>NC_143039.1:3990000-4330000 GCF_057628025.1 Oncorhynchus mykiss | reverse complement strand
ACCATAGTGCAAAACCACACACCAAATATCCAAACCATAGTGCAAAACCACACACCAAATATCCAAAACCATAGTGCAAAACTACACACCAAATATCCAAAACCATAGTGCAAAACCACACACCAAATATCCAAACCATTAGCTATTTCTCAGCCTTTGACTCAGTTGTCAATTGCATTAAACACTTTTTTCAAAACACTACACACAATTCTAACAGGAAGTGACTTGTTTTCCTTTTCCAAACACAACCAATCAAAATGCTACGCTTATTCACCAGGTCACACACACACTCCTCACATGTGCAAACACTAATAGCTTAACTGATCACTAACCAATCACTGCTTTACTGTAGTATAGGCCTATAAATAGGTCAAAGGTCAGATTACCTGTTTTGAACAATGGATGCCAACAATGGACAGAGAGCAAGAGGAGTAGGAGGGAGAGGAAGAGGAGGACGAGGGCAAAGAAGAGAAGGAAGGAGAGCCATCTCTGATGAGATTAGGGCAACACTTGTTGATCATGTGATCAACCACGGTTTGACCATGAGAGAGGCTGGACTGAGAGTCCAGCCCAACTTGAGTCGATTTACAGTGGCGTCCATAATTCGACCCTTCAGAAATGAGAACAGGTATGCAACTATCTAATGACTATTTTAGCATTACAGTAATGTACTGTAAAATACGTATGACTGCATAGTATTGCATAAACATTTGTAATTCTAAGCCATCCATTTACTGCACTGCATTGAATGAACGAGGTTGGTTATCATGCTGTACTACATTTTGTACATTGTTTACAGTTCCTATGCTGAACACAGACTGTGTTTGAATTCTGTACAGAGTGGAAAGGCAAAGACATCATGGAGGACGAGGACGCTTGTTTACAGATGTACAAGAGACTGCAATTATAAATATGGTTTTGGCCGACAATGCAATTAGGATTCGAGAGATAAGAGAGCATATCTTGAATAACGACACCATATTTAACAACATCAATGCTGTAAGCCTGTCGACCACACAACGCATCCTCCAACGGCACCGAGTGACGATGAAACAACTTTACAAGGTGTCATTTGAGAGAAACTCTGACAGAGGCAAGAATATGCGCCATGACTTTGTAGAGGTATGAATGCAACACTACTTCCAGTACTTCAGACCATATTTACTCATCTGTACATCCTTTTGTCTGTTACAGAGAGTATTGGAGCTGGATGCCCATGTAGTTCTCCATGATTTTATTTATGTGGATGAGGTTGGCTTCAACCTCACCAAAACCAGGCGCCGCGGAAGAAATGGAATAGGACAGAGGGCAACTACCAATGTCCCTGGACAGCGTGGGGGTAATATAACTATGTGTGCTGCCATCACTCAAAACGGGGTCCTCCATCACAACGCCACACTGGGTCCGTACAACACCGGCCATATGCTCACTTTTCTGGATGCAATTTACACAGTGCTTGGCCCTGATCCAGATCAGGAGCCTGCTAGATTTGTGGTTTTCACCGGGCTGTTCTGGTCCAAAACTGGTTTGCCACCCCATCCACAATGTGTAGTTTTGTACCTACCCCAATATTCACCTTGTCTAAATCCCATAGAGGAATTCTTCTCAGCCTGGCGCTGGAAAGTGTATGATCGCCAACCCTATGCCCGGCATGCCGCTTCTCCAGGCAATGGAGGACGCATGTGGGGACACAGAGGTTGCCTCTGTCCAAGGTTGGATACGCCATGCTAGGTTATACTTCCCTCCATTATTCTGACATGTGTTTATGGCATTTTGAATGCAGTGGTACATTTTGTAGGAGATGTGAGGCATTTTGTGTGTGCAGTTTTGGGAATTGCGTGTAGAGTTTTGAAAAAAGGAGACAGTTCTGAAAACGTGTGTCAGCAGTCACACAACTCACGTAAAGTTCAGGTGGCATTTCTTTATGAGAGGGTAGACCAGGCTGTCCATGATGGGGACCAGGGCCAGGATCAGGATGGGGTTGACAGTCTGACAGACAGGAAGCAGAACATGGGAAGAGCATGTCACGCCTACAAATTATAGTATATATTTAATCAATAAGGCCAGAGGAGGTCTGGTATATTTAATCAATAAGGCCAGAGGAGGTCTGGTATATTTAATCAATAAGGCCAGAGGGGGTCTGGTATATTTAATCAATAAGGCCAGAGGAGGTCTGGTATATTTAATCAATAAGGCCAGAGGAGGTCTGGTATATTTAATCAATAAGGCCAGAGGAGGTCTGGTATATTTAATCAATAAGGCCAGAGGAGGTCTGGTATATTTAATCAATAAGGCCAGAGGAGGTCTGGTATATTTAATCAATAAGGCCAGAGGGGGTCTGGTATATTTAATCAATAAGGCCAGAGGAGGTCTGGTATATTTAATCAATAAGGCCAGAGGAGGTCTGGTATATTTAATCAATAAGGCCAGAGGAGGTCTGGTATATTTAATCAATAAGGCCAGAGGAGGTCTGGTATATTTAATCAATAAGGCCAGAGGAGGTCTGGTATATTTAATCAATAAGGCCAGAGGAGGTCTGGTATATTTAATCAATAAGGCCAGAGGAGGTCTGGTATATTTAATCAATAAGGCCAGAGGAGTCTGGTATATTTAATCAATAAGGCTAGTATATATAGTTAGTATAGTTAGTATATATAGTTAGTATAGTTAGTATATAGAGATAGTATATATAGTTAGTATAGTTAGTATATATAGTTAGTATAGTTAGTATATAGAGATAGTATATATAGTTAGTATAGTTAGTATATAGAGATAGTATATATAGTTAGTATAGTTAGTATATATAGTTAGTATAGTTAGTATATAGAGATAGTATATATAGTTAGTATATAGTATATAGAGTTAGTATAGTTAGTATGTATAGTTAGTATATAGAGATAGTATATATAGTTAGTATATAGAGATAGTATATATAGTTAGTATAGTTAGTATATAGAGATAGTATATATAGTTAGTATATAGTATATAGAGTTAGTATAGTTAGTATGTATAGTTAGTATATAGAGATAGTATATATAGTTAGTATATAGAGATAGTATATATAGTTAGTATAGTTAGTATATAGAGATAGTATATATAGTTAGTATAGTTAGTATATAGAGATAGTATATATAGTTAGTATAGTTAGTATATAGAGATAGTATATATAGTTAGTATATAGTATATAGAGTTAGTATAGTTAGTATGTATAGTTAGTATATAGAGATAGTATATATAGTTAGTATAGTTAGTATATAGAGATAGTATATATAGTTAGTATAGTTAGTATATAGAGATAGTATATATAGTTAGTATAGTTAGTATATAGAGATAGTATATATAGTTAGTATAGTTAGTATATAGAGATAGTATATATAGTTAGTATATAGTATATAGAGTTAGTATAGTTAGTATGTATAGTTAGTATATAGAGATAGTATATATAGTTAGTATAGTTAGTATATAGAGATAGTATATATAGTTAGTATAGTTAGTATATAGAGATAGTATATATAGTTAGTATATATAGTCAGTGTGTATATATAGTTAGTAAAGCTAGTATATATAGGCAGTATAGTTAGTATACATATATAGTTAGTATAGTTAGCATATATATATAGTTAGTATATATAGTTAGTATATTTCGTTAGTATAGTTAGTATAGTTAGTATATTTCGTTAGTATAGTTAGTATATGTAGTTAGTATAGTTCGTATATAGAGATAGTATATATAGTTAGTATATAGAGATAGTATATATAGTTAGTATAGTTAGTATATAGAGATAGTATATATAGTTAGTATAGTTAGTATATAGAGATAGTATATATAGTTAGTGTCACGTTCTGACCTTTATTTCCTTTGTTTTGTATTTATTTAGTATGGTCAGGGCGTGAGTTGGGGTGGTCAGTCTATGTTTGTTTTTCTATGATTTGGGTATTTCTATGTTACGGCCTAGTATGGTTCTCAATCAGAGGCAGGTGTCATTAGTTGTCTCTGATTGAGAATCATACTTAGGTAGCCTGGGTTTCACTGTGTGTTTGTGGGTGATTGTTCCTGTCTCTGTGTTTGCACCAGATAGGGCTGTTTTGGGTTTTCCCATTTCTTGTTTTTGTTAGTTTGTTCATGTGAAGTGATTTATTAAACATTAATCAAAATAACCACTTTGGTCCGCCTCTCCTTCACCTCAAGAGAACCATTACAGTTAGTATATAGAGTTAGTATAGTTAGTATATATAGTTAGTATAGTTCGTGTAGATAGTGAATATATAGTTAGTATATTTAGTGTATATATAGTTAGCATAGTTAGTATATATGTAGTTAGTATATATAGTTAATATATATATATATATAGTTAGTATATATATATAGTTAGTATATATAGTTAGTATATTTCGTTAGTATAGTTAGTATAGTTAGTATATTGCGTTAGTATAGTTAGTATATGTAGTTAGTATAGTTCGTATATAGAGTTAGTATATGTAGTTAGTATAGTTAGTATATAGAGTTAGTATAGTTCGTATATAGAGTTAGTATATGTAGTTAGTATAGTTAGTATATGTAGTTAGTATAGTTCGTATATAGAGTTAGTATATGTAGTTAGTATAGATAGTATATATAGTTAGTATAGTTCGTATATAGAGTTAGTATATGTAGTTAGTATAGTTAGTATATAGAGTTAGTATAGTTTGTATATATAGTTAGTGTTGTTAGCATATACAGTGGGGCAAAAAAGTATTGTCAGCCACCAATTGTGCAAGTTCTCCCACTTTAAGTTAAAAAAATTAGAGAGGCCTGTAATTTTCATCATAGGTACACTTCAACTATGACAGACAAATTAGAAAAAAAATCCCAAAAATCACATTGTATGATTTTTAATGAATTTATTTGCAAATTATGGTGGAAAATATGTATTTGGTCAATAACAAAAGTTTATCTCAATACTTTGTTATATACCCTTTGTTGGCAATGACAGAGGTCAAACATTTTCTGTAAGTCTTCACAAGGTTTTCACACACTGTTGCTGGTATTTTGGCCCATTCCTCCATGCAGATCTCCTCTAGGCAGTGATGTTTTGGGGCTGTTGGTGGGCAACACGGACTTTCAACTCCCTCCAAAGATTTTCTATGCTTCTTACGAAGCCACTCCTTCGTTGCTCGGGCGGTGTGTTTGGGATCATTGTCATGCTGAAAGACCCAGCCACATTTCATCTTCAATGCCCTTGCTGGGTTAGGGTTAGCATAACCCTAACCCTAACCCTAACCCTTGGTTTTCACTCAAAATCTCACGATACATGGCCCCATTCATTCTTTCCTTTACACGGATCAGTCGTCCTGGTCCCTTTGCAGAAAAACAGCCCCAAAGCATGATGTTTCCACCCCCATGCTTCACAGTAGGTATGGTGTTCTTTGGCTGCAACTCAGCATTCTTTGTCCTCCAAACACGACGAGTTGAGTTTTTACCAAAAAGTTATATTTTGGTTTCATCTGACCATATGACATTCTCCCAATCTTCTTCTGGATCATCCAAATGCTCTCTAGCAAACTTCAGACGGGCCTGGACATGTACTGGCTTAAGCAGGGGGACACGTCTAGCACTGCAGGATTTGAGTCCCTGGCGGCGTAGTGTGTTACTGATGGTAGGCTTTGTTACTTTGGTCCCAGCTCTCTGCAGGTCATTCACTAGGTCCCCCCGTGTGGTTCTGGGATTTTTGCTCACCGTTCTTGTGATCAATTTGACCCCACGGGGTGAGATCTTGCGTGGAGCCCCAAATCGAGGGAGATTATCAGTGGTCTTGTATGTCTTCCATTTCCTAGTAATTGCTCCCACAGTTGTTTTCTTCAAACCAAGCTGCTTACCTATTGCAGATTCAATCTTCCCAGCCTGGTGCAGGTCTACAATTTTGTTTCGGGTGTCCTTTGACAGCTCTTTGGTCTTGGCCATAGTGGAGTTTGGAGTGTGACTGTTTGAGGTTGTGGACAGGTGTCTCTTATACTGATAACAAGTTCAAACAGGTGCTATTAATACAGGTAACGAGTGGAGGACAGAGGAGCCTCTTAAAGAAGGTCTGTGAGAGCCAGAAATCTTGCTTGTTTTTAGGTGACCAAATACTTATTTTCCACCATAATTTGCAAATAAATTCATAAAAAATCCTACAATGTGATTTTTCCCTCTCATTTTGTCTGTCATAGTTGAAGTGTACCTATGATGAAAATTACAGGCCTCTCTCATCTTTTTAAGTGGGAGAACTTGCACAATTGGTAGCTGACTAAATACTTTTTTGCCCCACTGTAAATATATATATATAGTTAGTATATATAGTTAGTATAGTTAGTAAACATAGTTAGTATAGTTAATATATATATATATAGTTAGTATATATAGTTAGTACATATAGTTAGTATATGGTTTATAGAGTTGGTATATGGTTTGTAGAGTTAGTATAGTTAATATATATATATTTATATATATATATCTATATAGGTAGTATAGTTAATATATATATATATATAGTTAGTATAGTTAATATATATATATATATATATATATATCGGTAGTTAGTATATATAGTTAGTATATGGTTTATAGAGTTAGTATATGGTTTGTATATATAGTCTATGGTTTATATAGTTAGTCTATGGTTTATAGAGTTAGTATATATAGTTAGTATATATAGTTAGTACATATAGTTAGTATATGGTTTATATAGTTAGTATATATAGTTAGTATATATAGTTAGTATATATAGTTAGTATATGGTTTATAGAGTTAGTATATATAGTTAGTATATATAGTTAGTATATATAGTTAGTATATATAGTTAGTATATGGTTTATATAGTTAGTATATATAGTTAGTATATATAGTTAGTATATATAGTTAGTATATGGTTTATAGAGTTAGTATATATAGTTAGTATATATAGTTAGTATATGGTTTATATAGTTAGTATATATAGTTAGTATATATAGTTAGTATATGGTTTATAGAGTTAGTATATATAGTTAGTATATATAGTTAGTATATGGTTTATATAGTTAGTCTATGGTTTATAGAGTTAGTATATATAGTTAGTATATATAGTTAGTATATGGTTTATATAGTTAGTATATATAGTTAGTATATATAGTTAGTATATGGTTTATAGAGTTAGTATATATAGTTAGTATATATAGTTAGTATATATAGTTAGTATATATAGTTAGTATATGGTTTATATAGTTAGTCTATGGTTTATAGAGTTAGTATATATAGTTAGTATATATAGTTAGTATATGGTTTATATAGTTAGTATATATAGTTAGTATATATAGTTAGTATATATAGTTAGTTTATATAGTTAGTATATATAGTTAGTATATATAGTTAGTATATGGTTTATATAGTTAGTATATATAGTTAGTATATATAGTTAGTATATGGTTTATATAGTAAGTATATATAGTTAGTATATATAGTTAGTATATATAGTTAGTATATATAGTTAGTATATATAGTTAGTATATATAGTTAGTATATGGTTTATATAGTTAGTATATGGTTTATAGAGTTAGTATATATAGTTAGTATATATAGTTAGTACATATAGTTAGTATATGGTTTATAGAGTTAGTATATATAGTTAGTATATATAGTTAGTATATATAGTTAGTATATATAGTTAGTATATGGTTTATATAGTTAGTATATGGTTTATATAGTTAGTCTATGGTTTATAGAGTTAGTATATGGTTTATATAGTTATCAAATCAAATCAAATCAAGTTAGTATATATAGTACATATAGTTAGTATATGGTTTATAGAGTTAGTATATGGTTTGTATAGTTAGTATATGGTTTATATAGTTAGTATATATAGTTAGTATATATAGTTAGTATATGGTTTATATAGTAAGTATATATAGTTAGTATATATAGTTAGTATATGGTTTATAGCGTTAGTATATGGTTTGTATAGTTAGTATATGGTTTATATAGTTAGTATATATAGTTAGTATATATAGTTAGTATATGGTTTATATAGTAAGTATATATAGTTAGTATATATAGTTAGTATATGGTTTATATAGTTAGTATATGGTTTATATAGTTAGTATATATAGTTAGTATATATAGTTAGTACATATAGTTAGTATATGGTTTATATAGTTAGTATATGGTTTATATAGTTAGTATATATAGTTAGTATATATAGTTAGTATATGGTTTATAGAGTTAGTATATATAGTTAGTATATATAGTTAGTATATGGTTTATATAGTTAGTATATATAGTTAGTATATATAGTTAGTATATGGTTTATATAGTAAGTATATATAGTTAGTTTATATAGTTAGTATATGGTTTATATAGTTAGTATATGGTTTATATAGTTAGTATATATAGTTAGTATATGGTTTATATAGTTAGTATATGGTTTATATAGTTAGTATATGGTTTATAGAGTTAGTATATGGTTTATATAGTTAGTATATGGTTTATAGAGTTAGTATATGGTTTGTATAGTTAGTATAGTTTAAGTTGTTAGCATATAAAGATAGGGGAAGTGGCTCACCTGCATCTGATCTGGCTGCACCATGAGAATTCCCTGCGGAGGAGAAACAGCAGTTAGTTACGCATGTTCTTGGGTGTCTTTAATTCAGGTGAACATGTCCCATTCATTCTTTCCTTTACACGGATCAGTCGTCCTGGTCCCTTTGCAGAAAACAGCCCCAAAGCATGATGTTTCCACCCCCATGCTTCACAGTAGGTATGGTGTTCTTTGGCTGCAACTCAGCATTCTTTGTCCTCCAAACACGACGAGTTGAGTTTTTACCAAAAAGTTATATTTTGGTTTCATCTGACCATATGACATTCTCCCAACCTTCTTCTGGATCATCCAAATGCTCTCTAGCAAACTTCAGACGGGCCTGGACATGTACTGGCTTAAGCAGGGGGACACGTCTAGCACTGCAGGATTTGAGTCCCTGGCGGCGTAGTGTGTTACTGATGGTAGGCTTTGTTACTTTGGTCCCAGCTCTCTGTAGGTCATTCACTAGGTCCCCCTGTGTGGTTCTGGGATTTTTGCTCACCGTTCTTGTGATCAATTTGACCCCACGGGGTGAGATCTTGCGTGGAGCCCCAAATCGAGGGAGATTATCAGTGGTCTTGTATGTTTTCCATTTCCTAGTAATTGCTCCCACAGTTGATTTCTTCAAACCAAGCTGCTTACCTATTGCAGATTCAATCTTCCTTAATTGTGTCTTTAATTCAGGTGAATTCAGGTGAACATGTCCCTGGGTGTCTTCAATTCAGGTGAACATGTCCCTGGGTGTCATTAACTCAGGGTAACATGTCCTTGGGTGTCATTAATTCAGGTTAACATGTCCTTGGGTGTCATTAATTCAGGTAAACATGTCCCTGGGTGTCATTAACTCAGGGTAACATGTCCTTGGGCGTCATTAATTCAGGTATACATGTCCTTGGGTGTCATTAATTCAGGTTAACATGTCCTTGGGTGTCATTAAGTTAGGTAAACATGTCTTTGGGTGTCTTTAATTCAGGTAAACATGTCCTTGGGTGTCATTAATATTGAATTCAAATATCATTTGATCAATAGTAATAACCCTAACCCTTATATCATTGTTGTTTCTGAGGGTTGAATTACACGTACAAAGTTTCCGTCCATGGTGGTGGCCTGGAGGGTCCATCTGGAGCCCTGGGGAGGAGACACAGGAGTTTAGGAGGATCTCAACCGCCTTAAAATACTGTAGTCTGTGGTTCTATGGCACAGCTCAGTCTACTGCCAAGGTGTAGTCTGTGGTTCTATGGCACAGCTCAGTCTACTGCCAAGGTGAGGTCTGTGGTCCTATGGCACAGCTCAGTCTACTGCCAAGGTTTAGTCTGTGGTTCTATGGCACAGCTCAGTCTACTGCCAAGGTGTAGTCTGTGGTTCTATGGCACAGCTCAGTCTACTGCCAAGGTGTAGTCTGTGGTTCTATGGCACAGCTCAGTCTACTGCCAAGGTGTAGTCTGTGGTTCTATGGCACAGCTCAGTCTACTGCCAAGGTGTAGTCTGTGGTTCTATGGCACAGCTCAGTCTACTGCCAAGGTGTAGTCTGTGGTTCTATGGCACAGCTCAGTCTACTGCCAAGGTGTAGTCTGTGGTTCTATGGCACAGCTCAGTCTACTGCCAAGGTGTAGTCTGTGGTTCTATGGCACAGCTCAGTCTACTGCCAAGGTGTAGTCTGTGGTTCTATGGCACAGCTCAGTCTACTGCCAAGGTGTAGTCTGTGGTTCTATGGCACAGCTCAGTCTACTGCCAAGGTGTAGTCTGTGGTTCTATGGCACAGCTCTTGTGCACAAAGTATTTACAAAGTATCCTTAATATCTAGCAGGGCTGTTTGGGCAGTAGTCTTAGGGGTTAGGGTGAGTAGTCTTAGGGGTTAGGGTGAGTAGTCTTAGGGGTTAGGGTGAGTAGTCTTAGGGGTTAGGGTGAATAGTCTTAGGGGTTAGGGGTTAGGGTGAGTAGGATTAGGGGTTAGGGTGAGTAGTCTTAGGGGTTAGGGTGAGTAGTCTTAAGGGTTAGGGGTTAGGGTGAGTAGGATTATGGGTTAGGGTGAGTAGTATTAGGGGTTAGGGGTTAGGGTGAATAGTCTTAGGGGTTAGGGGTTAGGGTGAGTAGTCTTAGGGGTTAGGGGTTAGGGGTTAGGGTGAGTAGTCTTAGGGGTTAGGGTGAGTAGTCTTAGGGGTTAGGGTGAGTAGTCTTAGGGGTTAGGGTGAGTAGCCTTAGGGGTTATGGGTTGGGTTAGGGGTTAGGGTGAGTAGTCTTAGGGGTTAGGGTGAGTAGTCTTAGGGGTTAGGGTGAGTAGTCTTATGGGTTAGGGTGAGTAGTCTTAGGGGTTAGGGGTTAGGGTGAGTAGTCTTAGGGGTTAGGGGTTAGGGTGAGTAGTCTTAGGGGTTAGAGGTTAGGGGTTAGGGGTTAGGGTGAGTAGTATTAGGGGGTAGGGGTTAGGGTGAGTAGTCTTAGGGGTTAGGGTGAGTAGTCTTAGGGGTTAGGGTGAGTAGTCTTAGGGGTTAGGGGTTAGGGTGAGTAGGATTAGGGGTTAGGGTGAGTAGTCTTAGGGGTTAGGGTGAGTAGTCTTAGGGGTTAGGGGTTAGGGTGAGTAGGATTAGGGGTTAGGGTGAGTAGTATTAGGGGTTAGGGGTTAGGGTGAATAGTCTTAGGGGTTAGGGGTTAGGGGTTAGGGTGAGTAGTCTTAGGGGTTAGGGGTTAGGGGTTAGGGTGAGTAGTCTTAGGGGTTAGGGTGAGTAGTCTTAGGGGTTAGGGTGAGTAGTCTTAGGGGTTAGGGTGAGTAGTCTTAGGGGTTATGGGTTGGGTTAGGGGTTAGGGTGAGTAGTCTTAGGGGTTAGGGTGAGTAGTCTTAGGGGTTAGGGTGAGTAGTCTTATGGGTTAGGGTGAGTAGTCTTAGGGGTTAGGGGTTAGGGTGAGTAGTCTTAGGGGTTAGGGGTTAGGGTGAGTAGTCTTAGGGGTTAGAGGTTAGGGGTTAAGGGTTAGGGTGAGTAGTATTAGGGGGTAGGGGTTAGGGTGAGTAGTCTTAGGGGTTAGGGTGAGTAGTCTTAGGGGTTAGGGTGAGTAGTCTTAGGGGTTAGGGTGAGTAGTCTTAGGGGTTAGGGGTTAGGGTGAGTGGGATTAGGGGTTAGGGTGAGTAGTCTTAGGGGTTAGGGTGAGTAGTCTTAGGGGTTAGGGGTTAGGGTGAGTAGGATTAGGGGTTAGGGTGAGTAGTATTAGGGGTTAGGGGTTAGGGTGAATAGTCTTAGGGGTTAGGGGTTAGGGGTTAGGGTGAGTAGTTTTAGGGGTTAGGGGTTAGGGGTTAGGGTGAGTAGTCTTAGGGGTTAGGGTGAGTAGTCTTAGGGGTTAGGGTGAGTAGTCTTAGGGGTTAGGGTGAGTAGTCTTAGGGGTTATGGGTTGGGTTAGGGGTTAGGGTGAGTAGTCTTAGGGGTTAGGGTGAGTAGTCTTAGGGGTTAGGGTGAGTAGTCTTATGGGTTAGGGTGAGTAGTCTTAGGGGTTAGGGTGAGTAGTCTTAGGGGTTAGGGGTTAGGGTGAGTAGGATTAGGGGTTAGGGTGAGTAGTCTTAGGGGTTAGGGTGAGTAGTCTTAAGGGTTAGGGGTTAGGGTGAGTAGGATTATGGGTTAGGGTGAGTAGTATTAGGGGTTAGGGGTTAGGGTGAATAGTCTTAGGGGTTAGGGGTTAGGGGTTAGGGTGAGTAGTCTTAGGGGTTAGGGGTTAGGGGTTAGGGTGAGTAGTCTTAGGGGTTAGGGTGAGTAGTCTTAGGGGTTAGGGTGAGTAGTCTTAGGGGTTAGGGTGAGTAGTCTTAGGGGTTATGGGTTGGGTTAGGGGTTAGGGTGAGTAGTCTTAGGGGTTAGGGTGAGTAGTCTTAGGGGTTAGGGTGAGTAGTCTTATGGGTTAGGGTGAGTAGTCTTAGGGGTTAGGGGTTAGGGTGAGTAGTCTTAGGGGTTAGGGGTTAGGGTGAGTAGTCTTAGGGGTTAGAGGTTAGGGGTTAGGGGTTAGGGTGAGTAGTATTAGGGGGTAGGGGTTAGGGTGAGTAGTCTTAGGGGTTAGGGTGAGTAATCTTAGGGGTTAGGGTGAGTAGTCTTAGGGGTTAGGGGTTAGGGTGAGTAGGATTAGGGGTTAGGGTGAGTAGTCTTAGGGGTTAGGGTGAGTAGTCTTAGGGGTTAGGGGTTAGGGTGAGTAGGATTAGGGGTTAGGGTGAGTAGTATTAGGGGTTAGGGGTTAGGGTGAATAGTCTTAGGGGTTAGGGGTTAGGGGTTAGGGTGAGTAGTCTTAGGGGTTAGGGGTTAGGGGTTAGGGTGAGTAGTCTTAGGGGTTAGGGTGAGTAGTCTTAGGGGTTAGGGTGAGTAGTCTTAGGGGTTAGGGTGAGTAGTCTTAGGGGTTAGGGGTTAGGGTGAGTAGGATTAGGGGTTAGGGTGAGTAGTCTTAGGGGTTAGGGTGAGTAGTCTTAAGGGTTAGGGGTTAGGGTGAGTAGGATTATGGGTTAGGGTGAGTAGTATTAGGGGTTAGGGGTTAGGGTGAATAGTCTTAGGGGTTAGGGGTTAGGGTGAGTAGTCTTAGGGGTTAGGGGTTAGGGGTTAGGGTGAGTAGTCTTAGGGGTTAGGGTGAGTAGTCTTAGGGGTTAGGGTGAGTAGTCTTAGGGGTTAGGGTGAGTAGTCTTAGGGGTTATGGGTTGGGTTAGGGGTTAGGGTGAGTAGTCTTAGGGGTTAGGGTGAGTAGTCTTAGGGGTTAGGGTGAGTAGTCTTATGGGTTAGGGTGAGTAGTCTTAGGGGTTAGGGGTTATGGGTTAGGGTGAGTAGTCTTAGGGGTTAGGGGTTAGGGTGAGTAGTCTTAGGGGTTAGAGGTTAGGGGTTAGGGGTTAGGGTGAGTAGTATTAGGGGGTAGGGGTTAGGGTGAGTAGTCTTAGGGGTTAGGGTGAGTAGTCTTAGGGGTTAGGGTGAGTAGTCTTAGGGGTTAGGGGTTAGGGTGAGTAGGATTAGGGGTTAGGGTGAGTAGTCTTAGGGGTTAGGGTGAGTAGTCTTAGGGGTTAGGGGTTAGGGTGAGTAGGATTAGGGGTTAGGGTGAGTAGTATTAGGGGTTAGGGGTTAGGGTGAATAGTGTTAGGGGTTAGGGGTTAGGGGTTAGGGTGAGTAGTCTTAGGGGTTAGGGGTTAGGGGTTAGGGTGAGTAGTCTTAGGGGTTAGGGTGAGTAGTCTTAGGGGTTAGGGTGAGTAGTCTTAGGGGTTAGGGTGAGTAGTCTTAGGGGTTATGGGTTGGGTTAGGGGTTAGGGTGAGTAGTCTTAGGGGTTAGGGTGAGTAGTCTTAGGGGTTAGGGTGAGTAGTCTTATGGGTTAGGGTGAGTAGTCTTAGGGGTTAGGGGTTAGGGTGAGTAGTCTTAGGGGTTAGGGGTTAGGGTGAGTAGTCTTAGGGGTTAGAGGTTAGGGGTTAAGGGTTAGGGTGAGTAGTATTAGGGGGTAGGGGTTAGGGTGAGTAGTCTTAGGGGTTAGGGTGAGTAGTCTTAGGGGTTAGGGTGAGTAGTCTTAGGGGTTAGGGTGAGTAGTCTTAGGGGTTAGGGGTTAGGGTGAGTGGGATTAGGGGTTAGGGTGAGTAGTCTTAGGGGTTAGGGTGAGTAGTCTTAGGGGTTAGGGGTTAGGGTGAGTAGGATTAGGGGTTAGGGTGAGTAGTATTAGGGGTTAGGGGTTAGGGTGAATAGTCTTAGGGGTTAGGGGTTAGGGGTTAGGGTGAGTAGTTTTAGGGGTTAGGGGTTAGGGGTTAGGGTGAGTAGTCTTAGGGGTTAGGGTGAGTAGTCTTAGGGGTTAGGGTGAGTAGTCTTAGGGGTTAGGGTGAGTAGTCTTAGGGGTTATGGGTTGGGTTAGGGGTTAGGGTCAGTAGTCTTAGGGGTTAGGGTGAGTAGTCTTAGGGGTTAGGGTGAGTAGTCTTATGGGTTAGGGTGAGTAGTCTTAGGGGTTAGGGTGAGTAGTCTTAGGGGTTAGGGGTTAGGGTGAGTAGGATTAGGGGTTAGGGTGAGTAGTCTTAGGGGTTAGGGTGAGTAGTCTTAAGGGTTAGGGGTTAGGGTGAGTAGGATTATGGGTTAGGGTGAGTAGTATTAGGGGTTAGGGGTTAGGGTGAATAGTCTTAGGGGTTAGGGGTTAGGGGTTAGGGTGAGTAGTCTTAGGGGTTAAGGGTTAGGGTTTAGGGTGAGTAGTCTTAGGGGTTAGGGTGAGTAGTCTTAGGGGTTAGGGTGAGTAGTCTTAGGGGTTAGGGTGAGTAGTCTTAGGGGTTATGGGTTGGGTTAGGGGTTAGGGTGAGTAGTCTTAGGGGTTAGGGTGAGTAGTCTTAGGGGTTAGGGTGAGTAGTCTTATGGGTTAGGGTGAGTAGTCTTAGGGGTTAGGGGTTAGGGTGAGTAGTCTTAGGGGTTAGGGGTTAGGGTGAGTAGTCTTAGGGGTTAGAGGTTAGGGGTTAGGGGTTAGGGTGAGTAGTATTAGGGGGTAGGGGTTAGGGTGAGTAGTCTTAGGGGTTAGGGTGAGTAATCTTAGGGGTTAGGGTGAGTAGTCTTAGGGGTTAGGGGTTAGGGTGAGTAGGATTAGGGGTTAGGGTGAGTAGTCTTAGGGGTTAGGGTGAGTAGTCTTAGGGGTTAGGGGTTAGGGTGAGTAGGATTAGGGGTTAGGGTGAGTAGTATTAGGGGTTAGGGGTTAGGGTGAATAGTCTTAGGGGTTAGGGGTTAGGGGTTAGGGTGAGTAGTCTTAGGGGTTAGGGGTTAGGGGTTAGGGTGAGTAGTCTTAGGGGTTAGGGTGAGTAGTCTTAGGGGTTAGGGTGAGTAGTCTTAGGGGTTAGGGTGAGTAGTCTTAGGGGTTATGGGTTGGGTTAGGGGTTAGGGTGAGTAGTCTTAGGGGTTAGGGTGAGTAGTCTTAGGGGTTAGGGTGAGTAGTCTTATGGGTTAGGGTGAGTAGTCTTAGGGGTTAGGGGTTAGGGTGAGTAGTCTTAGGGGTTAGGGGTTAGGGTGAGTAGTCTTAGGGGTTAGAGGTTAGGGGTTAGGGGTTAGGGTGAGTAGTATTAGGGGGTAGTGGTTAGGGTGAGTAGTCTTAGGGGTTAGGGTGAGTAGTCTTAGGGGTTAGGGTGAGTAGTCTTAGGGGTTAGGGTGAGTAGTCTTAGGGGTTAGGGGTTAGGGTGAGTGGGATTAGGGGTTAGGGTGAGTAGTCTTAGGGGTTAGGGTGAGTAGTCCTAGGGGTTAGGGGTTAGGGTGAGTAGGATTAGGGGTTAGGGTGAGTAGTATTAGGGGTTAGGGGTTAGGGTGAATAGTCTTAGGGGTTAGGGGTTAGGGGTTAGGGTGAGTAGTTTTAGGGGTTAGGGGTTAGGGGTTAGGGTGAGTAGTCTTAGGGGTTAGGGTGAGTAGTCTTAGGGGTTAGGGTGAGTAGTCTTAGGGGTTAGGGTGAGTAGTCTTAGGGGTTAGGGTGAGTAGTCTTATGGGTTAGGGTGAGTAGTCTTAGGGGTTAGGGGTTAGGGTGAGTAGTCTTAGGGGTTAGGGGTTAGGGTGAGTAGTCTTAGGGGTTAGAGGTTAGGGGTTAGGGGTTAGGGTGAGTAGTATTAGGGGGTAGGGGTTAGGGTGAGTAGTCTTAGGGGTTAGGGTGAGTAGTCTTAGGGGTTAGGGTGAGTAGTCTTAGGGGTTAGGGTTAGGGGTTAGGGGTTAGGGTGAGTAGTCCTAGGGGTTAGGGTTAGGGTGAGTAGTCTTAGGGGTTAGGGTGAGTAGTCTTAGGGGTTAGGGGTTAGGGTGAGTAGTCTTAGGGGTCAGGGGTTAGGGTGAGTAGTCTTAGGGGTTAGGGTTTAGGGTGAGTAGTCTTAGGGGTTAGGGGTTAGGGTGAGTAGTCTTAGGGGTTAGGGATTAGGGTGAGTAGTCTTAGGGGTTAGGGGTTAGGGTGAGTAGTCTAAGGGGTTAGGGTTAGGGTGAGTAGTCTTAGGGGTTAGGGGTTAGGGGTTAGGGTGAGTAATCTTAGGGGTTAGGGGTTAGGGTGAGTAGTCTTAGGAGTTAGTGGTTAGGGTGAGTAGTCTTAGGGGTTAGAGGTTAGGGGTTAGGGTGAGTAGTCTTAGAGGTTAGGGTGAGTAGTCTTAGGGGTTAGAGTGAGTAGTCTTAGGGGTTAGGGGTTAGGGTGAGTAGTGTTAGGGCTTAGGGTGAGTAGTCTTAGGGGTTAGGGGTTAGGGTGAGTAGTCTTAGGGGTTAGGGGTTAGGGTGAGTAGTCTTAGGGGTTAGGGGTTAGGGGTTAGGGTGAGTAGTCTTAGGGGTTAAGGGTTATGGTGAGCAGTCTTAGGGGTTAGGGGTTAGGATGAGTAGTCTTAGGGGTTAGGGTGAGTAGTCTTAGGGGTTAGGGGTTAGGGTGAGTAGTCTTAGGGGTTAGGGGTTAGGGTGAGTAGTCTTAGGGGTTAGGGGTTAGGGGTTAGGGTGAGTAGTCTTAGGGGTTAGGGTGAGTAGTTTTAGGGGTTAGGGGTTAGGGTGAATAGTCTTAGGGGTTAGGGTTTAGGGTGAGTAGTCTTAGAGGTTAGGGGTTAGGGTGAGTAGTCTTCTGGGTTAGGGGTTAGGGTGAGTAGTCTTAGCGGTTAGGGGTTAGGGTGAGTAGTATTAGGGGCTAGGGGTTAGGGTGAGTAGTCTTAGGGGTTAGGGTGAGTAGTCTTAGGGGTTAGGGTGAGTAGTCTTAGGGGTTAGGGTGAGTAGTCTTAGGGGTTAGGGGTTAGGGTGAGTAGTCTTAGGGGTTAGGGTGAGTAGTTTTAGGGGTTAGGGTGAGTAGTCTTAGGGGTTAGGGTGAGTAATCTTAGGGGTTAGGGATTAGGGTGAATAGTCTTAGGGGTTAGGGGTTAGGGTGAGTAGTCTTAGGGGTTAGGGGTTAGGGGTTAGGGTGAGTAGTCTTAGGGGTTAGGGTGAGTAGTCTTAGGGGTTAGGGTGAGTAGTCTTAGGGGTTAGGGTGAGTAGTCTTAGGGGTTATGGGTTGGGTTAGGGGTTAGGGTGAGTAGTCTTAGGGGTTAGGGTGAGTAGTCTTAGGGGTTAGGGTGAGTAGTCTTATGGGTTAGGGTGAGTAGTCTTAGGGGTTAGGGGTTAGGGTGAGTAGTCTTAGGGGTTAGGGGTTAGGGTGAGTAGTCTTAGGGGTTAGAGGTTAGGGGTTAAGGGTTAGGGTGAGTAGTATTAGGGGGTAGGGGTTAGGGTGAGTAGTCTTAGGGGTTAGGGTGAGTAGTCTTAGGGGTTAGGGTGAGTAGTCTTAGGGGTTAGGGTGAGTAGTCTTAGGGGTTAGGGGTTAGGGTGAGTGGGATTAGGGGTTAGGGTGAGTAGTCTTAGGGGTTAGGGTGAGTAGTCTTAGGGGTTAGGGGTTAGGGTGAGTAGGATTAGGGGTTAGGGTGAGTAGTATTAGGGGTTAGGGGTTAGGGTGAATAGTCTTAGGGGTTAGGGGTTAGGGGTTAGGGTGAGTAGTTTTAGGGGTTAGGGGTTAGGGGTTAGGGTGAGTAGTCTTAGGGGTTAGGGTGAGTAGTCTTAGGGGTTAGGGTGAGTAGTCTTAGGGGTTAGGGTGAGTAGTCTTAGGGGTTATGGGTTGGGTTAGGGGTTAGGGTCAGTAGTCTTAGGGGTTAGGGTGAGTAGTCTTAGGGGTTAGGGTGAGTAGTCTTATGGGTTAGGGTGTGTAGTCTTAGGGGTTAGGGTGAGTAGTCTTAGGGGTTAGGGGTTAGGGTGAGTAGGATTAGGGGTTAGGGTGAGTAGTCTTAGGGGTTAGGGTGAGTAGTCTTAAGGGTTAGGGGTTAGGGTGAGTAGGATTATGGGTTAGGGTGAGTAGTATTAGGGGTTAGGGGTTAGGGTGAATAGTCTTAGGGGTTAGGGGTTAGGGGTTAGGGTGAGTAGTCTTAGGGGTTAGGGGTTAGGGGTTAGGGTGAGTAGTCTTAGGGGTTAGGGTGAGTAGTCTTAGGGGTTAGGGTGAGTAGTCTTAGGGGTTATGGGTTGGGTTAGGGGTTAGGGTGAGTAGTCTTAGGGGTTAGGGTGAGTAGTCTTAGGGGTTAGGGTGAGTAGTCTTATGGGTTAGGGTGAGTAGTCTTAGGGGTTAGGGGTTAGGGTGAGTAGTCTTAGGGGTTAGGGGTTAGGGTGAGTAGTCTTAGGGGTTAGAGGTTAGGGGTTAGGGGTTAGGGTGAGTAGTATTAGGGGGTAGGGGTTAGGGTGAGTAGTCTTAGGGGTTAGGGTGAGTAATCTTAGGGGTTAGGGTGAGTAGTCTTAGGGGTTAGGGGTTAGGGTGAGTAGGATTAGGGGTTAGGGTGAGTAGTCTTAGGGGTTAGGGTGAGTAGTCTTAGGGGTTAGGGGTTAGGGTGAGTAGGATTAGGGGTTAGGGTGAGTAGTATTAGGGGTTAGGGGTTAGGGTGAATAGTCTTAGGGGTTAGGGGTTAGGGGTTAGGGTGAGTAGTCTTAGGGGTTAGGGGTTAGGGGTTAGGGTGAGTAGTCTTAGGGGTTAGGGTGAGTAGTCTTAGGGGTTAGGGTGAGTAGTCTTAGGGGTTAGGGTGAGTAGTCTTAGGGGTTATGGGTTGGGTTAGGGGTTAGGGTGAGTAGTCTTAGGGGTTAGGGTGAGTAGTCTTAGGGGTTAGGGTGAGTAGTCTTATGGGTTAGGGTGAGTAGTCTTAGGGGTTAGGGGTTAGGGTGAGTAGTCTTAGGGGTTAGGGGTTAGGGTGAGTAGTCTTAGGGGTTAGAGGTTAGGGGTTAGGGGTTAGGGTGAGTAGTATTAGGGGGTAGGGGTTAGGGTGAGTAGTCTTAGGGGTTAGGGTGAGTAGTCTTAGGGGTTAGGGTGAGTAGTCTTAGGGGTTAGGGTGAGTAGTCTTAGGGGTTAGGGGTTAGGGTGAGTGGGATTAGGGGTTAGGGTGAGTAGTCTTAGGGGTTAGGGTGAGTAGTCTTAGGGGTTAGGGGTTAGGGTGAGTAGGATTAGGGGTTAGGGTGAGTAGTATTAGGGGTTAGGGGTTAGGGTGAATAGTCTTAGGGGTTAGGGGTTAGGGGTTAGGGTGAGTAGTTTTAGGGGTTAGGGGTTAGGGGTTAGGGTGAGTAGTCTTAGGGGTTAGGGTGAGTAGTCTTAGGGGTTAGGGTGAGTAGTCTTAGGGGTTAGGGTGAGTAGTCTTAGGGGTTATGGGTTGGGTTAGGGGTTAGGGTGAGTAGTCTTAGGGGTTAGGGTGAGTAGTCTTAGGGGTTAGGGTGAGTAGTCTTATGGGTTAGGGTGAGTAGTCTTAGGGGTTAGGGGTTAGGGTGAGTAGTCTTAGGGGTTAGGGGTTAGGGTGAGTAGTCTTAGGGGTTAGAGGTTAGGGGTTAGGGGTTAGAGTGAGTAGTATTAGGGGGTAGGGGTTAGGGTGAGTAGTCTTAGGGGTTAGGGTGAGTAGTCTTAGGGGTTAGGGTGAGTAGTCTTAGGGGTTAGGGTTAGGGGTTAGGGGTTAGGGTGAGTAGTCCTAGGGGTTAGGGTGAGTAGTCTTAGGGGTTAGGGTGAGTAGTCTTAGGGGTTAGGGGTTAGGGTGAGTAGTCTTAGGGGTCAGGGGTTAGGGTGAGTAGTCTTAGGGGTTAGGGTTTAGGGTGAGTAGTCTTAGGGGTTAGGGGTTAGGGTGAGTAGTCTTAGGGGTTAGGGATTAGGGTGAGTAGTCTTAGGGGTTAGGGGTTAGGGTGAGTAGTCTAAGGGGTTAGGGTTAGGGTGAGTAGTCTTAGGGGTTAGGGGTTAGGGGTTAGGGTGAGTAATCTTAGGGGTTAGGGGTTAGGGTGAGTAGTCTTAGGAGTTAGTGGTTAGGGTGAGTAGTCTTAGGGGTTAGAGGTTAGGGGTTAGGGTGAGTAGTCTTAGAGGTTAGGGTGAGTAGTCTTAGGGGTTAGAGTGAGTAGTCTTAGGGGTTAGGGGTTAGGGTGAGTAGTGTTAGGGCTTAGGGTGAGTAGTCTTAGGGGTTAGGGGTTAGGGGTTAGGGTGAGTAGTCTTAGGGGTTAGGGGTTAGGGTGAGTAGTCTTAGGGGTTAGGGGTTAGGGGTTAGGGTGAGTAGTCTTAGGGGTTAAGGGTTATGGTGAGCAGTCTTAGGGGTTAGGGGTTAGGATGAGTAGTCTTAGGGGTTAGGGTGAGTAGTCTTAGGGGTTAGGGGTTAGGGTGAGTAGTCTTAGGGGTTAGGGGTTAGGGTGAGTAGTCTTAGGGGTTAGGGGTTAGGGGTTAGGGTGAGTAGTCTTAGGGGTTAGGGTGAGTAGTTTTAGGGGTTAGGGGTTAGGGTGAATAGTCTTAGGGGTTAGGGTTTAGGGTGAGTAGTCTTAGAGGTTAGGGGTTAGGGTGAGTAGTCTTCTGGGTTAGGGGTTAGGGTGAGTAGTCTTAGCGGTTAGGGGTTAGGGTGAGTAGTATTAGGGGCTAGGGGTTAGGGTGAGTAGTCTTAGGGGTTAGGGTGAGTAGTCTTAGGGGTTAGGGTGAGTAGTCTTAGGGGTTAGGGTGAGTAGTCTTAGGGGTTAGGGGTTAGGGTGAGTAGTCTTAGGGGTTAGGGTGAGTAGTTTTAGGGGTTAGGGTGAGTAGTCTTAGGGGTTAGGGTGAGTAATCTTAGGGGTTAGGGATTAGGGTGAATAGTCTTAGTGGTTAGGGGTTAGGGTGAATAGTCTTAGGGGTTAGGGTTTAGGGTGAGTAGTCTTAGGAGTTAGGGGTTAGGGTGAGTAGTCTTAGGGGTTAGGGGTTAGGGGTTAGGGTGAGTAGTCTTAGGGGTTAGGGGTTAGGGTGAGTAGTCTTAGGGGTTAGGGTGAGTAGTCTTAGGGGTTAAGGGTTATGGTGAGCAGTCTTAGGGGTTAGGGGTTAGGATGAGTAGTCTTAGGGGTTAGGGTGAGTAGTCTTAGGGGTTAGGGGTTAGGGTGAGTAGTCTTAGGGGTTAGGGGTTAGGGTGAGTAGTCTTAGGGGTTAGGGGTTAGGGGTTAGGGTGAGTAGTCTTAGGGGTTAGGGTGAGTAGTTTTAGGGGTTAGGGGTTAGGGTGAATAGTCTTAGGGGTTAGGGTTTAGGGTGAGTAGTCTTAGAGGTTAGGGGTTAGGGTGAGTAGTCTTCTGGGTTAGGGGTTAGGGTGAGTAGTCTTAGCGGTTAGGGGTTAGGGTGAGTAGTATTAGGGGCTAGGGGTTAGGGTGAGTAGTCTTAGGGGTTAGGGTGAGTAGTCTTAGGGGTTAGGGTGAGTAGTCTTAGGGGTTAGGGTGAGTAGTCTTAGGGGTTAGGGGTTAGGGTGAGTAGTCTTAGGGGTTAGGGTGAGTAGTTTTAGGGGTTAGGGTGAGTAATCTTAGGGGTTAGGGATTAGGGTGAATAGTCTTAGTGGTTAGGGGTTAGGGGTTAGGGTGAATAGTCTTAGGGGTTAGGGTTTAGGGTGAGTAGTCTTAGGAGTTAGGGGTTAGGGTGAGTAGTCTTAGGGGTTAGGGGTTAGGGTGAGTAGTCTTAGGGGTTAGAATTTAGGGTGAGTAGTCTTTGGGGTTAGGGATTAGGGTGAGTAGTCTTAGGGGTTAGGGGTTAGGGTGAGTAGTCTATGGGGTTAGGGGCTAGGGTGAGTAGTCTTAGGGGTTAGGGGTTAGGGTGAGTAGTCTTAGGGGTTAGGGGTTAGGGGTTAGGGTGAGTAGTCTTAGGGGTTAAGGGTTATGGTGAGCAGTCTTAGGGGTTAGGGGTTAGGATGAGTAGTCTTAGGGGTTAGGGTGAGTAGTCTTAGGGGTTAGGGGTTAGGGTGAGTAGTCTTAGGGGTTAGGGGTTAGGGTGAGTAGTCTTAGGGGTTAGGGGTTAGGGGTTAGGGTGAGTAGTCTTAGGGGTTAGGGTGAGTAGTTTTAGGGGTTAGGGGTTAGGGTGAATAGTCTTAGGGGTTAGGGTTTAGGGTGAGTAGTCTTAGAGGTTAGGGGTTAGGGTGAGTAGTCTTCTGGGTTAGGGGTTAGGGTGAGTAGTCTTAGCGGTTAGGGGTTAGGGTGAGTAGTATTAGGGGCTAGGGGTTAGGGTGAGTAGTCTTAGGGGTTAGGGTGAGTAGTCTTAGGGGTTAGGGTGAGTAGTCTTAGGGGTTAGGGTGAGTAGTCTTAGGGGTTAGGGGTTAGGGTGAGTAGTCTTAGGGGTTAGGGTGAGTAGTTTTAGGGGTTAGGGTGAGTAGTCTTAGGGGTTAGGGTGAGTAATCTTAGGGGTTAGGGATTAGGGTGAATAGTCTTAGTGGTTAGGGGTTAGGGTGAATAGTCTTAGGGGTTAGGGTTTAGGGTGAGTAGTCTTAGGAGTTAGGGGTTAGGGTGAGTAGTCTTAGGGGTTAGGGGTTAGGGGTTAGGGTGAGTAGTCTTAGGGGTTAGGGGTTAGGGTGAGTAGTCTTAGGGGTTAGGGTGAGTAGTCTTAGGGGTTAAGGGTTATGGTGAGCAGTCTTAGGGCTTAGGGGTTAGGATGAGTAGTCTTAGGGGTTAGGGTGAGTAGTCTTAGGGGTTAGGGGTTAGGGTGAGTAGTCTTAGGGGTTAGGGGTTAGGGTGAGTAGTCTTAGGGGTTAGGGGTTAGGGGTTAGGGTGAGTAGTCTTAGGGGTTAGGGTGAGTAGTTTTAGGGGTTAGGGGTTAGGGTGAATAGTCTTAGGGGTTAGGGTTTAGGGTGAGTAGTCTTAGAGGTTAGGGGTTGGGGTGAGTAGTCTTCTGGGTTAGGGGTTAGGGTGAGTAGTCTTAGCGGTTAGGGGTTAGGGTGAGTAGTATTAGGGGCTAGGGGTTAGGGTGAGTAGTCTTAGGGGTTAGGGTGAGTAGTCTTAGGGGTTAGGGTGAGTAGTCTTAGGGGTTAGGGTGAGTAGTCTTAGGGGTTAGGGGTTAGGGTGAGTAGTCTTAGGGGTTAGGGTGAGTAGTTTTAGGGGTTAGGGTGAGTAGTCTTAGGGGTTAGGGTGAGTAATCTTAGGGGTTAGGGATTAGGGTGAATAGTCTTAGTGGTTAGGGGTTAGGGGTTAGGGTGAATAGTCTTAGGGGTTAGGGTTTAGGGTGAGTAGTCTTAGGAGTTAGGGGTTAGGGTGAGTAGTCTTAGGGGTTAGGGGTTAGGGTGAGTAGTCTTAGGGGTTAGAATTTAGGGTGAGTAGTCTTTGGGGTTAGGGATTAGGGTGAGTAGTCTTAGGGGTTAGGGGTTAGGGTGAGTAGTCTATGGGGTTAGGGGCTAGGGTGAGTAGTCTTAGGGGTTAGGGGTTAAGGGTTAGGGTGAGTAGTCTTTGGCGTTAGGGGTTAGGGTGAGTAGTCTAAGGGGTTAGGGGTTAGGGTGAGTTGTCTAAGGGGTTAGGGGTTAGGGTGAGTAGTCTAAGGGGTTAGGGGTTAGGGTGAGTAGTATTAGGGGTTAGGGGTTAAGGGTTAGGTTGAGTAGTCTAAGGGGTTAGGGGTTAGGGTGAGTAGTCTTATGGGTTAGGGGTTAGGGTGAGTAGTCTTAGGGGTTAGGGGTTAGGGTGAGTAGTCTTTGGGGTTAGGGATTAGGGTGAGTAGTCTTAGGGGTTAGGGGTTAGGGTGAGTAATCTAAGGGGTTAGGGGTTAGGGTGAGTAGTCTTAGGGGTTAGGGGTTAAGGGTTAGGGTGAGTAGTCTTTGGGGTTAGGAGTTAGGGTGAGTAGTCTAAGGGGTTAGGGTTTAGGGTGAGTAGTCTAAGGGGTTAGGGGTTAGGGTGAGTAGTCTAAGGGGTTAGGGGTTTGGGTGAGTATTCTTAGCGGTTAGGGGTTAAGGGTTAGGGTGAGTAGTCTTAGGGGTTAGGGGTTAGGGTGAGTCGTCTAAGGGGTTAGGGGTTAGGGTGAGTAGTCTTATGGGTTAGGGGTTAGGGTGAGTAGTCTTAGGGGTTAGGGGTTAGGGTGAGTAGTATTAGGGGTTAGGGGTTAGGGTGAGTAATCTTAGGGGTTAGGGGTTAGGGTGGGTAGTCTTAGGGGTTAGGGGTTAGGGTGAGTAGTCTTAGGGGTTAGGGGTTAGGGTGAGTAGTATTAGGGGTTAGGGGTTAGGGTGAGTAGTCTTAGGAGTTAGGGGTTAGGGTGAGTAGTCTTAGGGGTTAGGGGTTAGGGTGAGTAGTATTAGGGGTTAGGGGTTAGGGTGAGTAGTCTTAGGGGTTAGGGGTTAGAGTGAGTAATCTTAGGGGTTAGGGGTTAGGGTGAGTAGTCTTAGGGGTTAGGGATTAGGGTGAGTAGTCTTAGGGGTTAGAGTGAGTAGTCTTAGGGGTTAGGGGGTTAGGGGGTAGGGTGAGTAGTCTTAAGGGTTAGGGGTTAGTGTGAGTAGTCTTATGTGTTAGTGGTTAGGGTGAGTAATCTTAGGGGTTAGGGGTTAGGGAGAGTAGTCTTAGGGGTTAGGGGTTAGGGGTTAGGGTGAGTAGTTTTAGGGGTTAGGGGTTAGGGTGAGTAGTCTTAGGGGTTAGAGGTTAGGGGTTAGGGTGAGTAGTCTTAGGCGTTAGGGGTTAGGGTGAGTAGTCTTAGGGGTTAGGGTGAGTAGTCTTAGGGGTTAGGGGTTAGGGTGAGTAGTCTTAGGGGTTATTTTAAGGGTTACGGGGTAGTTTAGGGGTTCCCAACATGTGGGTAGGTTCAAATCTACCTTCATAATTCCATGAATTTTTCAAACCAGCACCGGGTACCTTCAGATGAATTGTCTCATGGTCTGCCAAAGAGCGCTCTCGCCCTGCCACCTTTCACTGCCGATGCGGAACATCGGCGGACGATTGGATTGAGACACAGCCAATGCAAAAAATATATCTATCTTAAATTGATATCTGTACCATAAACAGATCTGTCTAGCTGAAACCGATCTATCTAGCTGAAACCGATCTATCTAGCTGAAACCGATCTATCTAGCTGAAACTGATCTCTCTAGTTGAAACAGATCTATCTAGCTGAAACCGATCTATCTAGCTGAAACGGATCTATCTAGCTGAAACCGATCTCTCTAGCTGAAACAGATCTCTCTAGCTGAAACGGATCTATCTAGCTGAAACGGATCTCTCTAGCTGAAACTGATCTGTCTAGCTGAAACTGATCTGTCTAGCTGAAACTGATCTGTCTAGCTGAAACTGATATCTCTAGCTGAAACAGATATCTCTAGATTAAAATGACACATTTTGATAGGGATTTTTTCATTATGTTACTTAGATGGATGGGTTTAGAGTTAGGGTTCTTACCTGTTGGTCAAACAGAGTCCAGAACATGGGAAGGGGGATGTAGAGAAACAGAACCTTCAGCACCATCTTCACCTGGGCCACCAGCAATTTCTGGAGGAGAGGAGGAGGAAAGTGGAGGACGGGCAGGAAGAGGAGAGAGGAGAGAAGGAGGAGGAGAGAGGAGGACGGGAAGAGGAGAGAAGAAAGGAGAGGAGGAGGAGAGAGGAGGATGAGGAGGAGGAGAGCAGAAAGGAGAGGAGGAGGAGAGAGGAGGCAGGGAGGAGGAGGAGGAGAGCAGAAAGGAGAGGAGGAGGAGAGAGGAGGATGGGAGGAGGAGGAGAAAGGAGAGAAGAAGGAGGAGGAGAGAGGAGGATGGGGAGGAGGAGGAGAGAGGAGAGGAGAAGGAGGAGGACGTGAGGAGGACGGGAGGAGGAGGATGGGAGGAGGAGAAAGGAGAGAAGAAGGAGGAGGAGAGAGGAGGATGGAGAGGAAGAGGAGGAGAGAGGAAAGGAGAAGGAGGAGGAGAAGGAGGAGGAGAGAGCAGGACAGGAGGAGGAGGAGAGCAGAAAGGAGAGGAGGAGGAGAGAGGAGGATGGGAGGAAGAGGAGAGCAGAAAGGAGAGGAGGAGGAGAGACGAGGATGGGAGGAGGAGGAGAGAGGAGGATGGGAGAAGGAGGAGAGCAGAAAGGAGATGAGGAGGAGAGAGGAGGACGGGAGGAGGAGAGCAGAAAGGAGAGGAGGAGGAGAGAGGAGGACGGGAGGAGGAGAGAGGAGGATGGGAGAAGGAGGAGAGTAGAAAGGAGAGGAGGAGGAGAGAGGAGGACGGGAGGAGGAGAGCAGAAAGGAGAGGAGGAGGAGAGAGGAGGATGGGAGGAGGAGAGCAGAAAGGAGAGGAGGAGAGAGGAGGATGGGAGGAAGAGGAGAGAGGAGGACGGGGAGGAGGAGAGAGGAGAGAAGGAGGAGGAGAGAGGAGGACGGGGAGGAGGAGGAGAGCAGAGAGGAGAGGGGAAGGAGAGAGGAGGGAGGAGGAGAGAGGAGAGAAGGGGAAGGAGAGAGGAGGATGGGAGGAGGAGAGCAGAAAGGAGAGGAGGAGGAGAGAGAAGGAGAGCAGAGAGGAGAGGAGAAGGAGGAAGAAGAGGAGAGGAAGGATTTATTAATGAGTTCTCTGTGTTGTAAACATCCTTCAGTTGACTTTCATTTTCAACAGTTTTATGAACTGCTAATTTGGTTGTGCTGGTTTTCCCATTGGCCGATGAACATGGCCCTACGTCATATTTCTCATGGGCCCAGTCCATCCAGTGTTCTCTCTTAGGGAACGTCTTGCTGCGATGTCTGAACCGGTTCTTTATGGCAAACTAGAGAGGAGCGAAAGAACACAAAAACACTTAATAGCTCTGCTGAAAACCAGACATTGTTGTTGAATATCACATTCACTTCCTGTAGAGTTTCACATGGAAAGATATGACACTGTAAGTCTTCTACTGTCTGTATTTTATTACTGTCTCATCCCTTACTGTCTGTATGTTATTAGACTGTCTTACCTCCTTACTGTCTGTATGTTACTAGACTGTCTTACCCCCTTACTGTCTGTATGTTATTAGACTGTCTCATCCCTTACTGTCTGTATGTTACTAGACTGTCTTACCACCTTACTGTCTGTATGTTATTAAACTGTCTCATCCCTTACTGTCTGTATGTTATTAGACCGTCTTACCCCCTTACTGTCTGTATGTTATTAAACTGTCTCATCCCTTACTGTCTGTATGCTATCTGACTGTCTTACCCCTTACTGCCTGTATGTTATTAAACTGTCTCAACCCTTACTGTCTGTATGTTATTAGACTGTCTTATCCCCTTACTGTCTGTATGTTATTAGACTGTCTTACCCCCTTACTGTCTGTATGGTATTTGACTGTCTTACCCCCTTACTGTCTGTATGTTATTTGACTGTCTTACCCCCTTACTGTCTGTATGTTATTAGACTGTCTTACCTCCTTACTGTCTGTATGTTATTAGACTGTCTTACCTCCTTACTGTCTGTATGTTATTAGACTGTCTTACCTCCTTACTGTCTGTATGTTATTAGACTGTCTCATCCCTTACTGTCTGTATGTTACTAGACTGTCTTACCCCCTTACTGTCTGTATGCTACTAGACTGTCTCATCCTTTACTGTCTGTATGTTATTAGACTGTCTTACCCCTTACTGCCTGTATGTTATTAGACTGTCTTACCCCCTTACTGTCTGTATGTTATTAGACTGTCTTACCCCCTTACTGTCTGTATGCTACTAGACTGTCTCATCCCTTACTGTCTGTATGTTATTAGACTGTCTCAACCCTTACTGTCTGTATGTTATTAGACTGTCTTATCCCCTTACTGTCTGTATGTTATTAGACTGTCTTACCCCCTTACTGTCTGTATGTTATTAGACTGTCTTACCCCTTACTGCCTGTATGTTATTAGACTGTCTTACCCCCTTACTGTCTGTATGTTATTAGACTGTCTTACCCCCTTACTGTCTGTATGCTACTAGACTGTCTCATCCCTTACTGTCTGTATGTTACTAGACTGTCTCATCCCTTACTGTCTGTATGTTATTAGTCTGTCTCATCCCTTACTGTATGTTATTAGACTGTCTTATCCCCTTACTGTCTGTATGTTATTAGACTGTCTTACCCCCTTACTGTCTGTATGTTATTAGTCTGTCTCATCCCTTACTGTATGTATGTTACTAGACTGTCTTACCCCCTTACTGTCTGTATGTTATTAGTCTGTCTCATCCCTTACTGTCTGTGTGTTATTAGTCTGTCTCATCCCTTACTGTATGTTATTAGACTGTCTTATCCCCTTACTGTCTGTATGTTATTAGACTGTCTTACCCCCTTACTGTCTGTATGTTATTAGTCTGTCTCATCCCTTACTGTATGTATGTTACTAGACTGTCTTACCCCCTTACTGTCTGTATGTTATTAGTCTGTCTCATCCCTTACTGAATGCTACTAGACTGTTTCATTCCTTACTGTCTGTATGTTATTAGACTGTCTTACCCCCTTACTGTCTGTGTGTTATTAGACTGTCTTACCCCGATACACTTGCAGACCTCCAGCATAATGTTGCCTTTAGGAGCAGTCTTGTTGTACATGCCACTGCCCATAATGAACACGACTGTGGAAACACAGAAAGACGTCCACCTCTGTTAACTAGACAGAGACAGAGTTCAGATCAATATTGATGGTTGATAGAGGCAAGGAGAGGAAGGAAGCTCCTCCATGTAGTGGTAACAGTACTCACTGAGAGCCACCACCATGAGGGCTGCAGGGACGCCGAAGGCCAGAGGATAACACTTCTGTTGGGAGTGGATACCACACTCCTGACCTGGAGGAGGGAACACACATGCTTCGGGCTCAATGCGCTATTGGATGGAGGAACTGGCCCTATTGCACAGGCATAACCATAGCCAAGTCTGACCAGGCATTGTGTTAGTTTAGAGTTAGTAATGTAAAGTCTGACCAGGTATTGTGTTAGTTGAGAGTTAGTAATGTAAAGTCTGACCAGGTATTGTGTTAGTTTATGGTTAGTAATGTAAACTCTGACCAGGTATTGTGTTAGTTTAGAGTTAGTAATGTAAAGTCTGACCAGGTATTGTGTTAGTTTAGAGTTAGTAATGTAAAGTCTGACCAGGTACTGTGTTAGTTTAGGGTTAGTAATGTAAAGTCTGACCAGGTATTGTGTTAGTTTAGGGTTAGTAATGTAAACTCTGACCAGGTATTGTGTTAGTTTAGGGTTAGTAGTAGTCAAGTCTGACCAGGTATTGTGTTAGTTTAGAGTTAGTAATGTAAAGTCTGACCAGGTATTGTGTTAGTTTAGAGTTAGTAATGTAAAGTCTGACCAGGTATTGTGTTAGTTTAGAGTTAGTAATGTAAAGTCTGACCAGGTATTGTGTTAGTTTAGAGTTAGTAATGTAAAGTCTGACCAGGTATTGTGTTAGTTTAGAGTTAGTAATGTAAAGTCTGACCAGGTATTGTGTTAGTTTAGGGTTAGTAATGTAAAGTCAGACCAGGTATTGTGTTAGTTTAGGGTTAGTAATGTAAACTCTGACCAGGTATTGTGTTAGTTTAGGGTTAGTAATGTAAAGTCTGACCAGGTATTGTGTTAGTTTAGAGTTAGTAATGTAAAGTCTGACCAGGTATTGTGTTAGTTTAGGGTTAGTAATGTAAAGTCTGACCAGGTATTGTGTTAGTTTAGGGTTAGTAATGTAAAGTCTGACCAGGTATTGTGTTAGTTTAGGGTTAGTAGTAATCAAGTCTGACCAGATATTGTGTTAGTTTAGAGTTAGTAATGTAAAGTCTGACCAGGTATTGTGTTAGTTTAGGGTTAGTAATGTAAAGTCTGACCAGGTATTGTGTTAGTTTAGGGTTAGTAATGTAAAGTCTGACCAGGTATTGTGTTAGTTTAGGGTTAGTAGTAGTCAAGTCTGACCAGATATTGTGTTAGTTTAGGGTTATGGTCGTACCTCTGAGGATGGGTGTAATGACAGTAGACAGGAGAACAGGTATTGTGTTAGTTTAGAGTTAGTAATGTAAAGTCTGACCAGGTATTCTGTTAGTTTAGAGTTAGTAGTAGTCAAGTCTGACCAGGTATTGTGTTAGTTTAGGGTTAGTAGTAGTCAAGTCTGACCAGGTATTGTGTTAGTTTAGAGTTAGTAATGTAAAGTCTGACCAGGTATTGTGTTAGTTTAGAGTTAGTAATGTAAAGTCTGACCAGGTATTGTGTTAGTTTAGAGTTAGTAGTAGCCAAGTCTGACCAGGTATTGTGTTAGTTTAGGGTTAGTAATGTAAAGTCTGACCAGGTATTGTGTTAGTTTAGGGTTAGTAATGTAAACTCTGACCAGGTATTGTGTTAGTTTAGAGTTAGTAATGTAAAGTCTGACCAGGTATTGTGTTAGTTTAGAGTTAGTAATGTAAAGTCTGACCAGGTATTGTGTTAGTTTAGAGTTAGTAATGTAAAGTCTGACCAGGTATTGTGTTAGTTTAGGGTTAGTAATGTAAAGTCTGACCAGATATTGTGTTAGTTTAGAGTTAGTAATGTAAAGTCTGACCAGGTATTGTGTTAGTTTAGAGTTAGTAGTAGTCAAGTCTGACCAGGTATTGTGTTAGTTTAGGGTTAGTAATGTAAAGTCTGACCAGGTATTGTGTTAGTTTAGAGTTAGTAATGTAAAGTCTGACCAGGTATTGTGTTAGTTTAGGGTTAGTAATGTAAAGTCTGACCAGATATTGTGTTAGTTTAGGGTTAGTAGTAGTCAAGTCTGACCAGGTATTGTGTTAGTTTAGAGTTAGTAATGTAAAGTCTGACCAGGTATTGTGTTAGTTTAGAGTTAGTAATGTAAAGTCTGACCAGGTATTGTGTTAGTTTAGAGTTAGTAGTAGTCAAGTCTGACCAGGTATTGTGTTAGTTTAGGGTTAGTAATGTAAAGTCTGACCAGGTATTGTGTTAGTTTAGGGTTAGTAATGTAAACTCTGACCAGGTATTGTGTTAGTTTAGAGTTAGTAATGTAAAGTCTGACCAGGTATTGTGTTAGTTTAGAGTTAGTAATGTAAAGTCTGACCAGGTATTGTGTTAGTTTAGAGTTAGTAATGTAAAGTCTGACCAGGTATTGTGTTAGTTTAGGGTTAGTAATGTAAAGTCTGACCAGATATTGTGTTAGTTTAGAGTTAGTAATGTAAAGTCTGACCAGGTATTGTGTTAGTTTAGAGTTAGTAGTAGTCAAGTCTGACCAGGTATTGTGTTAGTTTAGGGTTAGTAATGTAAAGTCTGACCAGGTATTGTGTTAGTTTAGAGTTAGTAATGTAAAGTCTGACCAGGTATTGTGTTAGTTTAGGGTTAGTAATGTAAAGTCTGACCAGATATTGTGTTAGTTTAGAGTTAGTAATGTAAAGTCTGACCAGGTATTGTGTTAGTTTAGAGTTAGTAGTAGTCAAGTCTGACCAGGTATTGTGTTAGTTTAGGGTTAGTAATGTAAAGTCTGACCAGGTATTGTGTTAGTTTAGGGTTAGTAATGTAAAGTCTGACCAGGTATTGTGTTAGTTTAGGGTTAGTAATGTAAAGTCTGACCAGGTATTGTGTTAGTTTAGGGTTAGTAGTAGTCAAGTCTGACCAGGTATTGTGTTAGTTTAGGGTTAGTAATGTAAAGTCTGACCAGGTATTGTGTTAGTTTAGAGTTAGTAATGTAAAGTCTGACCAGGTATTGTGTTAGTTTAGGGTTAGTAATGTAAAGTCTGACCAGGTATTGTGTTAGTTTAGGGTTAGAAATGTAAAGTCTGACCAGGTATTGTGTTAGTTTAGAGTTAGTAATGTAAAGTCTGACCAGGTATTGTGTTAGTTTAGGGTTAGTAATGTAAAGTCTGACCAGGTATTGTGTTAGTTTAGGGTTATGGTCGTACCTCTGAGGATGGGTGTAATGACAGTAGACAGGAGAACAAGTATTGTGTTAGTTTAGGGTTATGGTCATACCTCGGAGGATGGGTGTAATGACAGTAGACAGGAGACTACCAGCGTTGATTGACAGGTAGAAGATGGAGAAGAACGTGCTCCTCTGTTTCTCCTGGAGAATGTATTTTCAGGAGGACAGGAGGACAGGAGGACAGGAGGACAGGAGGACAGGAAGACAGGAGACATGGACAGGAGGACAGGAGACAGGAGGACAGGAGGACAGGAAGACAGGAGACATGGACAGGAGGACAGGAGACAGGAGGACAGGAGGACAGGAGAACAGGAGGACAGGAAGACAGGAGACATGGACAGGAGGACAGGAGGACAGGAGACATGGACAGGAGGACATGAGGACAGGTGACATGGACAGGAGGACATGAGGACAGATGACATGGACAGGAGGACAGGAGACAGGAGGACAGAAGGACAAGAGGACAGGAGACATGGACAGGAGGACAGAAGGACAAGAGGACAGGAGACATGGACAGGAGGACAGAAGACATGGACAGGAGGACAGGAGTACAGGAGACATGGACAGGAGGACAGGAGACAGGAGGACAGGAGACATGGACAGGAGGACAGGAGACATGGACAGGAGGACAGGAGACATGGACAGGAGGACAGGAGGACAGGAGACATGGACAGGAGGACAGGAGACAGGAGGACAGAAGGACAAGAGGACAGGAGACATGGACAGGAGGACAGGAGACATGGACAGGAGGACAGGAGACATGGACAGGAGGACAGGTGGACAGGAAGACAGGAAGACAGGAGGACAGGAGACATGGACAGGAGGACAGGAGGAAAGGAGACATGGACAGGAGGACAGGAGGACAGGAGGACAGGAGGAGGACAGGAGACATGGACAGGAGGACAGGAGGACAGGAGACATGGACAGGAGGACAGGAGGACAGGAGACATGGACAGGAGGACAGGATACATGGACAGGAGGATATGAGGACAGGAGGACAGGAGGAGGACAGGAGACATGGACAGGAGGACAGGAGGACAGGAGACATGGACAGGAGGACAGGAGGACAGGAGACATGGACAGGAGAACAGGAGGACAGGAGACATGGACAGGAGGACAGGAGGACAGGATACATGGACAGGAGGACAGGAGGACAGGAGACATGGACAGGAGGACAGGATACATGGACAGGAGGACAGGAGGACAGGAGACATGGACAGGAGAACAGGAGGACAGGAGACATGGACAGGAGAACAGGAGGACAGGAGAACAGGAGGACAGGAGACATGGACATGAGATCAGGAGGACAGGAGAACAGGAGGACAAGAGACATGGACAGGGGGACAGGAGGACAGGAGACATGGACAGGGGGACAGGAGGACATGAGACATGGACAGGAGACATGGACAGGAGAACAGGTTTAGAACTGCAAACATCTGACCTTGGCATTTGTATCTAACCATAGCTAGCAGCACCATCTATCTGCTGGAGATTCAAGGTGTTTAGATTAATCCACAATCAGCAACATGATGCTCTATAACCTTTGACCTAAATGCACCTTCCAGTAGGTAACCAGGGTTAATGGTTATTAAACAACCATCTGGGATGTGTTCTGCTGGCTCAGCACTGATAATGACTGAAGTCACGTTGATAAACCATGCTGATCACTACTTCCTGAGTCTGGAGTCTACACTACTGTAAAGACAGAGGTCGGTAGAGACAGAATCTAAAATGGAGTCTACACTATTGTAATGACTGAGGTCAGTAGAGACAGACTCTAACCGGAGGTCAGTAGAGACAGACTCTAACCGAGGTCGGTAGAGACAGACTCTTACCGAGGTCGGTAGAGACAGACTCTAACCGAGGTCGGTAGAGACAGACTCTAACCGAGGTCGGTAGAGACAGACTCTAACCGAGGTCGGTAGAGACAGACTCTTACCGAGGTCGGTAGAGACAGACTCTAAAATTGAGTCTACACTACCGTATAGACAGAGGTCGGTAGAGACAGAATCTAAAATGGAGTCTACACTATTGTAAAGACCGAGGTCAGAGGTCAGTAGAGACAGACTCTAACCGAGGTCGGTAGAGACAGACTCTAAAAGAGAGTCTACACTACCTTATAGACCGAGGTTGGTAGAGACAGACTCTAAAATGGAGTCTACACCACTGTACTGACCGAGGTCGGTAGAGACAGACTCTAACCGAGGTTGGTAGAGACAGACTCTAACCGAGGTCGGTAGAGACAGACTCTAACCGAGGTCGGTAGAGACAGACTCAAAAATGGAGTCTACACCACTGTACTGACCAAGGTCGGTAGAGACAGACTCTAACCGAGGTCGGTAGAGACAGACTCTAACCGAGGTCGGTAGAGACAGACTCTAACCGAGGTCGGTAGAGACAGACTCTAACCGAGGTCGGTAGAGACAGACTCTAACCGAGGTCGGTAGAGACAGACTCTAACCGAGGTCGGTAGAGACAGACTCTAACCGAGGTCGGTAGAGACAGACTCTAAAATGGAGTCTACACTACTGTACTGACCGAGGTCGGTAGAGACAGACTCTAACCGAGGTTGGTAGAGACAGACTCTAACCGAGGTCGGTAGAGACAGACTCTAACCGAGGTCGGTAGAGACAGACTCTAACCGAGGTTGGTAGAGACAGTCTCAAAAATGGAGTCTACACCACTGTATAGACCGAGGTCGGTAGAGACAGACTCTAACCGAGGTCGGTAGAGACAGACTCTAACCGAGGTCGGTAGAGACAGACTCTAAAATAGAGTCTAAACTACCGTATAGACCGAGGTTGGTAGAGACAGACTCTAAAATGGAGTCTACACTACTGTAAAGACCGAGGTCGGTAGAGACAGACTCTAAAATTAAGTATACACTACAGTAATGACCGAGGTCGGTAGAGACAGACTCTAAAATGGCTGCTCCGCTAGCGTTACCAACCTGGTGGTCTTCAAACTGGTCTCCTCCAAAGGCAGCGACACAGGGTTTGATGCCCCCCGTCCCCAGAGCGATGAGGAACAGGCCAACCATAGACATGGCACTGAGGGGAGAGAACAGCACATCACTTATCAGTTCAACTAATGGAACTCATATCATAGCAGTTGAGTCAACATGAATTGACTAAGTTTACACAACTCAAATATTTTTACAATGCTGTTGTACAGGCTTATATAGGATGTTGTGTTTGGGGTGCACAGCAGATGAACTCACACATGGAAGGTCATGTTGTCAGGGGTCCCGTCCCTGTCTGTGTCTGTGATGTCGTGTATGGCGCTTACTGCCATGACGACCTGTCCCACCGTATAGACGATGGATAAATAGACAATAGTCCTGGGGAGAGAGAGGAAAGAGAGAGAGGAGAGAGAGAGAGGAGAGAGAGAGGAGAGATAGAGGAAAGAGAGAGGAGAGAGAGAGAGGAGAGAGAGGAGAGAGAGGAAAGAGAGAGAGGAAAGAGAGAGGAGAGAGAGAGAGGAGAGAGAGAGGAGAGAGAGAGGAGAGAGAGAGAGGAAAGAGAGAGGAAAGAGAGAGAGGAGAGAGAGAGAGGAGAGAGAGAGGAGAGAGAGAGGAAAGAGAGAGAGGAGAGAGAGGAAAGAGAGAGAGGAGAGAGAGAGGAAAGAGAGAGGAGAGAGAGAGAGGAGAGAGAGAGGAGAGAGAGAGAGGAAAGAGAGAGAGGAGAGAGAGAGGAGAGAGAGAGGAAAGAGAGAGAGGAGAGAGAGAGGAGAGAGAGAGGAAAGAGAGCGAGAGAGAGAGGGAAGAGAGAGAGGAAAGAGAGAGAGGAGAGAGAGAGGAAAGAGAGAGAGGAGAGAGAGAGGAAAGAGAGAGAGGCGAGAGAGAGGAAAGATAGAGAGGAGAGAGAGAGGAAAGAGAGAGAGGAGAGAGAGAGGAAAGAGAGCGAGAGAGAGGGGAAAGAGAGAGAGGAGAGAGAGAGAGGGAGAGAACAATTCGAAAACAAACCCAATCTTGATAAACTCCTATATCTACTGGGTTAAATTCCACAGTGTGCCATCACAGCAGCATGATTTGTGACCTGTTGCCACAAGAAACGGGCAACCAGTGAAGAACACACACCATTGCAAATACAACCCATATTTATGTTGATTTATTTTCCCTTTTGTACTTTAACCATTTGGACATCATTAAAACACTGTAAATATACATAATATGGAACTTTTGTGAGTATTATGTTTACTGTTCATTTTTTATTTAACTTTTCTATATTATCTATTTAATTTGTTTTTGCAAAGTAAAAAGTGTGTGAGGGGGAGAAAAACGAATGAAAGGGATTTACCAGGAGGGCAGACAACTACAAGCGAGGGAACTACAATCCCCAGATATCCTATAGAAGATCAGATAATATGTGGATGTACTGGGTTTGGACTCACTTGAACTTCCCCAGCCAGGAGTCTGCCACTATGGCCCCCAGTATAGGAGTCAGGTAGCAGAGAGCGATGAAGGTGTGATAGATAGAGGTGGCCAGGTCATCATCCCACTTCAGGAAATACCTGAAGTACAGGACCAACACCGCTACGGGGGGACAACAGAACCACTCAATATGTCCATCTACAGGACCAGTCCTTAACATTGGTCAATGAAATGTAACTACCAAAGACTTATTTACATTCTGTAGTAAACACTGCTATTTGTCAACATAGAGAGGTGTGATTGGCTCAGCTCTCTGCTATTTGTCAACAGAGAGAGGTGTGATTGGCTCAGCTCTCTGCTATCTGTAAACATAGAGAGGTGTGATTGGCTCAGCTCTCTGCTATCTGTCAACATAGAGAGGTGTGTTGTGTGATTGGCTCAGCTCTCTGCTATCGGTCAACATAGAGAGGTGTGATTGGCTCAGCTCTCTGCTATCTGTCAACATAGAGAGGTGTTTTGTGTGATTGGCTCAGCTCTCTGCTATCGGTCAACATAGAGAGGTGTGATTGGCTCACCTCGCATGCCATAGTAGGAGAAACGTTCACAGAACTCATTGACCACGATGAAGAAGATACTGAGAGGATACCCGCACACATCCACCTGGACACAGAGTAGCAGACACATTTGGAGTTGACCTTTATTTGACCAAATCAAATCACATTTTATTTGTCAAATACACTTGTTTAGTAGACGTTATTGCGGGTGTAGCGAAATGCTTGTGTTTCTAGCTCCAACAGTGCAGTAATATCTAACTATTCACAACAACACACATAATACACTCAAATCTAAAAGTAAAAGAATGGAATTAAAAAATATATAAATATTAGCACGAGCAATGTGGGAGTGGCGTTGACTAACACACAGTAGAATAGAATACAGTATATACATATGAGATGAGTAGCAGTATGTACACAGTATTAAAGTGACTAGTTAGTAAACACAGTAGAATAGAATACAGTAAATACAGTAGAATAGAATACAGTAAATACATATGAGATGAGTAGCAGTATGTAAACAGTATTAAAGTCACTAGTTAGTAAATACAGTAGAATGGAATACAGTAAATACATATTAGATGAGTAGCAGTATGTAAACAGTATTAAAGTGACTAGTTAGTAAACACAGTAGAATAGAATACAGTAAATACATATGAGATGAGTAGCAGTATGTAAACAGTATTAAAGTGACTAGTTAGTAAACACAGTAGAATAGAATACAGTAAATACATATGAGATGAGTAGCAGTATGTAAACAGTATTAAAGTGACTAGTTAGTAAACACAGTAGAATAGAATACAGTAAATACATATGAGATGAGTAGCAGTATGTAAACAGTATTAAAGTGACTAGTTAGTAAACACAGTAGAATAGAATACAGTAAATACATATGAGATGAGTAGCAGTATGTAAACAGTATTAAAGTGACTAGTTAGTAAACACAGTAGAATAGAATACAGTAAATACATATGAGATGAGTAGCAGTATGTAAACAGTATTAAAGTGACTAGTTAGTAAACACAGTAGAATAGAATACAGTAAACACAGTAGAATAGAATACAGTAAATACATATGAGATGAGTAGCAGTATGTAAACAGTATTAAAGTGACTAGTTAGTAAACACAGTAGAATAGAATACAGTAAATACATATGAGATGAGTAGCAGTATGTAAACAGTATTAAAGTGACTAGTTAGTAAACACAGTAGAATAGAATACAGTAAACACAGTAGAATAGAATACAGTAAATACATATGAGATGAGTTTTATTTATTTTATTTTATTTCACCTTTATTTAACCAGGTAGGCTAGTTGAGAACACCTTTATTTAACCAGGTAGGCTAGTTGAGAACACCTTTATTTAACCAGGTAGGCTAGTTGAGAACACCTTTATTTAACCAGGTAGGCTAGTTGAGAACACCTTTATTTAACCAGGTAGGCTAGTTGAGAACACCTTTATTTAACCAGGTAGGCTAGTTGAGAACACCTTTATTTAACCAGGTAGGCTAGTTGAGAACACCTTTATTTAACCAGCTAGGCTAGTTGAGAACACCTTTATTTAACCAGGTAGGCCAGTTGAGAACACCTTTATTTAACCAGGTAGGCTAGTTGAGAACACCTTTATTTAACCAGGTAGGCTAGTTGAGAACACCTTTATTTAACCAGCTAGGCTAGTTGAGAACACCTTTATTTAACCAGGTAGGCTAGTTGAGAACAAGTTCTCATTTGCAACTGCGACCTGGCCAAGATAAAGCATAGCAGTATGAGCAGACAACACAGAGTTACACATGGAGTAAACAATTAACAAGTCAATAACACAGTTGAAAACAAAGGGGGAGTCTATATACAATGTGTGCAAAAGGCATGAGGTAGGCGAATAATTACAATTTTGCAGATTAACACTGGAGTGATAAATGATCAGATGGTCATGTACAGGTAGAGATATTGGTGTGCAAAAGAGCAGAAAAATAAATAAATAAAAACAGTATGGGGATGAGGTAGGTGAAAATGGGTGGGCTATTTACCAATAGACTATGTACAGCTGCAGCGATCGGTTAGCTGCTCAGATAGCTGATGTTTGAAGTTGGTGAGGGAGATAAAAGTCTCCAACTTCAGCGATTTTTGCAATTCGTTCCAGTCACAGGCAGCAGAGTACTGGAACGAAAGGCGGCCAAATGAGGTGTTGGCTTTAGGGATGATCAGTGAGATACACCTGCTGGAGCGCGTGCTACGGATGGGTGTTGCCATCGTGACCAGTGAGCTGAGATAAGGCGGAGCTTTACCTAGCATGGACTTGTAGATGACCTGGAGCCAGTGGGTCTGGCGACGAATATGTAGCGAGGGCCAGCCGACTAGCGCATACAAGTCGCAGTGGTGGGTGGTATAAGGTGCTTTAGTGACAAAACGGATGGCACTGTGATAAACTGCATCCAGTTTGCTGAGTAGAGTGTTGGAAGCCATTTTGTAGATTACATCGCCGAAGTCGAGGATCGGTAGGATAGTCAGTTTTACTAGGGTAAGCTTGGCGGCGTGAGTGAAGGAGGCTTTGTTGCGGAATAGAAAGCCGACTCTTGATTTGATTTTCGATTGGAGATGTTTGATATGAGTCTGGAAGGAGAGTTTGCAGTCTAGCCAGACACCTAGGTACTTATAGATGTCCACATATTCTAGGTCGGAACCATCCAGGGTGGTGATGCTAGGCGGGCATGCGGGTGCAGGCAGCGATCGGTTGAAAAGCATGCATTTGGTTTTACTAGCGTTTAAGAGCAGTCGGAGGCCACGGAAGGAGTGTTGTATGGCAGTATGTAAACAGTATTAAAGTGACTAGTTAGTAAACACAGTAGAATAGAATACAGTAAATACATATGAGATGAGTAGCAGTATGTAAACAGTATTAAAGTGACTAGTTAGTAAACACAGTAGAATAGAATACAGTATATACATATGAGATGAGTAGCAGTATGTAAACAGTATTAAAGTGACTAGTGTTCCATTATTAAAGTGTTGTGTCGTCTGCAAACTTGATGATTGAGTTGGAGGCGTGCTTGGCCATGCAGTCATGGGTGAACAGGGAGTACAGGAGGGGGCCCCTGTGTTGAAGATCAGCGAAGTGGAGATTATGTTTCCTACCTCCAACACCTGAGGGCGGCCCGTCAGGAAGTCCAGGACCCAGTTGCACAGCAGGGTGGGATTGAGACCCAGGGCCTCGAGCTTAATGATGAGCTTGGAGGGTACTATGGTGTTGATTGCTGAGCTATAGTCAATAAACAGAATTCTTACATAGGTATTCGTCTTGTCCAGATGGGATAGGGCAGTGTGCTGCTCAATGGCAATTGCATCGTCTGTGGACCTGTTGGGGCGGTATTCAAACTGAAGTGGATCTAAGGTGTCAGGTAAGGTGGAGGTGATATGATCCTTAACTAGTCTCTCAAAGCACTTCATGATGACAGTATTGAGTGCTACGGGGTGATAGTCATTCAGTTCAGTAATCTATGACTTCTTGGGTTAAGGAACAACGGTGGCCATCTTGAAACGTGTGGTGACAGCAGACTGGGATAGGGAGAGATTGAATATGTCCGTAAACACTCCAGCCAGCTGGTCTGGTCATGCTCTGAGGACGCGGCTAGGGATGCCGTCTGGGCCGGCAGCCTTGCGAGGGTTAACACGTTTAAATGTCTTAAATGTCGGTGTCCGTAATGTGACTGGTCTTCCCTTTGTAATCCGTGATTGTCTGTAGACTGGTCTTCCCTTTGTAATCCGTGATGTGACTGGTCTTCCCTTTGTAATCTGTGATTGTCTAGACTGGTCTTCCCTTTGTAATCTGTGATTGTCTAGACTGGTCTTCCCTTTGTAATCCGTGATTGTCTAGACTGGTCTTCCCTTTGTAATCCGTGATTGTCTAGACTGGTCTTCCCTTTGTAATCCGTGATTGTCTGTAGACTGGTCTTCCCTTTGTAATCCGTGATTGTCTGTAGACTGGTCTTCCCTTTGTAATCTGTGATTGTCTGTAGACTGGTCTTCCCTTTGTAATCTGTGATTGTCTGTAGACTGGTCTTCCCTTTGTAATCCGTGATTGTCTAGACTGGTCTTCCCTTTGTAATCCGTGATTGTCTAGACTGGTCTTCCCTTTGTAATCCGTGATTGTCTGTAGACTGGTCTTCCCTTTGTAATCCGTGATTGTCTGTAGACTGGTCTTCCCTTTGTAATCTGTGATTGTCTGTAGACTGGTCTTCCCTTTGTAATCTGTGATTGTCTGTAGACTGGTCTTCCCTTTGTAATCCGTGATTGTCTAGACTGGTCTTCCCTTTGTAATCCGTGATTGTCTAGACTGGTCTTCCCTTTGTAATCCGTGATTGTCCGTAGACTGGTCTTCCCTTTGTAATCTGTGATTGTCTAGACTGGTCTTCTCTTTGTAATCTGTGATTGTCTAGACTGGTCTTCCCTTTGTAATCCGTGATTGTCTAGACTGGTCTTCCCTTTGTAATCTGTGATTGTCTAGACTGGTCTTCCCTTTGTAATCTGTGATTGTCTGTAGACTGGTCTTCCCTTTGTAATCCGTGATTGTCTAGACTGGTTTTCCCTTTGTAATCCGTGATGTGACTGGTCTTCCCTTTGTAATGCATGATTGTCTGTAGACTGGTCTTCCCTTTGTAATCTGTGATTGTCTGTAGACTGGTCTTCCCTTTGTAATCTGTGATTGTCTGTAGACTGGTCTTCCCTTTGTAATCTGTGATTGTCTAGACTGGTCTTCCCTTTGTAATCTGTGATTGTCCGTAGACTGGTCTTCCCTTTGTAATCTGTGATTGTCTCTAGACTGGTCTTCCCTTTGTAATCTGTGATTGTCTCTAGACTGGTCTTCCCTTTGTAATCCGTGATTGTCTGTAGACTGGTCTTCCCTTTGTAATCCGTGATTGTCTGTAGACTGGTCTTCTCTTTGTAATCCGTGATGTGACTGGTCTTCCATTTGTAATCCGTGATTGTCTGTAGACTGGTCTTCCCTTTGTAATCCGTGATTGTCTAGACTGGTCTTCCCTTTGTAATCCGTGATGTGACTGGTCTTCCCTTTGTAATCTGTGATTGTCTGTAGACTGGTCTTCCCTTTGTAATCCGTGATTGTCTGTAGACTGGTCTTCCCTTTGTAATCCGTGATTGTCTGTAGACTGGTCTTCCCTTTGTAATCCGTGATTGTCTAGACTGGTCTTCCCTTTGTAATCCGTGATTGTCTAGACTGGTCTTCTCTTTGTAACCTGTGATTGTCTAGACTGGTCTTCCCTTTGTAATCCGTGATTGTCTGTAGACTGGTCTTCCCTTTGTAATCCGTGATTGTCTAGACTGGTCTTCTCTTTGTAATCTGTGATTGTCTAGACTGGTCTTCCCTTTGTAATCCGTGATTGTCTAGACTGGTCTTCTCTTTGTAATCTGTGATTGTCTAGACTGGTCTTCCCTTTGTAATCCGTGATTGTCTGTAGACTGGTCTTCCCTTTGTAATCCGTGATTGTCTGTAGACTGGTCTTCCCTTTGTAATCCGTGATTGTCTAGACTGGTCTTCTCTTTGTAATCTGTGATTGTCTAGACTGGTCTTCCCTTTGTAATCCGTGATTGTCTAGACTGGTCTTCCCTTTGTAATCTGTGATTGTCTGTAGACTGGTCTTCCCTTTGTAATCCGTGATTGTCTAGACTGGTCTTCCCTTTGTAATCTGTGATTGTCCGTAGACTGGTCTTCCCTTTGTAATCCGTGATTGTCTGTAGACTGGTCTTCCCTTTGTAATCCGTGATTGTCTAGACTGGTCTTCCCTTTGTAATCTGTGATTGTCCGTAGACTGGTCTTCTCTTTGTAATCCGTGATTGTCCGTAGACTGGTCTTCCCTTTGTAATCTGTCATTGTCTGTAGACTGGTCTTCCCTTTGTAATCCGTGATTGTCTGTAGACTGGTCTTCCCTTTGTAATCCGTGATTGTCTAGACTGGTTTTCCCTTTGTAATCTGTGATTGTCCGTAGACTGGTCTTCCCTTTGTAATCCGTGATTGTCCGTAGACTGGTCTTCCCTTTGTAATCCGTGATTGTCTGTAGACTGGTCTTCCCTTTGTAATCCGTGATTGTCTAGACTGGTTTTCCCTTTGTAATCCGTGATTGTCTGTAGACTGGTTTTCCCTTTGTAATCCGTGATTGTCTGTAGACTGGTCTTCCCTTTGTAATCCGTGATTGTCTGTAGACTGGTCTTCCCTTTGTAATCTGTGATTGTCCGTAGACTGGTCTTCTCTTTGTAATCCGTGATTGTCTGTAGACTGGTCTTCCCTTTGTAATCCGTGATTGTCTGTAGACTGGTCTTCCCTTTGTAATCCGTGATTGTCTGTAGACTGGTCTTCCCTTTGTAATGCGTGATTGTCTGTAGACTGGTCTTCCCTTTGTAATCCGTGATTGTCTGTAGACTGGTCTTCTCTTTGTAATCCGTGATTGTCTGTAGACTGGTCTTCCCTTTGTAATCCGTGATTGTCTGTAGACTGGTCTTCTCTTTGTAATCCGTGATTGTCTGTAGACTGGTCTTCCCTTTGTAATCCGTGATTGTCTGTAGACTGGTCTTCCCTTTGTAATCTGTGATTGTCTGTAGACTGGTCTTCCCTTTGTAATCTGTGATTGTCCGTAGACTGGTCTTCCCTTTGTAATCTGTGATTGTCCGTAGACTGGTCTTCCCTTTGTAATCCGTGATTGTCTGTAGACTGGTCTTCCCTTTGTAATCCGTGATTGTCTGTAGACTGGTCTTCCCTTTGTAATCCGTGATTGTCTGTAGACTGGTCTTCCCTTTGTAATCCGTGATTGTCTGTAGACTGGTCTTCCCTTTGTAATCCGTGATTGTCTGTAGACTGGTCTTCCCTTTGTAATGCGTGATTGTCTGTAGACTGGTTTTCCCTTTGTAATCCGTGATTGTCTGTAGACTGGTCTTCCCTTTGTAATCCGTGATTGTCTGTAGACTATCGTTTTTACCTTGAAGTCATTCAAAGAGACAAGCTGTTGGAATTTCATGGCTATAGGTAGACACGAGGACAGAGATGAGACAGGTACCTGACAGACTGCTGCAACACTGGTCACTTTAATAATGTTTACATACTGTTTTACCCACTTCATATGAATATACTGTATTCTAGTCATGGTTCATCCTGCTGTCCACTTCATATGTATATACTGTATTCTAGTCATGGTTCATCCTGCTGTCCACTACATATGTATATACTGTATTCTAGTCATGGTTCATCCTGCTGTCCACTACATATGTATATACTGTATTCTAGTCATGGTTCATCCTGCTGTCCACTACATATGTATATACTGTTTTCTAGTTCATCCTATATAACTACTGTTGTCCACTTCATATGTATATACTGTATTCTAGTCATGGTTTATCCTGCTGTCCACTACATATGAATATACTGTATTCTAGTCATGGTTCATCCTATATAACTACTGCTGTCCACTTCATATGTATATACTGTATTCTAGTTCATCCTATATAACTACTGCTGTCCACTTCATATGTATATACTGTATTCTAGTCATGGTTCATCCTATATAACTACTTCTGTCCACTTTATATGTATTTACTGTATTCTAGTCATGGTTCATCCTGCTGTCCACTTTATATGTATTTACTGTATTCTAGTCATGGTTCATCCTATATAACTACTTCTGTCCACTTTATATGTATATACTGTATTCTAGTCATGGTTCATCCTGCTGTCCACTACATATGAATATACTGTATTCTAGTCATGGTTCATCCTGCTGTCCACTTCATATGTATTTACTGTATTCTAGTCAAAAATTTGGAGATTTCCATACCCAACTACAACATTTTCCGTCAACATAGAACTGCCAAAGGGGGAGGAGTTGCAATCTACTGCAGAGATAGCCTGCAAAGCTCTGTCATACTTTCCAAGTCTATGCCCAAACAGTTCGAACTTCTAATTTTAAAAATGAATCTCTCCAGAAATAGTCTCTCACTGTTGCCACCTGTTATAGACCCCCCTCAGCTCCCAGCTGTGCCCTGGACACCATATGTGAATTGATTGCCCCCATCTATCTTCAGAGTTCGTTCTGTTAGGTGACCTAAACTGGAATATACTTAACACCCCAGCAGTCCTACAATCTAAGCTAGATGCCCTCAACCTCACACAAATTATCAAGGAAATCACCAGGTACAACCCTAAATCCGTAAACATGGGCACCCTCATAGATATTATCCTGACCAACTTGCCCTCCAAATACACCTCTGCTGTTTTCAATCATGATCTCAGCGATCACTGCCTCATTGCCTGCATCCGCTATGGGTCCGCGGTCAAACGACCACCCCTCATCACTGTCAAACGCTAAAACACTTCTGCGAGCAGGCCTTTCTAATTCACCTGGCCCGGGTATCCTGGAAGGATATTGACCTCATCCCGTCAGTCGAGGATGCCTGGTCGAACTTTAAAAGTAATTTCCTCACCATCTTAAATAAGCATGCCCCATTCAAAAACTGTAGAACTGAGAACAGATATATCCCTTGGTTCACTCCAGACCTGACTGCCCTTGACCAGCACAAAAACATCCTGTGGCGGACTGCAATTGCATCGAATAGTCCCCGCGATATGCAACTGTTCAGGGATGTCAGGAACCAATACACGCAGTCAGTCAGGAGAGCAAAGGCTAGCTTTTTCCTCCCAACCCCGGCCAACAGCTCGTAGCTACTTGCCCGAGCCTCCCCAGTTTCTCCTTCACCCAAATCCAGATCGCAGATGTTCTGAAAGAGCTGCAAAACCTGGACCCGGACAAATCAGCTGAGCTAGACAATCTGGACCCTCTCTTTCTAAAATGATCCGCCGCCAATGTTGCAACCCCTATTACCAGCCTGTTCAACCTCTCTTTCGTATAGTCCGGGATCCCTAAAGATTGGAAAGCTGCCGCGGTCATCCCCCTCTCAAAGGGGGTGACACCCTTGACCCAAACTGTTACAGACCTATATCCATTCTGCCCTGCCTTTCTAAAGTCTTTGAAAGCCAAGTTAATAAGGATATGGCAGACATACGCCCCCTTTGGAGAGATTGGGTACCCCTAGTAAACTGGAAAAAAAATCTGTCAAAAATTGCTAATATATGCAAATAAAAATTATTATTGGATAGAAAACACTCTAAAGATTCTAAAACCGTTGGAATTATGTCTGTAAGTATAGCAGAACTCACAGGGCAGGCATTCTTCCAAACTAGTTTTTGTGGCCATGAAAGTTGGAGCAACTTTGACGTCATGGCCCCCACCCTTCCCAACCAGTTATGATTCTGGGGACACTTTCTATCTCTTCCGCTAGATGTCCTCTTTCAGTAGAGCTTTGAATCGTTCAAATCGCGCGAGAATTGACCCTATGGGAGTGAAATTAGTGCGTGCCACGAGAGAATAGGCTGTGCGTATGGGCGCGAATTGGTCCCAGCCATTCCTTTGTTCCAGCACTCAGGAGAAGGGCAGACGATGGCCGATTGAATTGAAGTTTGTTTTGCGTGTCTAAAACATCATAAAGCTTGCTTTTGCACTTAGTTTGACCTGTTTAGTCGACATATAATATGTAATTTTGAAGTTTTGATGCGCTACTTTTCCGGACCAGAGGACGTTTTGGGTGCATTTCAGCTGATGTTATTAGCAGTAGCTAATACAAAGACGCAAGACTTGAAACCAAACGATGTATTGGGTAAGTATGAAGCCTTCCAGAACATTCTGAACGAAGACCATCGAAGGTAAGGGAATATTTATGCTTAAATCTGTGTTTCTGTTGACTCCAACATTACGTAGAAATGTAGCTTGGAACTGAGCGCTGTCTCAGCATATGGAATAGTGTGCGATTTCTGTAACGTTAAAAATAAATCTAACACAGCGGTTGCATAAAGAAGCAGTGTATCTTTCTAACTATATGTAGAACATGTATATTTAGTCAAAGTTTATGATGTCTATTTACGTTATCTTGCCGCGCTACATAGATTTCCTGCGGGCATTTTTGAGTAATTTCTGAACGTGAACTCACTGTAAATGGACATTTATGGATATAAATGGCATATTATTGAAAAAAAAAAAATGTACTGTGTAACATGTCATATTACTGTCATCTGATGAAGATTTTCAAAAGGTTAGTGAGCGATTTATTTTTTAATCCTGCGTTTGTTGATTGCATGTTTTGGCTATTCAAATGAGCTGTGTCTGGTGGTGGTTTTACATATATATGTGCTATGTTTTCGCCGTAAAACATTTTAGAAATCTGACTTGCTGGCTAGATGAACAAGGTGTTTATCTTTCATTTGAGCTATTGGACTTGTTAATGTGTGGAGGTTAAATATTTTTAAGAATATTTTTGCGTTCCATGCGCCACCGTTTCAGCTGAACGTGGGAGGGTTGATTCCCAATTGGGAACCAGTATCGTAGACAGGTTAATAAACAGATCAGTGACCATTTTACTGTTGGAGCTAGAAACACAAGCATATTGTTATGTATTACTGTACTGTTGGAGCTAGAAACACAAGCATATTGTTAGGTATTACTGTTGGAGCTAGAAACAAAGGCATATTGTTAGGTATTGCTGTTGGAGCTAGAAACACAAGCATATTGTTAGGTATTACTGTTGGAGCTAGAAACACAAGCATATTGTTAGGTATTACTGTACTGTTGGAGCTAGAAACACAAGCATATTGTTAGGTATTACTGTACTGTTGGAGCTAGAAACAAAGGCATATTGTTAGGTATTGCTGTTGGAGCTAGAAACACAAGCATATTGTTAGGTATTACTGTACTGTTGGAGCTAGAAACACAAGCATATTGTTAGGTATTACTGTACTGTTGGAGCTAGAAACACAAGCATATTGTTAGGTATTACTGTTGGAGCTAGAAACACAAGCATATTGTTAGGTATTACTGTACTGTTGGAGCTAGAAACACAAGCATATTGTTAGGTATTACTGTTGGAGCTAGAAACACAAGCATATTGTTAGGTATTACTGTACTGTTGGAGCTAGAAACACAAGCATATTGTTAGGTATTACTGTACTGTTGGAGCTAGAAACACAAGCATATTGTTAGGTATTACTGTTGGAGCTAGAAACACAAGCATATTGTTAGGTATTACTGTACTGTTGGAGCTAGAAACACAAGCATATTGTTAGGTATTACTGTTGGAGCTAGAAACACAAGCATATTGTTAGGTATTACTGTACTGTTGGAGCTAGAAACACAAGCATATTGCTAGGTATTACTGTTGGAGCTAGAAACACAAGCATATTGTTATGTATTACTGTTGGAGCTAGAAACACAAGCATATTGTTAGGTATTACTGTTGGAGCTAGAAACACAAGCATATTGTTAGGTATTACTGTACTGTTGGAGCTAGAAACACAAGCATATTGTTAGGTATTACTGTTGGAGCTAGAAACACAAGCATATTGTTAGGTATTACTGTTGGAGCTAGAAACACAAGCATATTGTTAGGTATTACTGTTGGAGCTAGAAACACAAGCATATTGTTAGGTATTACTGTACTGTTGGAGCTAGAAACACAAGCATATTGTTAGGTATTACTGTTGGAGCTAGAAACACAAGCATCTTGTTAGGTATTACTGTACTGTTGGAGCTAGAAACACAAGCATATTGTTAGGTATTACTGTTGGAGCTAGAAACACAAGCATATTGTTAGGTATTACTGTACTGTTGGAGCTAGAAACACAAGCATATTGTTAGGTATTACTGTTGGAGCTAGAAACACAAGCATATTGTTAGGTATTACTGTGCTGTTGGAGCTAGAAACACAAGCATATTGTTAGGTATTACTGTTGGAGCTAGAAACACAAGCATATTGTTAGGTATTACTGTACTGTTGGAGCTAGAAACACAAGCATATTGTTAGGTATTACTGTACTGTTGGAGCTAGAAACACAAGCATATTGTTAGGTATTACTGTTGGAGCTAGAAACACAAGCATATTGTTAGGTATTACTGTACTGTTGGAGCTAGAAACACAAGCATATTGTTAGGTATTACTGTTGGAGCTAGAAACACAAGCATATTGTTAGGTATTACTGTACTGTTGGAGCTAGAAACACAAGCATATTGCTAGGTATTACTGTTGGAGCTAGAAACACAAGCATATTGTTATGTATTACTGTTGGAGCTAGAAACACAAGCATATTGTTAGGTATTACTGTTGGAGCTAGAAACACAAGCATATTGTTATGTATTACTGTACTGTTGGAGCTAGAAACACAAGCATATTGTTAGGTATTACTGTTGGAGCTAGAAACACAAGCATATTGTTAGGTATTACTGTTGGAGCTAGAAACACAAGCATATTGTTAGGTATTACTGTTGGAGCTAGAAACACAAGCATATTGTTATGTATTACTGTACTGTTGGAGCTAGAAACACAAGCATATTGTTAGGTATTACTGTACTGTTGGAGCTAGAAACACAAGCATATTGTTAGGTATTACTGTTGGAGCTAGAAACACAAGCATCTTGTTATGTATTACTGTACTGTTGGAGCTAGAAACACAAGCATATTGTTAGGTATTACTGTTGGAGCTAGAAACACAAGCATATTGTTAGGTATTACTGTACTGTTGGAGCTAGAAACACAAGCATATTGTTAGGTATTACTGTTGGAGCTAGAAACACAAGCATATTGTTATGTATTACTGTATTGTTGGAGCTAGAAACACAAGCATATTGTTAGGTATTACTGTTGGAGCTAGAAACACAAGCATATTGTTAGGTATTACTGTTGGAGCTAGAAACACAAGCATATTGTTAGGTATTACTGTACTGTTGGAGCTAGAAACACAAGCATATTGTTAGGTATTACTGTACTGTTGGAGCTATAACCTGCACTTGCGATGAATAGTGATAACAGAATGATAGACAGTGAGAATACAGAGTAGGGAATAGAGGAGTGAATAGAGTAGGGAATAGAAGAGTGAATAGAGGATGGAATAGAGGAGTGAATAGATTAGGGAATAGAGTAGGGAATAGAGGAGGGAATAGAGGAGGGAATAGAGGAGGGAATAGAGGAGGGAATAGAGGAGGGAATAGATGAGGAAATAGAGTAGGGAATAGAGGAGGGAATAGAGGAGTGAATAGAGGAGGGAATAGAGGAGGGAATAGAGGAGGGAATAGAGGAGGGAATAGAGGAGGGAATAGAGGAGGGAATAGAGGAGGGAATAGAGGAGGGAATAGAGGAGGGAATAGAGGAGGGATAACAGAATGATAGACAGTGAGAATACACGTAAAACTGGACTTTATAATAGAATAGAGGAGGGAATAGAGGAGGGAATAGAGGAGGGAATAGAGGAGGGAATAGAGGAGGGAATAGAGGAGGGATAACAGAATGATAGACAGTGAGAATACACGTAAAACTGGACCTTATAATCATGCATGTTGGTACTTACATCAGATATTTTCTTAAAGACAGCTTTGAGTGAAACTGCAAGTTGATGAGAAAAGATAAACAACCCAGGGAAAGAAGGAGAGAAAGAGAGATGGCATGAAAGGCGTGGGTGTCTGGTTCTTACCTTTCTTTTGGGCTTCTTCACATCGATGTCTTTGTCTGTCAGGGAACAATAAAGAGTTCATGACACAATCATGATGACGGTTCAGTGTTACATAGAACGCCAACGAAGAGTGTGGTTGGTAGATACCTTTGTTTAAAGGTGGATTCCACCTCATCATATACCAATACAGCAATGGCTGCTCACATTCAAGGAAATAGTTTAGGGAGTTCATTATATATATATATATTGTATTGTATGAATCCTATAAATGGAAATAATACAAAATAAATGTGGTAAAATTCAATCACGCAAATTGACCAAACACCTAATCAATGATAAAACGATCCAAAATTATCATTCTTCAGTACAGCAAAAATATAATTAGCATTAATTAATAGAATTAATAGTTAACAAATATTTGTCTTTTTTTGCCAAGTCAATTATTATAAATAGGTAATTCATTCGGGACTGAATGCATTTCATGTTTGTCCTGGTTATATTGTCTACATTAAATTCTGAAAGAAACATTTAGAAATATTCCCAAAGATGCTGTGATCCCCTGGGAGAGGATGGAGTTGTATCCAGTATTCTCCTCTCACCCACCTGTCATGGCTGAGTTGAGAAGACTCCTTGTCCTCCTTCTGTTTAATATCCTTCACAAGGTATATGGAGTATAAATGGTTAGTATATCAGGAAGTATCTCCCTCTGATCCCGAGGAAGACTCTGCATGGGGCTTTTGTAACCTGTCCCCCAGCAGAGCCCTCACCTCCCACAATGCACCTCCCACTGGACTGTGCCCTGTCTTTATGGTGCCTTGTGCCACAACACCAGAGGAGAGGTGGGACAGGTCAAATATGGGGGCGGGAGTCAGGAGGCAGAGATACAGGTACAGAACTATATTGAACAGAATAAGCTGCCCATCAATAATTACTGTATGAATGATGAGGGTCCTCTCATACATAGAGAGATAGTATAGAGGAGAGAAATGTATAATAAAATTTGATTTGAAGGAGAGACAGAGAGAGGCGAGAGAGAGAGAGAGGGTACAGAGAGAGAGAGATACAGAGAGATAGAATAGACAGAGAGAGAGATAGAGACAGCGAGATAGACAGAGACAGAGAGAGGCGAGAGAGAGAGAGGGGACAGACAGAGAGAGAGAGAGGGGACAGACAGAGAGAGAGAGAGAGAGAGAGAGAGAGAGAGGGGACAGATAGAGAGAGAGATAGGAGAGAGAGAGAGAGACAGAGACAGAGAGAGAGAGAGAGGGGGGACAGATGGAGAGAGAGAGAGATACAGAGAGATAGGATAGACAGAGAGAGAGAGAGAGAGAGACCCAAACAAACACAAACACACCCTACAGAGCCCCAGGACAGCAGCACAATTAGACCCAACCAAATCATGACAAAACAAAAAGAGAATTACTTGACACATTGGAAAGAATTAACAAAAAAACAGAGCAAACTAGAATGCTATTTGGCCCTAAACAGAGAGTACACAGCGGCAGAATACCTGACCACTCTGACTGACCCAAATTTAAGGAAAGCTTTGACTATGTACAGACTCAGTGAGCACAGCCTTGCTATTGAGAAAGGCCGCCGTAGGCAGACATGGCTCTCAAGAGAAGACAGGTGCTCACTGCCCACAAAATGAGGTGAAAACTGAGCTGCACTTCCTAACCTCCTGCCCAATGTATGACCATAGTAGAGAGACATATTTCCCTCAGATTACACAGATACACAAAGACTTTGAAAACAAATCCAATTTTGAAAAACTCCCATATCTACTGGGTGAAATTCCACAGTGTGCCATCACAGCAGCAATATTTGTGACCTGTTGCCACGAGAAAAGGGCAACCAGTGAAGAACAAACACCATTGTAAATACAACCCATATTTATGCTTATTTATTTTATCTTGTGTCCTTTAACCATTTGTACATTGTTAAAACACTGTATATATATAATATGACATTTGGATTGTCTTTATTGTTTTGAAACTTCTGTATGTGTAATGTTTACTGTTAATTTTTATTGTTTATTTCACTTTATATATTCACTTTATATATTATCTACCTCACTTGCTTTGGCAATGTTAACACATGATTCCCATGCCAATAAAGCCCCTTGAATTGAAATGAATTTAATTGACAGAGAGATAGACAGAGACAGAGAGAGGCGAGAGAGAGAGGCGAGAGAGAGAGAGAGAGAGAGAGAGAAAGAAAGACAGAGAGATAGACAGAGACAGAGAGAGGCGAGAGAGAGAGAGAGAGAGGGGGAAAGAGAGAAAGAGATAGAGAGGATATATATAGAGAGAGATGTGATAAAGGACTACCTTTAGGGGTGTGTACTGAATCCTCTCTGAGATATTATCAGACAGGATATAGGGCTTTAAATGACTAAACTGTATCCTCTCTAAGATATTATCAGACAGGATCTAGGGCTTTAAATGACTATACTGTATCCTCTCTAAGATATTATCAGACAGGATCTAGGGCTTTAAATGACTAAACTGTATCCTCTCTAAGATATTATCAGACAGGATCTAGGGCTTTAAATGACTATACTGTATCCTCTCTAAGATATTATCAGACAGGATCTAGGGATTTAAATGACTATACTGTATCCTCTCTAAGATATTATCAGACAGGATCTAGGGCTTTTAATGACTATACTGTATCCTCTCTAAGATATTATCAGACAGGATCTAGGGCTTTAACTGACTATGAGGGACATAACCCCTGACTTCACTATTTAACCAGAGATAGACTAGTACAGTAATGTACAGTATATAACCCCTGACATCACTATTTAACCAGAGATAGAGTAGTACAGTATATAACCCCTGACTTCACTATTTAACCAGAGATAGACTAGTACAGTATATAACCCCTGACTACACTATTTAACCAGAGATAGACTAGTACAGTATATAACCCCTGACTTCACTATTTAACCAGAGAGAGACTAGTACAGTAATGTACAGTATATAACCCCTGACTACACTATTTAACCAGAGAGAGACTAGTACAGTAATGTACAGTATATAACCCCTGACTACACTATTTAACCAGAGAGAGACTAGTACCAGTATATAACCCCTGACTACACTATTTAACCAGAGAGAGACTAGTACAGTAATGTACAGTATATACCCTGACTTCACTATTTAACCAGAGATAGACTAGTACCAGTATATAACCCCTGACTTCACTATTTAACCAGAGATAGACTAGTACAGTATATAACCCTTGACTTCACTATTTAACCAGAGATAGACTAGTACAGTATATAACCCCTGACATCCCTATTTAACCAGAGAGAGACTAGTACAGTATATAACCCCTGACTTCACTATTTAACCAGAGATAGACTAGTACAGTATATAACCCCTGACTTCACTATTTAACCAGAGATAGACTAGTACAGTATATAACCCCTGACTTCACTATTTAACCAGCGATAGACTAGTACAATATATAACCCCTGAATTCACTATTTAATCAGAGATAGACTAGTACAATATATAACCCCTGACTTCACTATTTAACCAGAGATAGACTAGTACAGTATATAACCCCTGACTACACTATTTAACCAGAGAGAGAGTAGTACAGTAATGTACAGTATATAACCCCTGACTTCACTATTTAACCAGAGAGAGACTAGTACAGTAATGTACAGTATATAACCCCTGACATCACTATTTAACCAGAGATAGAGTAGTACAGTATATAACCCCTGACTTCACTATTTAACCAGAGATAGACTAGTACAGTAATGTACAGTATATAACCCCTGACTACACTATTTAACCAGAGAGAGACTAGTACAGTAATGTACAGTATATAACCCCTGACTACACTATTTAACCAGAGAGAGACTAGTACCAGTATATAACCCCTGACTACACTATTTAACCAGAGAGAGACTAGTACAGTAATGTACAGTATATAACCCCTGACATCACTATTTAACCAGAGATAGAGTAGTACAGTATATAACCCCTGACTTCACTATTTAACCAGAGATAGACTAGTACAGTAATGTACAGTATATAACCCCTGACTACACTATTTAACCAGAGAGAGACTAGTACAGTAATGTACAGTATATAACCCCTGACTACACTATTTAACCAGAGAGAGACTAGTACCAGTATATAACCCCTGACTTCACTATTTAACCAGAGATAGACTAGTACAGTATATAACCCTTGACTTCACTATTTAACCAGAGATAGACTAGTACAGTATATAACCCCTGACATCCCTATTTAACCAGAGATAGACTAGTACATTATATAACCCCTGACTTCACTATTTAACCAGAGAGAGACTAGTACAGTAATGTACAGTATATAACCCCTGACTACACAATTTAACCAGAGATAGACTAGTACAGTATATAACCCCTGACGTCACTATTTAACCAGAGATAGACTAGTACAGTAATGTACAGCATATAACCCCTGACTTCACTATTTAACCAGAGATAGACTAATACAGTATATAACCCCTGACTTCACTATTTAACCAGAGAGAGACTAGTACAGTAATGTACAGTATATAACCCCTGACTTCACTATTTAACCAGAGATAGACTAGTACAGTATATAACCCCTGACTTCACTATTTAACCAGAGATAGACTAGTACAGTATATAACCTCTGACATCACTATTTAACCAGAGATAGACTAGTACAGTATATAACCCCTGACTTCACTATTTAACCAGAGATAGACTAGTACAGTATATAACCCCTGACTTCACTATTTAACCAGAGAGAGACTAGTACAGTAATGTACAGTATATAACCCCTGACTTCACTATTTAACCAGAGAGAGACTAGTACAGCAATGTACAGTATATAACCCCTGACTTCACTATTTAACCAGAGATAGACTAGTACAGTATATAACCCCTGACTTCACTATTTAACCAGAGATAGACTAGTACAATATATAACCCCTGATTTCACTATTTAATCAGAGATAGACTAGTACAATATATAACCCCTGACATCACTATTTAACCAGAGATAGACTAGTACAGTATATAACCCCTGACTACACTATTTAACCAGAGAGAGACTAGTACAGTATATAACCCCTGACTTCACTATTTAACCAGAGATAGACTAGTACAGTATATAACCCCTGACTACACTATTTAACCAGAGAGAGACTAGTACAGTAATGTACAGTATATAACCCCTGACTTCACTATTTAACCAGAGAGAGACTAGTACAGTAATGTACAGTATATAACCCCTGACTACACTATTTAACCAGAGAGAGACTAGTACCAGTATATAACCCCTGACTACACTATTTAACCAGAGAGAGACTAGTACAGTAATGTACAGTATATAACCCCTGACTTCACTATTTAACCAGAGATAGACTAGTACCAGTATATAACCCCTGACTTCACTATTTAACCAGAGATAGACTAGTACAGTATATAACCCCTGACTTCACTATTTAACCAGAGATAGACTAGTACCAGTATATAACCCCTGACTTCACTATTTAACCAGAGATAGACTAGTACAGTATATAACCCCTGACTTCACTATTTAACCAGAGAGAGACTAGTACAGTAATGTACAGTATATAACCCCTGACTACACAATTTAACCAGAGATAGACTAGTACAGTATATAACCCCTGACTTCACTATTTAACCAGAGATAGACTAGTACAGTATATAACCCCTGACTACACTATTTAACCAGAGATAGACTAGTACAGTATATAACCCCTGACTACACTATTTAACCAGAGATAGACTAGTACAGTATATAACCCCTGACTTCACTATTTAACCAGAGATAGACTAGTACCAGTATATAACCCCTGACTTCACTATTTAACCAGAGATAGACTAGAACCAGTATATAACCCCTGACTTCACTATTTAACCAGAGATAGACTAGTACAGTATATAACCCCTGACATCACTATTTAACCAGAGATAGACTAGTACAGTATATAATCCCTGACTTCACTATTTAACCAGAGATAGACTAGTACAGTATATAACCCCTGACTTCACTATTTAACCAGCGATAGACTAGTACAATATATAACCCCTGACTACACTATTTAACCAGAGAGAGACTAGTACAGCAATGTACAGTATATAACCCCTGACTTCACTATTTAACCAGAGAGAGACTAGTACAGCAATGTACAGTATATAACCCCTGACTTCACTATTTAACCAGAGATAGACTAGTACAGTATATAACCCCTGACATCACTATTTAACCAGAGATAGACTAGTACAGTATATAACCCCTGACTTCACTATTTAACCAGAGATAGACTAGTACAGTATATAACCCCTGACTTCACTATTTAACCAGAGATAGACTAGTACAGTATATAACCCCTGACTTCACTATTTAACCAGAGATAGACTAGAACCAGTATATAACCCCTGACTTCACTATTTAACCAGAGATAGACTAGTACAGTATATAACCCTTGACTTCACTATTTAACCAGAGATAGACTAGTACAGTATATAATCCCTGACTACACTATTTAACCAGAGATAGACTAGTACAGTATATAACCCCTGACTTCACTATTTAATCAGAGATAGACTAGTACAGTATATAACCCCTGACTTCACTATTTAACCAGAGATAGACTAGTACAGTATATAACCCCTGACTTCACTATTTAACCAGAGAGAGACTAGTACAGTAATGTACAGTATATAACCCCTGACTTCACTATTTAACCAGAGATAGACTAGTACAGTATATAACCTCTGACATCACTATTTAACCAGAGATAGACTAGTACAGTATATAATCCCTGACTTCACTATTTAACCAGAGATAGACTAGTACAGTAATGTACAGCATATAACCCCTGACATCACTATTTAACCAGAGATAGACTAGTACAGTATATAACCCCTGACTTCACTATTTAACCAGAGATAGACTAGTACAGTATATAACCCCTGACTTCACTATTTAACCAGAGATAGACTAGTACAGTATATAACCCCTGACTTCACTATTTAACCAGAGAGAGACTAGTACAGTAATGTACAGTATATAACCCCTGACTTCACTATTTAACCAGAGATAGACTAGTACAGTATATAACCCCTGACTTCACTATTTAATCAGAGATAGACTAGTACAGTATATAACCCCTGACTTCACTATTTAACCAGAGATAGACTAGTACAGTATATAACCCCTGACTTCACTATTTAACCAGAGAGAGACTAGTACAGTAATGTACAGTATATAACCCCTGACTTCACTATTTAACCAGAGATAGACTAGTACAGTATATAACCCCTGACTTCACTATGTAACCAGAGATAGACTAGTACAGTGTATAACCCCTGACTTCACTATTTAACCAGAGAGAGACTAGTACAGTAATGTACAGTATATAACCCCTGACATCACTATTTAACCAGAGAGAGACTAGTACAGTAATGTACAGTATATAACCCCTGACTACACTATTTAACCAGAGATAGACTAGTACCAGTATATAACCCCTGACATCACTATTTAACCAGAGATAGACTAGTACAGTATATAACCCCTGACATCACTATTCAGTAGAATGAAAAGCGGCAGATCAGCTGATGATACCTGTTGAGTGACGTGGTCACAGCTAATCAGCCCCTTGGCAGACAACCCTCACGTGCCTCAGGGAATTAGTGATAAACCAACACGTTCCTCGTAACCAGGTAGTATTATCTTGGTTCAAAGAGCAATGCATTAAGACTCTATGCCAAGTTAACAACAATAGCACATTACTTTCTACATCAATCTAACTAATGTCAACAGTATTAAAAAAGTTCTCCCTTTTTTCCCTCTCTCTCAAAACACGCATTTTGTATATTGAATTCAGCAGATTTCTCTCAACCACTAGATCAAACGGAATGAATAAACAGTGAATTAGACAGTCACTCACAGATGAACCATGGTGTTTGTCGCCTTCCCCGTCTCATTGAATGAGACACACAGAACGCAAACAAGCCCCCACCAATGATGTGTTGCGTTGAGGGGGGGGGGTCAGGTAAGTTATTTTACACGGTAGAGAGAGACGTTTCGTTAGACTCAGCTGCCAGCTTTCAGTCCCAACGTCACATATCCTCTCCTACCCTCTGTAACCCTATACGCCACAGATCCCTGAAAATCATAAAAGGCACTATCTCTTAGCTCAGCCCGGGTTTGAAATAATAATGAATAGATCCTAATCAACAGGCCCATAAATTATGTTGCAATAGAGCAGGGCAGCTACCCAGCTAACAATTATATGGAGAGAGAACGTTTTCATAATGTTACCGGTAGATCCAGTTTTCCATTAGTTAGAGGAACGTTCTATTTATGTTAACAAAAACCTTCTAAAGAACCTTTTTAGTATGTTTTGGTGTTAAAGTTAGGAGAGCATTCCATTAATGTTAGTTTGTCTCTGTGAATGGTTTGTCCTCTGACAAATCAAATGTACATTTTGGTGTTCCTCAAGGTTCCGTTTTAGGACCACTATTGTTTTCACTATATATTTTACCTCTTGGGGATGTCATTCGAAAACATAATTTTAACTTTTACTGCTATGCAGATGACACACAGCTGTACATTTCAATGAAACATGGTGAAGCCCCAAAATTGCCCTCGCTAGAAGCCTGTGTTTCAGACGTAAGGAAGTGGATGGCTGCAAACGTTCTACTTTTAAACTCGGAAAAAACAGAGATGCTTGTTCTAGGTCCCAAGAAACAAAGAGATCTTCTGTTGAATCTGACAATTAATCTTGATGGTTGTACAGTCGTCTCAAATAAAACTGTGAAGGACCTTGGCGTTACTCTGGACCCTGATCTCTCTTTTGACGAATATATCAAGACTGTTTCAAGGACAGCTTTTTTCCATTTACGAAACATTGCAAAAATCTGAAATTTTCTGTCCAAAAATGATGCTTTTGTTACTTCTAGGTTAGACTACTGCGATGCTCTACTTTCTGGCTACTTCAGTTTGTGCTAAATACGGCTGCTAGAATCCTGACTAGCCTCTCTACAATGGCTTCCTGTTAAGGCAAGGGCTGATTCCAAGGTTTTACTGCTGACCTACAAAGTATTACATGGGCTTGCTCCTACCTATCTTTCCGATTTGGTCCTGCCGTACATACCTACACGTATTCTACGGTCACAAGACGCAGGCCTCCTAATTGTCTCTAGAATTTCTAAGCAAACAGCTGGAGGCAGGGCTTTCTCCTATAGAGCTCCATTTTTATGGAATGGTCTGCCTACCCATGTGAAAGACGCAGACTCGGTCTCAACCTTTAAGTCTTTATTGAAGACGTATCTCTTCAGTAGGTCATATGATTGAGTGTAGTCTGGCCCAGGAGTGTGAAGGTGAACGGAAAGGCTCTGGAGCAACAAACCGCCCTTGTTGTCTCTGCCTGCCCGGTTCCCCTCTCTCCACTGGGATTCTCTGCCTCTAACCCTATTACAGGGACTGAGTCACTGGCTTACTGGTGCTCTTCCATGCCGTCCCTAGGAGGGGTGCGTCACTTGAGTGGATTGAGTCACTGACGTGGTCTTCCTGTCTGGGTTGGCGCACCCCCCTTGGGTTGTGCCGTGGCAGAGATCTTTGTGGGCTATACTCGGCCTTGTCTCAGGATGGTAAGTTGGTGGTTGAAAATATCCCTCAAGTGGTGTGGGGGCTGTGCTTTGGCAAAGTGGGTGGGGTTATATCCTGCCTATTTGGCCCTGTCCGGGGGTGTCCTCGGATGGGGCCACAGTGTCTCCTGACCCCTCCTGTCTCAGCCTCCCGTATTTATGCTGCAGTAGTTTATGTGTCGGGGGGCTAGGGTCAGTCTGTTATATCTGGAGTACTTATCCTGTCTTATCTGGTGTCCTGTGTGAATTTATGTATGCTCTCTCTAATTCATTCTCTGTCTCTCTCTCTCTCTCTCTCTCTCTCTATCTCTCTCTCTCTCTCTCTCTCTCTCTCTCTTTCTCTCTCTCTCTATCTCTCTCGCTCTCTCTCGGAGGAGGACCTGAGCCCTAGGACCATGCCTCAGGACTACCTGACATGATGACTCCTTGTTGTCCCCAGTCCACCTGGCCGTGCTGCTGCTCCAGTTTCAACTGTTCTGCCTGCGACTATGGAACCTGTTCACTGTGATTACTATTATCTGACCCTGCTGGTCATTTATGAACATTTGAACATCTTGGCCATGTTCTGTTATAATCTCCACCCGGCACAGCCAGAAGAGGACTGGCCACCCCACATAGCCCGGTTCCTCTCTAGGTTTATAATCTCCACCCGGCACAGCCAGAAGAGGACTGGCCACCCCCCGTAGCCTGGTTCCTCTCTAGGTTTCTTTCTAGGTTTTGACCTTTGTAGGAAGTTTTTCCTAGCCGCCGTGCTTCCACACCTGCATAGTTTGCTGTTAGGGGTTTTAGGTTGGGTTTCTGTAGAGCACTTTGAGATATCAGCTGATGTAAGAAGGGCTATATAAATAAATTTGATTTGAATGTCAAAAACATACAACATTAATGTTCTATAAACGTTTCATGAGAACATTTCAAGAACATTCCTGCGTCCAGTTTACTGATGGTTAGGAGAATATTCCATCAACGTCACATGAAAAATACACAGAACATGGTGCCATGTTCTCAGAACAAGATATTCATGTTGCAGACCCATTTCCTGGAACCATTCCAATAACATTCCTGTGTATTTTATTACACAGCAAGCCTTGTTACTGCTGCCAAGCCCATCAAGGCCCTGATTGGCGAACCACTGATCCATTCACAGCTCTTAGGTTAGGGATACTCCCACACACAGTGATTTTAACATAGTGTTTTAAACTGGATATATTTGACACACTTTGCATTCTGCATGTTCATTTATACAGTAATTATAATTCAACATGTCCTCACCTGGGATTTGAACTCACAGACTCTTGGTTCACGGCATTCAGAGCTTGCTGCTACTCCACAGTTATCAGTTGACTTAACTATTCTCTCTCATCATTGATTGATTTACTTATTTCAATTTTTTTTATTTCAACAGTTTTTTGTATAGTTGTCAAATGTTGGTGGGGCATATTAACCCTACTCCTGGGTTCGCGACCCACTAGGGGAGTTACACTACTCCTGGGTTCGGGACCCACTAGGGGAGTCACCCTACTCCTGGGTTCGTGACCCACTAGGGGAGTCACGCTACTCCTGGGTTTGTGACCCACTAGGGGAGTCACGCTACTTCTGGGTTCGTGACCCACTAGGGGAGTCACGCTACTCCTGAGTTCGTGACCCACTAGGGGAGTCACCCAACTCCTGGGTTCGTGACCCACTAGGGGAGTCACCCTCCTCCTGGGTTCGTGACCCACTAGGGGAGCCACCCTACTCCTGGGTTCGCGACCCACTAGGGGAGTAACCCTACTCCTGGGTTCGCGACCCACTAGGGGAGTCACTCTACTCCTGGGTTCGCGACCCACTAGGGGAGTCACCCTACTCCTGGGTTCGTGACCCACTAGGGGAGTCACCCTACTCCTGGGTTCGCGACCCACTAGGGGAGTAACCCTACTCCTGGGTTCGTGACCCAATAGGGGAGTCACTCTACTCCTGGGTTCGTGACACACTAGGGGAGTCATCCTACTTCTGGGTTTGTGACACTAGGGGTGTCACCCTACTTCTGGGTTCATGATCCACTAGGGGAGTCACTCTACTTCTGGGTTCGCGACCCACTAGGGGAGTAACCCTACTCCTGGGTTCGCGACCGCCAGGGGAGTCACCCTACTCCTGGGTTTGCAACCCACTAGGGGAGTCACACTACTTCTGGGTTCGTGACCCACTAGGGGAGTCACCCTCTTCCTGGGTTCGTGACCCACTAGGGGAGTCACCCTACTCCTGGGTTCGCGACCCACTAGGGGAGTAACCCTACTCCTGGGTTCGCAACCCACTAGGGGAGTCACTCTACTCCTGGGTTCGTGACCCACTAGGGGAGTCACCCTACTTCTGGGTTCGCAACCTCCAGGGGAGTCACCCTACTCCTGGGTTTGCGACCCACTAGGGGAGTCACACTACTTCTGGGTTCGTGACCCACTAGGGGAGTCACCCTACTCTCACATTGCATTTGTTAATGTCATTATTTGGTAGCATTTACAACACATCTATCTGATGTTTTTTATTCTATCTGATGTTCTTTATGTCTTTTATTGAAAGATGGGAATCAGGGGGGCTGTCACAAACCGTCTCAAAGCCATAACAAAGGGAGACAACGTGGAGATAAGGAGTAACAAAATATATATTTATTAACTAAAGCAACTAAGGAAAATATACAATGGTGTGTGTAATCAGTAATCAGTAGTGTAAGTGAGTGTTTTGCATGCATGAATGTGATAATGCAGGGTGTTGAAAGGTGCCAAAGTAAACAAACAAAAGGCCACCAAGAACCACAACACAATCTACAAAGGTGTCTGCATGGAGAGAGTCTCCTCCATGAATGTGGAAGAGGTCTATTTATCCTGGGAGACACCTGGCCCAGGTGTTTCCCATGAAGCTGACGACCCTCCCAACTCCGCCCACCAGCATCCTAATAAGGAAACAATAACAAAGACAGAATACGGCAGACAGAGTGGGAGGGTCGTCATAGGGCGCACCAATGATGTAACACGTTTCCCAGCACTCCTACCAGTTGTGACCAGTTAAATTGAGCTTTTCATTTATTTTGCTTAACTATGTATTGATAACATAGTTTGATATCTTGTTGCTCTTCCGAAAGGTAACAATGGGCGTGATTAGCTGAATGGGACATTGTTAAAGTAGGCAGCAGCAAAGGGTTGGATTTCCCTGAAAGAGCTACCAACTGGAGAGACGCTCATATTTGTCTGCACCTGCCACAATCCCGGTTTAAGTTATCTTGGTATAAATGATCTTGGACGGCAGAATATCCGAAGCAGTAATTGTCATCTATGTTCTGATCAAAACAGTGAAAGAAGCAATATAATTACTGTAAACATTTTTGCCATGTTTGCAGTTTTCCTGCCAAATTAATCTACTTTGAAAACGATGTCGCGGGTGAAAATGTATTGGTCATGGGTGAAAATGTATTGGTCGTGGGTGAAAATATATTGGCCGTGGGTGAAAATGTATTGGTCGTGGGTGGAAATGTATTGGTAGTGGGCGAAAATATATTGGTCGTGGGTTGAAAATGTATTGGCTGTGGGTGAAAATTTATTGGGCGTGGGTGAAAATGTATTGGTCGTGGGTGAAAATGTATTGGCCGTGGGTGAAAATGTATTGGTCGTGGGTTGAAAATGTATTGGTCGTGGGTGAAAATGTATTGGTCGTGGGTGAAAATGTATTGGTCGTGGGTGAAAATGTATTGGTCATGGGTTGAAAATGTGGTGGGGAGGACCGGAGGGTTGTGTGTGTAAGAGTTGCCAGGTCTAATTTTTTTTTTACACAGCAAGAGTTATCTATACAATAAACCCTTTTTCCATAACGATATCGAGCAAATTCAGAAGGAATCTCATAGTAACCTGTAATGACGTTATCGAGCCAATCAGAAGGAATATCACAGTAACTGTAATGATCTTGGTCACACTAGTCTTGTACAGCATGATATTCAGATGTTGCCTGGGCCGCCTGCGTGTTGCCTGGGACGCCTTTGTGTTGCCTGGGCCACCTGCGTGTTGCCTGGGCCGCCTGCGTGTTGCCTGGGCCGCCTATGTGTTGCCTGGGCCGCCTGCGTGTTGCCTGGGTCGCCTGCGTGTTGCCTGGGCCACCTGCGTGTTGCCTGGGCCACCTGCGTGTTGCCTCGGCCGCCTGCGTGTTGCCTGGGCCGCCTGCGAAGCAGCAATCAGGGCAGATGACAATTAAAAAGCAGCTCAATGCCGACCAGCAAAGTCTGGAAACAAGAGTAGCCTCTCCAAGCCACGGCAGCTGTGTTTCACCGATAGTCATGATAGGCAAAAAGGACCAGACATACCGTCTATTTGTGGACTACAGGGCTCTAAATGAGCTTACTGTTAAGGATGCATATCCACTTCCTTTCCTCGTATCCAAGACACTCTAGATACCCTGTCGACAGCCAAATGGTTTAGCACTTTGGACTTTCTCCCAGGGCCTGTAAGGCGACCGCTTTCTGAAGCAGGAAGGGCCTCTGAGAGGAACGTGATGCCTTTTGGGCTCTGCAACGCACAAGCGACGTTTCAACATCTAATGGACCGCGTCCTGACCTGAATGCAATGGGAGACCTGCCTAGTAAATCTAGATGGCATCATGTTTCATCTCCTGTGTTCGATCGGCTACGCCAAGCCAACCTGAAATTGAAATCCCCCGAGGGCTGTCTCTTCAACTGACAGGTAACCTACATTGGACACATCGTTTCCAAACACGGCATCACCACAGATTCCCAGAAAGTCCATGAATGGCCCCACAGTCTAATAGATTTGTATTTCACTACTGTAGCCAAACCCCTTCATGAGTTTACAAAGAAGCTTGTTTCCGGTGGACACCAGAGTGCCAGGAGGCATTCAGGGATCGGCGTCCCGTCAACGGGATGTAAATCATGCAGCGCCTTGTGTCACGATCGCAGATTTTAGAGAAACAACAAATGTCGGTACATATAAGTCGGTACATACTGCACTGTCCAATTTACAGTAGCTATTACTGCGAAAAATTCCATGCTGTTGTTTGAGGAGAGCTCCTAACAACAAAACACTTTTTCACCGCGATAGGTTTGATAAATTCTCCTCTGAAGGTGAAATGTGTACTTACATTCTGAAATCTTGCTCTGATTTATCATCCAAAGGGTCCCAGAGATAACACGAAGTGTCGTTTTGTTAGATAAAATCCTTTTTCATATCCTAAAAAAAGTCCATATAGCATGCAAGATAGATTTAGTATTTCCACTCGTTCAATTTGTAAAGAAAGGAATCTGTGAAAATATAACCCTAAACGTCATTTCAACCAGTCAAATCACGTTGGTATTAATTCCTCAGAGATCCTAGAACGTAGAATGTATCTGAGTGACTTCACACTAAATGTCATACCTCAAGTTATCCGTCTGAAACTTTGAACATACACTACTGCCATCTTGGAATTACAACCAGAGAAATGGCTGGAACTGGAACCTTTTTTTTCTTTACCCCCTATTTCTCCCCAATTTCGTGGTATCCAATTGTTAGTAGTTACTATCTTGTCTCGTCGCTACAACTCCTGTACGGGCTCGGGAGAGACGAAGGTCGAAAGTCATGCGTCCTCCGAAACACAACCCAACCAAGCCGCACTGCTTCTTAACACAGCGCCATCCAACCCGGAAGCCAGCCGCACCACTGTGTCGGAGGAAACACCGTGCACCTGGCTACCTTGGTTAGCGCGCACTGTGCCCGGCCCGCCACCGGAGTCGCTGGTGCGCGATGAGACTCTACAGCAGGAAGTGGTCTCCTGCCTGACAGAATCCACTCACACAGTTTTGGGCTGTTCATCTACAACAGGAAGTGGTCTCCTGCCTGACAGAACCCACTCACACAGTTCTGGGTTGTTCATCTACAACAGGAAGTGGTCTCCTGTCTGACAGAACCCACTCTCACAGTTCTGGGTTGTTAATCTACAACAGGAAGTGGTCTCCTGCCTGACAGAACCCACTCACACAGTTCTGGGTTGTTAATCTACAAACAGGAAGTGGTCTCCTGACTGAGAACCCACACACACAGTTCTGGGTTGTTCATCTACAACAGGAAGTGGTCTCCTGCCTGACTGAGAACCGGTTCTGGGTTGTTCATCTACAACAGGAAGGGGTCTCTGCCTGACTGAGAACCCACTCACACAGTTCTGGGTTGTTCATCAGGAAGTGGTCTCCTGTCTGACTGAGAACCGGTTCTGGGTTGTTCATCTACAACAGGAAGGGGTCTCTGCCTGACTGAGAACCGGTTCTGGGTTGTTCATCTACAACAGGAAGTGGTCTCCTGCCTGACTGAGAACCGGTTCTGGGTTGTTCATCTACAACAGGAAGGGGTCTCTGCCTCACTGAGAACCGGTTCTGGGTTATTCATCTACAACAGGAAGTGGTCTCCTGCCTGACTGAGAACCCACTCACACAGTTCTGGGTTGTTCATCTACAACAGGAAGGGGTCTCCTGTCTGACTGAGAACCCACTCACACAGTTCTGGGTTGTTCATCTACAACAGGAAGGGGTCTCCTGTCTGACTGAGAACCCACTCACACAGTTCTGGGTTGTTCATCTACAACAGGAAGTGGTCTCTGCCTGACTGAGAACCCACTCACACAGTTCTGGGTTGTTCATCTACAACAGGAAGTGGTCTCCTGCCTGACTGAGAACCCACTCACACAGTTCTGGGTTGTTCATCAGGAAGTGATCTCCTGTCTGACTGAGAACCCACTCACACAGTTCTGGGTTGTTCATCTACAACAGGAAGGGGTCTCCTGTCTGACTGAGAACCCACTCACACAGTTCTGGGTTGTTCATCTACAAACAGGAAGGGGTCTCCTGCCTGACTGAGAACCGGTTCTGGGTTGTTCATCTACAACAGGAAGTGGTCTCCTGCCTGACTGAGAACCCACTCACACAGTTCTGGGTTGTTCATCAGGAAGTGGTCTCCTGTCTGACTGAGAACCCACTCACACAGTTCTGGGTTGTTCATCTACAACAGGAAGTGGTCTCCTGCCTGACTGAGAACCCACTCACACAGTTCTGGGTTGTTCATCAGGAAGTGGTCTCCTGTCTGACTGAGAACCCACTCACACAGTTCTGGGTTGTTCATCTACAACAGGAAGGGGTCTCCTGTCTGACTGAGAACCCACTCACACAGTTCTGGGTTGTTCATCTACAACAGGAAGGGGTCTCCTGTCTGACTGAGAACCCACTCACACAGTTCTGGGTTGTTCATCTACAACAGGAAGGGGTCTCCTGTCTGACTGAGAACCCACTCACACAGTTCTGGGTTGTTCATCTACAACAGGAAGTGGTCTCCTGCCTGACTGAGAACCCACTCACACAGTTCTGGGTTGTTCATCTACAACAGGAAGGGGTCTCCTGTCTGACTGAGAACCCACTCACACAGTTCTGGGTTGTTCATCTACAAACAGGAAGTGGTCTCCTGCCTGACTGAGAACCCACTCACACAGTTCTGGGTTGTTCATCTACAAACAGGAAGTGGTCTCCTGTCTGACTGAGAACCCACTCACACAGTTCTGGGTTGTTCATCTACAACAGGAAGGGGTCTCCTGTCTGACTGAGAACCCACTCACACAGTTCTGGGTTGTTCATCTACAGCAGGAAGCGGCCTCCTGCCTGACTGAGAACCCACTCACACAGTTCTGGGTTGTTCATCTACAACAGGAAGGGGTCTCCTGTCTGACTGAGAACCCACTCACACAGTTCTGGGTTGTTCATCTACAACAGGAAGTGGTCTCCTGTCTGACTGAGAACCCACTCACACAGTTCTGGGTTGTTCATCTACAAACAGGAAGGGGTCTCTGCCTCACTGAGAACCCACTCACACAGTTCTGGGTTGTTCATCAGGAAGTGGTCTCCTGTCTGACTGAGAACCCACTCACACAGTTCTGGGTTGTTCATCTACAACAGGAAGTGGTCTCCTGCCTGACTGAGAACCAACTCACACAGTTCTGGGTTGTTCATCTCCAACAGGAAGTGGTCTCCTGCCTGACTGAGAACCCACTCACACAGTTCTGGGTTGTTCATCTACAACAGGAAGTGGTCTCCTGTCTGACTGAGAACCCACTCACACAGTTCTGGGTTGTTCATCTACAACAGGAAGTGGTCTCCTGTCTGACTGAGAACCCACTCACACAGTTCTGGGTTGTTCATCTACAAACAGGAAGTGGTCTCCTGCCTGACTGAGAACCCACTCACACAGTTCTGGGTTGTTCATCTACAAACAGGAAGTGGTCTCCTGCCTGACTGAGAACCCACTCACACAGTTCTGGGTTGTTCATCAGGAAGTGGTCTCCTGTCTGACTGAGAACCCACTCACACAGTTCTGGGTTGTTCATCTACAACAGGAAGGGGTCTCCTGTCTGACTGAGAACCCACTCACACATTTCTGGGTTGTTCATCAGGAAGTGGTCTCCTGTCTGACTGAGAACCCACTCACACAGTTCTGGGTTGTTAATCTACAACAGGAAGTGGTCTCTGCCCGACTGAGAACCCACTCACACAGTTCTGGGTTGTTCATCTACAACAGGAAGGGGTCTCCTGTCTGACTGAGAACCCACTCACACAGTTCTGGGTTGTTCATCTACAACAGGAAGTAGTCTCCTGACTGACTGAGAACCCACTCACACAGTTCTGGGTTGTTCATCTACAAACAGGAAGTGGTCTCTGCCTGACTGAGAACCCACTCACACAGTTCTGGGTTGTTCATCTACAACAGGAAGGGGTCTCTGCCTGACTGAGAACCGGTTCTGGGTTGTTCATCTACAACAGGAAGGGGTCTCTGCCTGACTGAGAACCGGTTTTGGGTTGTTCATCTACAACAGGAAGGGGTCTCTGCCTGACTGAGAACCGGTTCTGGGTTGTTCATCTACAACAGGAAGTGGTCTCCTGCCTGCCTGAGAAAGCAGTAGATGTTCTGGCCCAGTTTGGCACCACATGCCTATGTCCGTCAGGGTTCTCAACTCTGGATTACTTAAAACACAAGTACAGAAACCGTCTCAATGCTGAGCATGACCTCAGTGTTACACTGTCAAACTGATCCCAGAATAGACCTGGTTGTTGAAAACTTCAACCAGCAACACACCTCTCATTAGGACTATGTGTGTGTGTGTTTTCTGATCTACAGTACATCCATCTGATTGTTTTTTGAAATATTTATAAATATTTGAAATACTTTATTTCAATTGAACCTTTATTTAACTTAATGACGGCCTACATCCGGCCAAATCTGGACGACACTGGGATAATTAGTGCCGCCTTATGGAACTCCCAATCACAGCCGGATGCGATACAGCCTGGATCCATCAGTTTATTCCACTTCAGAGCCGGATGCGATACAGCCTGGATCCATCAGTTTATTCCACTTCACAGCCGGATGCGATACAGCCTGGATCCATCAGTTTATTCCACTTCACAGCCGGATGCGATACAGCATGGATCCATCAGTTTAATTCCACTTCACAGCCGGATGCGATACAGCCTGGATCCATCAGTTTATTCCACTTCACAGCCGGATGCGATACAGCCTGGATCCATCAGTTTATTCCACTTCACAGCCGGATGCGATACAGCCTGGATCCATCAGTTTATTCCACTTCACAGCCGGATGCGATACAGCCTGGATCCATCAGTTTATTCCACTTCACAGCCGGATGCGATACAGCCTGGATCCATCCGTTTATTCCACTTCACAGCCGGATGCGATACAGCCTGGATCCATCAGTTTATTCCACTTCACAGCCGGATGCGATACAGCCTGGATCCATCAGTTTATTCCACTTCACAGCCGGATGCGATACAGCCTGGATCCATCAGTTTATTCCACTTCACAGCCGGATGCGATACAGCCTGGATCCATCAGTTTATTCCACTTCAGAATAAAAATGACGACTTCTATTTTAACAGCAACAGCTCCAACCTAGACTTTCTCTCAACAATATTTTCTATAGTAAGATATAACAGTAGGCCTGGTCATTTTTCATATTGGTCTGTTACTTAGGGTTGCACTATCAAAAAGCCTGTGTGTGTTCTGTTATGCATCTGTGTGATGTGATTAATCAGTTTGTTCCAGTTCAGAATTAACTGTTCAGAAAAGTTTAATGGGGGAAAATAAACATGAATAGCTATTTACTGTATATGGCTATTTAATTTAATTGTTTATTTGTTTTTGTCTATATTGCATTTGCTTTAGGCATAAGGGCAATGTACCAATATTTACATATAGTTGCAGATATTCCTTAGCTTGGGTCCCAGGAAAAAACAGAATTTCTAATTTGGGTTCCAGGCTGAGAAAGTTTAAGAACCTCTGGTCTAGAACATTGATATTTTATGTTCTGAGAACATGGCAACCATGTTCTGTGTCTGTTTGGTGGGACGTTAATGGGATCGTCTCCTAACCCACACAACAGGACACAGGCATGTTCTGTGTATGTTTGGTGGGACGTTGATGGGATCGTCTCCTAACCCACACAACAGGACACAGGTATGTTCCTGCAGCGTTCCCATTAAACATATCTAGGACATTAATATCTTAAGTTCTGAGAACATGGTAACCACATTCTGGGTAACTTCTATTTTACATTAAGGGAATGGTTTCTTGGAAACATTCCTATGAAAACATAATTTAATGACCTAAGGATACTCTTAAGGGAACGTTCTCTAAAATTGTGGGAACGTTTGTTGTTAGCTGGGTATGTCAAATTAATGTTAGAGGCATTATTTACTACACAGGCTAACTACTATCAAAACCGGCTACTAACAGGAAGCGACGGGATTGGTGCAGGCTGTGCTCAATCCGCTGGTGAGCACTAAACTAAACTAAACACACACACCACACCACACACACACACACACCACACACAAACAAACAACACAACACTAAACTTATCACTTACCAAAACTACTGCTTGTTTACTTCTTCTTGCAGTATACCAGATCTTTCTGTTGATCCATCCATCCATCCATTTACATGTTCTACAGACAAAACCACCTCCACCAGAAAAAGCAGTCCAGCTGGTCAGCTGAAGGACAGTTTGAAAAAGCAGTCCAGCTGGTCAACTGAAGGACAGTTTGAAAAAGCAGTCCAGCTGGTCAACTGAAGGACAGTTTGAAAAAGCAGTCCAGCTGGTCAACTGAAGGACAGTTTGAAAAAGCAGTCTAGCTGGTCAACTGAAGGACAGTTTGAAAAAGCAGTCCAGCTGGTCAACTGAAGGACAGTTTGAAAAAGCAGTCTAGCTGGTCAACTGAAGAACAGTTAGAAAAAGCAGTCCAGCTGGTCAACTGAAGGACAGTTTGAAAAAGCAGTCCAGCTGGTCAACTGAAGAACAGTTTGAAAAAGCAGTCCAGCTGGTCAGCTGAAGAACAGTTTGAAAAAGCAGTCTAGCTGGTCAACTGAAGAACAGTTTGAAAAAGCAGTCCAGCTGGTCAACTGAAGGACAGTTTGAAAAAGCAGTCCAGCTGGTCAACTGAAGAACAGTTTGAAAAAGCAGTCCAGCTGGTCAACTGAAGGACAGTTTGAAAAAGCAGTCCAGCTGGTCAGCTGAAGGACAGTTTGAAAAAGCAGTCCAGCTGGTCAACTGAAGAACAGTTTGAAAAAGCAGTCCAGCTGGTCAACTGAAGGACAGTTTGAAAAAGCAGTCCAGCTGGTCAGCTGAAGGACAGTTTGAAAAAGCAGTCCAGCTGGTCAGCTGAAGGACAGTTTGAAAAAGCAGTCCAGCTGGTCAGCTGAAGAACAGTTTGAAAAAGCAGTCCAGCTGGTCAACTGAAGGACAGTTTGAAAAAGCAGTCCAGCTGGTCAGCTGAAGAACAGTTTGAAAAAGCAGTCCAGCTGGTCAACTGAAGGACAGTTTGAAAAAGCAGTCCAGCTGGTCAACTGAAGGACAGTTTGAAAAAGCAGTCCAGCTGGTCAACTGAAGGACAGTTTGAAAAAGCAGTCTAGCTGGTCAACTGAAGGACAGTTTGAAAAAGCAGTCCAGCTGGTCAACTGAAGGACAGTTTGAAAAAGCAGTCTAGCTGGTCAACTGAAGGACAGTTTGAAAAAGCAGTCCAGCTGGTCAACTGAAGGACAGTTTGAAAAAGCAGTCCAGCTGGTCAACTGAAGGACAGTTTGAAAAAGCAGTCCATCTGGTCAACTGAAGGACAGTTTGAAAAAGCAGTCCAGCTGGTCAGCTGAAGAACAGTTTGAAAAAGCAGTCCAGCTGGTCAACTGAAGGACAGTTTGAAAAAGCAGTCCAGCTGGTCAACTGAAGAACAGTTTGAAAAAGCAGTCCAGCTGGTCAACTGAAGGACAGTTTGAAAAAGCAGTCCAGCTGGTCAGCTGAAGGACAGTTTGAAAAAGCAGTCCAGCTGGTCAACTGAAGGACAGTTTGAAAAAGCAGTCCAGCTGGTCAGCTGAAGAACAGTTTGAAAAAGCAGTCCAGCTGGTCAACTGAAGGACAGTTTGAAAAAGCAGTCCAGCTGGTCAACTGAAGGACAGTTTGAAAAAGCAGTCCAGCTGGTCAACTGAAGGACAGTTTGAAAAAGCAGTCTAGCTGGTCAACTGAAGGACAGTTTGAAAAAGCAGTCCAGCTGGTCAACTGAAGGACAGTTTGAAAAAGCAGTCTAGCTGGTCAACTGAAGGACAGTTTGAAAAAGCAGTCCAGCTGGTCAACTGAAGGACAGTTTGAAAAAGCAGTCCAGCTGGTCAACTGAAGGACAGTTTGAAAAAGCAGTCCAGCTGGTCAACTGAAGGACAGTTTGAAAAAGCAGTCCAGCTGGTCAGCTGAAGAACAGTTTGAAAAAGCAGTCCAGCTGGTCAACTGAAGGACAGTTTGAAAAAGCAGTCCAGCTGGTCAGCTGAAGAACAGTTTGAAAAAGCAGTCCAGCTGGTCAACTGAAGGACAGTTTGAAAAAGCAGTCCAGCTGGTCAACTGAAGAACAGTTTGAAAAAGCTGAAAAGTCCAGCTGAATAGACAGTATATAATGGTGTGTATAGACAGTATATAATGGTGTGTATAAACAGTATATAATGGTTTGTATAGACAGTATATAATGGTGTGTATAGACAGTATATAATGGTGTTGTATAGACAGTATATAATGGTGTGTATAAACAGTATATAATGGTGTGTATAGACAGTATATAATGGTGTGTATAGACAGTATATAATGGTGTGTATAAAAAGGGTGTATGGACAGTATGTAATGGTGTCAATGGTGTCAATAGACATCATGTAATGGTGTGTATACACAGAATGGACAGTATATAATGATGGTATAAATAGTATGGACAGCATATATTGGTGTGTATAAACAGTATGTAATGGTGTTTTATATATAGTGTGAACAGTTTATAACGGCGTATAGACAGTATATAATGGTGTACATAGTTAATATATAATGGTGTATGACTGTATATACTTTAGACAGTATATAATGGTGTGTATGGACAGGATGTAATGGTGTGTATAGACAGTATGGACAGGATTTAATGTGTGTATAGACAGTATGGACAGGATGTAATGGTGTGTATAGACAGGATGTAATGGTGTGTATAGACAGTATGGACAGGATATAATGTGTGTATAGACAGTATGGACAGGATGTAATGTGTGTATAGACAGTATGGACAGGATGTAATGGTGTGTATAGACAGGATGTAATGGTGTGTATAGACAGTATGGACAGGATGTAATGGTGTGTATAGACAGGATGTAATGGTGTGTATGGACAGTATGGACAGGATGTAATGGTGTGTATGGACAGGATGTAATGGTGTGTATAGACAGTATGGACAGGATGTAATGTGTGTATAGACAGTATGGACAGGATGTAATGGTGTGTATAGACAGGATGTAATGGTGTGTATAGACAGTATGGACAGGATGTAATGGTGTGTATAGACAGTATGGACAGGATGTAATGGTGTGTATGGACAGTATGGACAGGATGTAATGGTGTGTATAGACAGTATGGACAGGATGTAATGGTGTGTATAGACAGTATGGACAGGATGTAATGTGTGTATAGACAGTATGGACAGGATGTAATGGTGTGTATGGACAGTATGTGTACAGACAGTATATAATGGTGTATGTACAGACAGTATGTAATGGTGTGTATAAACAGGATGTAATGGTGTGTATAAACAGGATGTAATGGTGTGTATGGACAGTATATAATGGTGTATGTACAGACAGGATGTAATGGTGTGTATGGACAGGATGTAATGGTGTGTATAGACAGTATATAATGGTGTATGTACAGACAGGATGTAATGGTGTGTATAGACAGTATGTATAGTATATAATGTGTATAGACCGTATAAATTGGTGCGTATAGACAGTATATAGTGTGTATGTATAAACAGGATGTAATGGTGTGTATGGACAGTATGTAATGGTGCGTTTTTTTCCCTCATTTTGTCTGTCATAGTTGAAGTGTATCTATGATGAACATTACAGGTCTCTCTCATCTTTTTAAGTGGGAGAACTTGCACAATTGGTGGCTGACTAAATACTTTTTTGCCCCACTGTATGAAGTGGACAGCAGTAGTTATATAGGATGGACCATGACTAGAATACAGTATATACATATGAAGTGGACAGCAGGATGAACCATGACTAGAATACAGTATATACATAGGAAGTGGACAGCAGTAGTTATATAGGATGGACCATGACTAGAATACAGTATATACATATTGTCACGATCGTCGTAGTGAGGAGACCAAAGCGCAGCGTGACGTGAATACATCTTTTTAATGAAAGACGGAAAACACGAAGTACACTAAACAAACAAACAAAATAACAAGACGAACGTGACCGTTATCAAAACTGAGTGCAAACATGCAACATCACATAGACAATAACCCACGAAATACCCAAAGAAGATGGCTGCCTAAATATGGTTCCCAATCAGAGACAACGATAAACAGCGGCCTCTAATTGAGAACCAATCTAGGCAACCATAGACACACATAAACACCTAGATGGTAAACAACCCCATAAACCTACTGTAACGACGAGTGAGTGAAATGAGTGAGGAGTCAGATGCAGAGAGCGAAATATACGAGAAAACGCTTTAATGTCCTTCAAAACGTAACAGGTCCAAAACATAGATACAAACCCTGGACAGAGAAAACCCCAAACAAAACACGATACATCACCAAACGTAACAACCAACAAGCCCGCACAAACACCAGCGGGCAGAACGAACACCCATCCCATAACACCCATCCCAAAACCCCAACAAGGAACAGGTGAAAACAATTAGACCAAAACAAACGAAAAGGAAAAATGGATCGGTGGCAGCTAGTAGACCGGCCACTACGACCTCCGAGCGCCACCCGAGCAGGAAGGGGAGCCACCTTCAGTGGCAGCTAATAGACCGCCGAGCGCCACCCGAGCAGGAAGGGGAGCCACCTTCAGTGGCAGCTAATAGACCGCCGAGCGCCACCCGAGCAGGAAGGGGAGCCACCTTCAGTGGCAGCTAATAGACCTCAGAGCGCCACCCGAGCAGGAAGGAGAGCCACCTTCAGTGGCAGCTAATAGACCGGCCACTACGACCTCCGAGCGCCACCCGAGCAGGAAGGGGAGCCACCTTCAGTGGCAGCTAATAGACCTCCTAGCGCCACCCGAGCAGGAAGGGGAGCCACCTTCAGTGGCAGCTAATAGACCGCCGAGCGCCACCCGAGCAGGAAGGGGAGCCACCTTCAGTGGCAGCTAATAGACCGCCGAGCGCCACCCGAGCAAGAAGGGGAGCCACCTTCAGTGGCAGCTAATAGACCGCGGAGCGCCACCCGAGCAAGAAGGGGAGCCACCTTCAGTGGCAGCTGATAGACTGCCGAGCGCCACAAGAACAGGAAGGGGAGCCACCTTCAGTGGCAGCTAATAGACCGACGACTTCCGCCGAGCGCCACCCGAGCAGGAAGGGGAGCCACCTTCAGTGGCAGCTAATAGACCGGCCACTACGACCTCCGAGCACCACCCGAGTCGGAAGGGGAGCCACCTTCAGTGGCAGGTAATAGACCGCCGAGCGCCACCCGAGCAGGAAGGGGAGCCACCTTCAGTGGCAGCTAATAGACCGGCCACTACGACCTCCGAGCGCCACCCGAGCAGGAAGTGGAGCCACATTCAGTGGCAGCTAATAGACCGGCCACTACGACCTCCGAGCGCGACCCGAGCAGGAAGGGGAGCCACCTTCAGTGGCAGCTAATAGACTGCCGAGCGCCACCCGAGCAGGAAGGGGAGACAACTTCAGTGGCAGCTAATAGACCGCCGAGCGCCACCCGAGCAGGAAGGGGAGCCACCTTCAGTGGCAGCTAATAGAACGCCGAGCGCCACCTGAGCAGGAAGGGGAGCCACCTTCAGTGGCAGCTAATAGACCGCCGAGCGCCACCCGAGCAGGAAGGGGAGCCACCTTCAGTGGCAGCTAATAGACCGCCGAGCGCCACCCGAGCAGGAAGGGGAGCCACCTTCAGTGGCAGCTAATAGACCGGCCACGACCGCCGAGCGCCACCCGAGCAGGAAGGGGAGCCACCTTCAGTGGCAGCTAATAGACCGACGACGACCTTCCGAGCGCCACATGAGCAGGAAGGGGAGCCACCTTCAGTGGCAGCTAATAGACCGCCGAGCGCCACCCGAGCAGGAAGGGGAGCCACATTCAGTGGCAGCTAATAGACCGGCCACTACGACCACCGAGCGCCACCCGAGCAGGAAGGGGAGCCACCTTCAGTGGCAGCTAATAGACCGGCCACTACGACCTCCGAGCGCCACCCGAGCAGGAAGGGGAGCCACCTTCAGTGGCAGCTAATAGACCGCCGAGCGCCACCCGAGCAGGAAGGGGAGCCACCTTCAGTGGCAGTTAATAGACCGGCCATTACGACCTCCGAGCGCCACCCGAGCAGGAAGGGGAGCCACCTTCAGTGGCAGCTAATAGACCGGCCACCATGACCTCCGAGCGCCACCCGAGCAGGAAGGGGAGCCACCTTCAGTGGCAGCTAATAGACTGCCGAGCGCCACCCGAGCAGGAAGGGGAGCCACCTTCAGTGGCAGCTAATAGACCGCCGAGCGCCACCCGAGCAGGAAAGGGAGCCACCTTCAGTGGCAGCTAATAGAACGCCGAGCGCCACCCGAGCAGGAAGGGGAGCCACCTTCAGTGGCAGCTAATAGACCGGCCACTACGACCTCCGAGCGCCACCCGAGCAGGAAGGGGAGCCACCTTCAGTGGCAGCTAATAGACCGCCGAGCGCCACCCGAGCAGGAAGGGGAGCCACCTTCAGTGGCAGCTAATAGACCGGCCACTACGACCTCCGAACGCCACCCGAGCAGGAAGGGGAGCCACCTTCAGTGGCAGCTAATAGACCGGCCACTACGACCTCCGAGCGCCACCCGAGCAGGAAGGGGAGCCACCTTCAGTGGCAGCTAATAGACTGCCGAGCGCCACCCGAGCAGGAAGGGGAACCACCTTCAGTGGCAGCTAATAGACCGCCGAGCGCCACTCGAGCAGGAAGGGGAGCCACCTTCAGTGGCAGCTAATAGAACGCCGAGCGCCACCTGAGCAGGAAGGGGAGCCACCTTCAGTGGCAGCTAATAGACCGCCGAGCGCCACCCGAGCAGGAAGGGGAGCCACCTTCAGTGGCAGCTAATAGACCGCCGAGCGCCACCCGAGCAGGAAGGGGAGCCACCTTCAGTGGCAGCTAATAGACCGCAGAGCGCCACCCGAGCAGGAAGGGGAGCCACCTTCAGTGGCAGCTAATAGACCGCCGAGCGCCACCCGAGCAGGAAGGGGAGCCACCTTCAGTGTTAGCTAATAGACCGGCCACGAACGCCGAGCGCCACCCGAGCAGGAAGGGGAGCCAACTTCAGTGGCAGCTAATAGACCGACGACGACCGCCGAGCAGGAAGGGGAGCCACCTTCAGTGGCAGCTAATAGACCGGCCACTACGACCTCCGAGCGCCACCCGAGCAGGAAGGGGAGCGACCTTCAGTGGCAGCTAATAGACCGGCCACTACGACCTCCGAGCGCCACCCGAGCAGGAAGGGGAGCCACCTTCAGTGGCAGCTAATAGACTGCCGAGCGCCACCCGAGCAGGAAAGGGAGCCACCTTCAGTGGCAGCTAATAGACCGCCGAGCGCCACCCGAGCAGGAAGGGGAGCCACCTTCAGTGGCAGCTAATAGACCGCCGAGCGCCACCCGAGCAGGAAGGGGAGCCACCTTCAGTGGCAGCTAATAGACCGCAGAGCGCCACCGGAGCAGGAAGGGGAGCCACCTTCAGTGGCAGCTAATAGAACGCCGAGCGCCACCCGAGCAGGTAGGGGAGCCACCTTCAGTGGCAGCTAATAGACCGCCGAGCGCCACCCGAGCAGGAAGGGGAGCCACCTTCAGTGGCAGCTAATAGAACGCAGAGCGCCACCCGAGCAGGAAGGGGAGCCACCTTCAGTGGCAGCTAATAGACCGGCCACGACTGCCGAGCGCCACCCGAGCAGGAAGGGGAGCCACCTTCAGTGGCAGCTAATAGACCGCCGAGCGCCACCCGAGCAGGAAGGGGAGCCACCTTCAGTGGCAGCTAATAGACCGCCGAGCACCACCCGAGCAGGAAGGGGAGCCACCTTCAGTGGCAGCTAATAGACCGCCGAGCGCCACCCGAGGAGGAAGGGGAGCCACCTTCAGTGGCAGGTAATAGACCGGCCACTACGACCTCCGAGCGCCACCCGAGCAGGAAGGGGAGCCACCTTCAGTGGCAGCTAATAGACCGGCCACTACGACCTCCGAGCCCCACCCGAGCAGGAAGGGGAGCCACCTTCAGTGGCAGCTAATAGACCGCCGAGCGCCACCCGTGCAGGAAGGGGAGCCACCTTCAGTGGCAGCTAATAGAACGCCGAGCGCCACCCGAGCAGGAAGGGGAGCCACCTTCAGTGGCAGCTAATAGACCGCCGAGCGGCAACCGAGCAGGAAGGGGAGCCACCTTCAGTGGCAGCTAATAGACCGGCCACTAAGACCTCCGAGCGCCACCCGAGCAGGAAGGGGAGCCACCTTCAGTGGCAGCTAATAGACCGCCGAGCGCCACCCGAGCAGGAAGGGGAGCCACCTTCAGTGGCAGCTAATAGACCGCCGAGCGCCACCCGAGCAGGAAGGGGAGCCACCTTCAGTGGCAGCTAATAGACCGGCCACGACCGCCGAGCGCCACCCGAGCAGGAAGGGGAGCCACCTTCAGTGGCAGCTAATAGACCGACGACGACCTTCCGAGCGCCACACGAGCAGGAAGGGGAGCCACCTTCAGTGGCAGCTAATAGACCGCCGAGCGCCACCCGAGCAGGAAGGGGAGCCACCTTCAGTGGCAGCTAATAGACCGGCCACTACGACCTCCGAGCGCCACCCGAGCAGGAAGGGGAGCCACCTTCAGTGGCAGCTAATAGACCGGCCACTACGACCTCCGAGCGCCACCCGAGCAGGAAGGGGAGCCACCTTCAGTGGCAGCTAATAGACCGCCGAGCGCCACCCGAGCAGGAAGGGGAGCCACCTTCAGTAGCAGCTAATAGACCGGCTACTACGACCTCCGAGCGCCACCCGAGCAGGAAGGGGAGCCACCTTCAGTGGCTGCTAATAGACCGGCCACTACGACCTCCGAGCGCCACCCGAGCAGGAAGGGGAGCCACCTTCAGTGGCAGCTAATAGACTGCCGAGCGCCACCCGAGCAGGAAGGGGAGCCACCTTCAGTGGCAGCTAATAGACCGCCGAGCGCCACCCGAGCAGGAAGGGGAGCCACCTTCAGTGGCAGCTAATAGAACGCCGAGCTCCACCCGAGCAGGAAGGGGAGCCACCTTCAGTGGCAGCTAATAGACCGGCCACTACGACCTCCGAGCGCCACCCGAGCAGGAAGGGGAGCCACCTTCAGTGGCAGCTAATAGACCGCCGAGCGCCACCCGAGCAGGAAGGGGAGCCACCATCAGTGGCAGCTAATAGACCGGCCACTACGACCTCCGAACGCCACCCGAGCAGGAAGGGGAGCCACCTTCAGTGGCAGCTAATAGACCGGCCACTACGACCTCCGAGCGCCACCCGAGCAGGAAGGGGAGCCACCTTCAGTGGCAGCTAATAGACTGCCGAGCGCCACCCGAGCAGGAAGGGGAGCCACCTTCAGTGGCAGCTAATAGACCGCCGAACGCCACCCGAGCAGGAAGGGGAGCCACCTTCAGTGGCAGCTAATAGACCGCCGAGCGCCACCTGAGCAGGAAGGGGAGCCACCTTCAGTGGCAGCTAATAGACCGCAGAGCGCCACCCGAGCAGGAAGGGGAGCCACCTTCAGTGGCAGCTAATAGACCGCCGAGCGCCACCCGAGCAGGAAGGGGAGCCACCTTCAGTGGCAGCTAATAGACCGCCGAGCGCCACCCGAGCAGGAAGGGGAGCCACCTTCAGTGGCAGCTAATAGACCGGCCACTACGACCTCCGAGCGCCACCCGAGCAGGAAGGGGAGCCACCTTCAGTGGCAGCTAATAGACCGGCCACTACGACCTCCTAGCGCCACCCGAGCAGGAAGGGGAGCCACCTTCAGTGGCAGCTAATAGACCGCCGAGCGCCACCAGAGCAGGAAGGGGAGCCACCTTCAGTGGCAGCTAACAGACCGCCGAGCGCCACCCGAGCAGGAAGGGGAGCCACCTTCAGTGGCAACTAATAGAACGCCGAGCGCCACCCGAGCAGGAAGGGGAGCCACCTTCAGTGGCAGCTAATAGACCGCCGAGCGCCACCCGAGCAGAAAGGGGAGCCACCTTCAGTGGCAGCTAATAGACCAACGACAACCGCCGAGCTCCACCCGAGCAGGAAGGGGAGCCACCTTCAGTGGCAGCTAATAGACCGCCGAGCGCCACCCGAGCAGGAAGGGGAGCCATCTTCAGTGGCAGCTAATAGACCGGCCACTACGACCTCCGAGCGCCACCCGAGCAGGAAGGGGAGCCACCTTCAGTGGCAGCTAATAGACCGCCGAGCGCCACCCGAGCAGGAAGGGGAGCCACCTTCAGTGGCAGCTAATAGACCGCCGAGAGCCACCCGAGCAGGAAGGGGAGCCACGTTCAGTGGCAGCTAATAGACCGCAGAGCGCCACCCGAGCAGGAAGGGGAGCCACCTTCAGTGGCAGCTAATAGAACGCCGAGCGCCACCCGAGCAGGAAGGGGAGCCACCTTCAGTGGCAGCTAATAGACCGCCGAGCGCCACCCGAGCAGGAAGGGGAGCCACCTTCAGTGGCAGCTAATAGACTGCCGAGCGCCACCCGAGCAGGAAGGGGAGCCACCTTCAGTGGCAGCTAATAGACCGCCGAGCGCCACCCGAGCAGGAAGGGGAGCCACTTTCAGTGGCAGCTAATAGACCAACGACGACCGCCGAGCTCCACCCGAGCAGGAAGGGGAGCCACCTTCAGTGGCAGCTAATAGACCACCGAGCGCCACCCGAGCAGGAAGGGGAGCCACCTTCAGTGGCAGCTAATAGACCGGCCACGACGACCGCCGAGCGCCACCCGAGCAGGAAGGGGAGCCACCTTCAGTGGCAGCTAATAGACCGCCGAGCACCACCCGAGCAGGAAGGGGAGCCACCTTCAGTGGCAGCTAATAGACCTCCGAGAGCCACCCAAGCAGGAAGGGGAGCCACCTTCAGTGGCAGCTAATAGACCGCCGAGCACCACCCGAGCAGGAAAGGGAGCCACCTTCAGTGCAGCTAATAGACCTCCGAGCGCCACCCGAGCAGGCAGGGGAGCCACCTTCAGTGGCAGCTAACAGACCTCCAAGCGCCAACCGAGCAGGAAGGGGAGCCACCTTCAGTGGTAGCTAATAGACCGGCCACGACCGCCGAGCGCCACCTGAGCAGGAAGGGGAGCCACCTTCAGTGGCAGCTAATAGACAACTGAGCGCCACCCGAGCAGGAAGGGGAGCCACCTTCAGTGGCAGCTAATAGACCGCCGAGCGCCACCCGAGCAGGAAGGGGAGCCACCTTCAGTGGCAGCTAATAGACCGGCCACGACTGCCGAGCGCCACCCGAGCAGGAAGGGGAGGCACCTTCAGTGGCAGCTAATAGACCGCCGAGCGCCACCCGAGCAGGAAGGGGAGCCACCTTCAGTGGCAGCTAATAGACCGCCGAGCGCCACCCGAGCAGGAAGGGGAGCCACCTTCAGTGGCAGCTAATAGACCGGCCACGACCGCCGAGCGCCACCCGAGCAGGAAGGGGAGCCACCTTCAGTGGCAGCTAATAGACCGACGACGACCTTCCGAGCGCCACACGAGCAGGAAGGGGAGCCACCTTCAGTGGCAGCTAATAGACCGCCGAGCGCCACCCGAGCAGGAAGGGGAGCCACCTTCAGTGGCAGCTAATAGACCGGCCACTACGACCTCCGAGCGCCACCCGAGCAGGAAGGGGAGCCACCTTCAGTGGCAGCTAATAGACCGGCCACTACGACCTCCGAGCGCCACCCGAGCAGGAAGGGGAGCCACCTTCAGTGGCAGCTAATAGACCGCCGAGCGCCACCCGAGCAGGAAGGGGAGCCACCTTCAGTGGCAGCTAATAGACCGGCTACTACGACCTCCGAGCGCCACCCGAGCAGGAAGGGGAGCCACCTTCAGTGGCTGCTAATAGACCGGCCACTACGACCTCCGAGCGCCACCCGAGCAGGAAGGGGAGCCACCTTCAGTGGCAGCTAATAGACTGCCGAGCGCCACCCGAGCAGGAAGGGGAGCCACCTTCAGTGGCAGCTAATAGACCGCCGAGCGCCACCTGAGCAGGAAGGGGAGCCACCTTCAGTGGCAGCTAATAGACCGCAGAGCGCCACCCGAGCAGGAAGGGGAGCCACCTTCAGTGGCAGCTAATAGACCGCCGAGCGCCACCCGAGCAGGAAGGGGAGCCACCTTCAGTGGCAGCTAATAGACCGCCGAGCGCCACCCGAGCAGGAAGGGGAGCCACCTTCAGTGGCAGCTAATAGACCGGCCACTACGACCTCCGAGCGCCACCCGAGCAGGAAGGGGAGCCACCTTCAGTGGCAGCTAATAGACCGGCCACTACGACCTCCTAGCGCCACCCGAGCAGGAAGGGGAGCCACCTTCAGTGGCAGCTAATAGACCGCCGAGCGCCACCAGAGCAGGAAGGGGAGCCACCTTCAGTGGCAGCTAACAGACCGCCGAGCGCCACCCGAGCAGGAAGGGGAGCCACCTTCAGTGGCAGCTAATAGAACGCCGAGCGCCACCCGAGCAGGAAGGGGAGCCACCTTCAGTGGCAGCTAATAGACCGCCGAGCGCCACCCGAGCAGAAAGGGGAGCCACCTTCAGTGGCAGCTAATAGACCAACGACAACCGCCGAGCTCCACCCGAGCAGGAAGGGGAGCCACCTTCAGTGGCAGCTAATAGACCGCCGAGCGCCACCAGAGCAGGAAGGGGAGCCACCTTCAGTGGCAGCTAATAGAACGCCGAGCGCCACCCGAGCAGGAAGGGGAGCCACCTTCAGTGGCAGCTAATAGACCGCCGAGCGCCACCCGAGCAGGAAGGGGAGCCACGTTCAGTGGCAGCTAATAGACCGCAGAGCGCCACCCGAGCAGGAAGGGGAGCCACCTTCAGTGGCAGCTAATAGAACGCCGAGCGCCACCCGAGCAGGAAGGGGAGCCACCTTCAGTGGCAGCTAATAGACCGCCGAGCGCCACCCGAGCAGGAAGGGGAGCCACCTTCAGTGGCAGCTAATAGACTGCCGAGCGCCACCCGAGCAGGAAGGGGAGCCACCTTCAGTGGCAGCTAATAGACCGCCGAGCGCCACCCGAGCAGGAAGGGGAGCCACTTTCAGTGGCAGCTAATAGACCAACGACGACCGCCGAGCTCCACCCGAGCAGGAAGGGGAGCCACCTTCAGTGGCAGCTAATAGACCACCGAGCGCCACCCGAGCAGGAAGGGGAGCCACCTTCAGTGGCAGCTAATAGACCGGCCACGACGACCGCCGAGCGCCACCCGAGCAGGAAGGGGAGCCACCTTCAGTGGCAGCTAATAGACCGCCGAGCACCACCCGAGCAGGAAGGGGAGCCACCTTCAGTGGCAGCTAATAGACCTCCGAGAGCCACCCAAGCAGGAAGGGGAGCCACCTTCAGTGGCAGCTAATAGACCGCCGAGCACCACCCGAGCAGGAAAGGGAGCCACCTTCAGTGCAGCTAATAGACCTCCGAGCGCCACCCGAGCAGGAAGGGGAGCCACCTTCAGTGGCAGCTAACAGACCTCCAAGCGCCAACCGAGCAGGAAGGGGAGCCACCTTCAGTGGTAGCTAATAGACCGGCCACGACCGCCGAGCGCCACCTGAGCAGGAAGGGGAGCCACCTTCAGTGGCAGCTAATAGACAACTGAGCGCCACCCGAGCAGGAAGGGGAGCCACCTTCAGTGGCAGCTAATAGACCGCCGAGCGCCACCCGAGCAGGAAGGGGAGCCACCTTCAGTGGCAGCTAATAGACCGGCCACGACTGCCGAGCGCCACCCGAGCAGGAAGGGGAGGCACCTTCAGTGGCAGCTAATAGACCGCCGAGCGCCACCCGAGCAGGAAGGGGAGCCACCTTCAGTGGCAGCTAATAGACCGCCGAGCGCCACCCGAGCAGGAAGGGGAGCCACCTTCAGTGGCAGCTAATAGACCGCCGAGCGCCACCCGAGCAGGAAGGGGAGCCACCTTCAGTGGCAGCTAATAGACCGGCCACGACTGCCGAGCACCACCCGAGCAGGAAGGGGAGCCACCTTCAGTGGCAGCTAATAGACCGCCGAGCGCCACCCGAGCAGGAAGGGGAGCCACCTTCAGTGGCAGCTAATAGAACGCCGAGCGCCACCCGAGCAGGAAGGGGAGCCACCTTCAGTGGCAGCTAATAGACCGCCGAGCGCCACCCGAGCAGGAAGGGGAGCCACCTTCAGTGGCAGCTAATAGACCGGCCACTACGACCTCCGAGCGCCACCCGAGCAGGAAGGGGAGCCACTTTCAGTGGCAGCTAATAGACCGCCGAGTGCCACCCGAGCAGGAAGGGGAGCCACCTTCAGTGGCAGCTAATAGACCGCCGAGCGCCACCCGAGCAGGAAGGGGAGCCACCTTCAGTGGCAGCTAATAGACTGCCGAGCGCCACCCGAGCAGGAAGGGGAGCCACCTTCAGTGGCAGCTAATAGAACGCTGAGCGCCAACCGAGCAGGAAAGGGAGCCACCTTCAGTGGCAGCTAATAGACCGCCGAGCGCCACCCGAGCAGGAAGGGGAGCCACCTTCAGTGGCAGCTAATAGACCAACGATGACCGCCGAGCTCCACCCGAGCAGGAAGGGGAGCCACCTTCAGTGGCAGCTAATAGACCACCGAGCGCCACCCGAGCAGTAAGGGTAGCCACCTTCAGTGGCAGCTAATAGACCAACGATGACCGCCGAGCGCCACCCGAGCAGGAAGGGGAGCCACCTTCAGTGGCAGCTAATAGACCGGCCACGACGACCGCCGAGCGCCACCCGAGCAGGAAGGGGAGCCACCTTCAGTGGCAGCTAATAGACCGCCGAGCACCACCCGAGCAGGAAGGGGAGCCACCTTCAGTGGCAGCTAATAGACCTCCGAGAGCCACCCAAGCAGGAAGGGGAGCCACCTTCAGTGGCAGCTAATAGACCGCCGAGCACCACCCGAGCAGGAAAGGGAGCCACCTTCAGTGCAGCTAATAGACCTCCGAGCGCCACCCGAGCAGGAAGGGGAGCCACCTTCAGTGGCAGCTAACAGACCTCCAAGCGCCAACCGAGCAGGAAGGGGAGCCACCTTCAGTGGTAGCTAATAGACCGGCCACGACCGCCGAGCGCCACCTGAGCAGGAAGTGGAGCCACCTTCAGTGGCAGCTAATAGACCGCTGAGCGCCACCCGAGCAGGAAGGGGAGCCACCTTCAGTGGCAGCTAATAGACCGCCGAGCGCCACCCGAGCAGGAAGGGGAGCCACCTTCAGTGGCAGCTAATAGACCGGCCACGACTGCCGAGCGCCACCCGAGCAGGAAGGGGAGGCACCTTCAGTGGCAGCTAATAAACCGCCGAGCGCCGCCCGAGCAGGAAGGGGAGCCACCTTCAGTGGCAGCTAATAGACTGCCGAGCGCCACCCGAGCAGGAAGGGGAGCCACCCTCAGTGGCAGCTAATAGACCGCCGAGCGCCACCCGAGCAGGAAGGGGAGCCACCTTCAGTGGCAGCTAATAGACCACCGAGCGCCACCCGAGCAGGAAGGGGAGCCACCTTCAGTGGCAGCTAATAGACCGGCCACTACGACCTCCGAGCGCCACCCGAGCAGGAAGGGGAGCCACCTTCAGTGGCAGCTAATAGACCGGCCACTACGACCTCCGAGCGCCACCCGAGCAGGAAGGGGAGCCACCTTCAGTGGCAGCTAATAGACCGCCGAGCGCCACCCGAGCAGGAAGGGGAGCCACCATCAGTGGCAGCTAATAGAACGCCGAGGCCACCCGAGCAGGAAGGGGAGCCACCTTCAGTGGCAGCTAATAGACCGCCGAGCGCCACCCGAGCAGGAAGGGGAGCCACCTTCAGTGGCAGCTAATAGACCGCCGAGCGCCACCCGAGCAGGAAGGGGAGCCACCTTCAGTGGCAGCTAATAGAACGCAGAGCGCCACCCGAGCAGGAAGGGGAGCCACCTTCAGTGGCAGCTAATAGACCGCCGAGCGCCACCCGAGCAGGAAGGGGAGCCACCTTCAGTGGCAGCTAATAGACCGGCCACTACGACCTCCGAGCGCTACCCGAGCAGGAAGGGGAGCCACCTTCAGTGGCAGCTAATAGACCGGCCACTACGACCTCCGAGCGCCACCCGAGCAGGAAGGGGAGCCACCTTCAGTGGCAGCTAATAGAACGCAGAGCGCCACCCGAGCAGGAAGGGGAGCCACCTTCAGTGGCAGCTAATAGACCGGCCACGACTGCCGAGCGCCACCCGAGCAGGAAGTGGAGCCACCTTCAGTGGCAGCTAATAGACCGCCGAGCGCCACCCGAGCAGGAAGGGGAGCTACCTTCAGTGGCAGCTAATTGACCGCCGAGCGCCACCCGAGCAGGAAGGGGAGCCACCTTCAGTGGCAGCTAACAGACCGCCGAGCGCCACCCGAGCAGGAAGGGGAGCCACCTTCAGTGGCAGCTAATAGAACGCCGAGCGCCACCCGAGCAGGAAGGGGAGCCACCTTCAGTGGCAGCTAATAGACCGCCGAGTGCCAACCGAGCAGGAAGGGGAGCCACCTTCAGTGGCAGCTAATAGAACGCCGAGCGCCACCCGAGCAGGAAGGGGAGCCACCTTCAGTGGCAGCTAATAGACCGCCGAGTGCCAACCGAGCAGGAAGGGGAGCCACCTTCAGTGGCAGCTAATAGACCGCCGAGCGCCACCCGAGCAGAAAGGGGAGCCACCTTCAGTGGCAGCTAATAGACCAACGACAACCGCCGAGCTCCACCCGAGCAGGAAGGGGAGCCACCTTCAGTGGCAGCTAATAGACCGCCGAGCGCCACCCGAGCAGGAAGGGGAGCCATCTTCAGTGGCAGCTAATAGACCGGCCACTACGACCTCCGAGCGCCACCCGAGCAGGAAGGGGAGCCACCTTCAGTGGCAGCTAATAGACCGCCGAGCGCCACCCGAGCAGGAAGGGGAGCCACCTTCAGTGGCAGCTAATAGACCGCCGAGAGCCAACCGAGCAGGAAGGGGAGCCACCTTCAGTGGCAGCTAATAGACCGGCCACTAAGACCTCCGAGCGCCACCCGAGCAGGAAGGGGAGCCACCTTCAGTGGCAGCTAATAGACCGCCGAGCGCCACCCGAGCTGGAAGGGGAGCCACCTTCAGTGGCAGCTAATAGACCGCCGAGCGCCACCAGAGCAGGAAGGGGAGCCACCTTCAGTGGCAGCTAACAGACCGCCGAGCGCCACCCGAGCAGGAAGGGGAGCCACCTTCAGTGGCAGCTAATAGAACGCCGAGCGCCACCCGAGAAGGAAGGGGAGCCACCTTCAGTGGCAGCTAATAGACCTCCGAGAGCCACCCAAGCAGGAAGGGGAGCCACCTTCAGTGGCAGCTAATAGACCGCCGAGCACCACCCGAGCAGGAAAGGGAGCCACCTTCAGTGCAGCTAATAGACCTCCGAGCGCCACCCGAGCAGGAAGGGGAGCCACCTTCAGTGGCAGCTAACAGACCTCCAAGCGCCAACCGAGCAGGAAGGGGAGCCACCTTCAGTGGTAGCTAATAGACCGGCCACGACCGCCGAGCGCCACCTGAGCAGGAAGTGGAGCCACCTTCAGTGGCAGCTAATAGACCGCTGAGCGCCACCCGAGCAGGAAGGGGAGCCACCTTCAGTGGCAGCTAATAGACCGCCGAGCGCCACCCGAGCAGGAAGGGGAGCCACCTTCAGTGGCAGCTAATAGACCGGCCACGACTGCCGAGCGCCACCCGAGCAGGAAGGGGAGGCACCTTCAGTGGCAGCTAATAAACCGCCGAGCGCCGCCCGAGCAGGAAGGGGAGCCACCTTCAGTGGCAGCTAATAGACTGCCGAGCGCCACCCGAGCAGGAAGGGGAGCCACCCTCAGTGGCAGCTAATAGACCGCCGAGCGCCACCCGAGCAGGAAGGGGAGCCACCTTCAGTGGCAGCTAATAGACCACCGAGCGCCACCCGAGCAGGAAGGGGAGCCACCTTCAGTGGCAGCTAATAGACCGGCCACTACGACCTCCGAGCGCCACCCGAGCAGGAAGGGGAGCCACCTTCAGTGGCAGCTAATAGACCGGCCACTACGACCTCCGAGCGCCACCCGAGCAGGAAGGGGAGCCACCTTCAGTGGCAGCTAATAGACCGCCGAGCGCCACCCGAGCAGGAAGGGGAGCCACCATCAGTGGCAGCTAATAGAACGCCGAGGCCACCCGAGCAGGAAGGGGAGCCACCTTCAGTGGCAGCTAATAGACCGCCGAGCGCCACCCGAGCAGGAAGGGGAGCCACCTTCAGTGGCAGCTAATAGACCGCCGAGCGCCACCCGAGCAGGAAGGGGAGCCACCTTCAGTGGCAGCTAATAGAACGCAGAGCGCCACCCGAGCAGGAAGGGGAGCCACCTTCAGTGGCAGCTAATAGACCGCCGAGCGCCACCCGAGCAGGAAGGGGAGCCACCTTCAGTGGCAGCTAATAGACCGGCCACTACGACCTCCGAGCGCTACCCGAGCAGGAAGGGGAGCCACCTTCAGTGGCAGCTAATAGACCGGCCACTACGACCTCCGAGCGCCACCCGAGCAGGAAGGGGAGCCACCTTCAGTGGCAGCTAATAGAACGCAGAGCGCCACCCGAGCAGGAAGGGGAGCCACCTTCAGTGGCAGCTAATAGACCGGCCACGACTGCCGAGCGCCACCCGAGCAGGAAGTGGAGCCACCTTCAGTGGCAGCTAATAGACCGCCGAGCGCCACCCGAGCAGGAAGGGGAGCTACCTTCAGTGGCAGCTAATTGACCGCCGAGCGCCACCCGAGCAGGAAGGGGAGCCACCTTCAGTGGCAGCTAACAGACCGCCGAGCGCCACCCGAGCAGGAAGGGGAGCCACCTTCAGTGGCAGCTAATAGAACGCCGAGCGCCACCCAAGCAGGAAGGGGAGCCACCTTCAGTGGCAGCTAATAGACCGCCGAGCGCCACCCGAGCAGGAAGGTGAGCCACCTTCAGTGGCAGCTAATAGACCAACGACAACCGCCGAGCTCCACCCGAGCAGGAAGGGGAGCCACCTTCAGTGGCAGCTAATAGAACGCCGAGCGCCACCCGAGCAGGAAGGGGAGCCACCTTCAGTGGCAGCTAATAGACCGCCGAGTGCCAACCGAGCAGGAAGGGGAGCCACCTTCAGTGGCAGCTAATAGACCGCCGAGCGCCACCCGAGCAGAAAGGGGAGCCACCTTCAGTGGCAGCTAATAGACCAACGACAACCGCCGAGCTCCACCCGAGCAGGAAGGGGAGCCACCTTCAGTGGCAGCTAATAGACCGCCGAGCGCCACCCGAGCAGGAAGGGGAGCCATCTTCAGTGGCAGCTAATAGACCGGCCACTACGACCTCCGAGCGCCACCCGAGCAGGAAGGGGAGCCACCTTCAGTGGCAGCTAATAGACCGCCGAGCGCCACCCGAGCAGGAAGGGGAGCCACCTTCAGTGGCAGCTAATAGACCGCCGAGAGCCAACCGAGCAGGAAGGGGAGCCACCTTCAGTGGCAGCTAATAGACCGGCCACTAAGACCTCCGAGCGCCACCCGAGCAGGAAGGGGAGCCACCTTCAGTGGCAGCTAATAGACCGCCGAGCGCCACCCGAGCTGGAAGGGGAGCCACCTTCAGTGGCAGCTAATAGACCGCCGAGCGCCACCAGAGCAGGAAGGGGAGCCACCTTCAGTGGCAGCTAACAGACCGCCGAGCGCCACCCGAGCAGGAAGGGGAGCCACCTTCAGTGGCAGCTAATAGAACGCCGAGCGCCACCCGAGAAGGAAGGGGAGCCACCTTCAGTGGCAGCTAATAGACCGCCGAGCGCCACCCGAGCAGGAAGGGGAGCCACCTTCAGTGGCAGCTAATAGACCAACGACAACCGCCGAGCTCCACCCGAGCAGGAAGGGGAGCCACCTTCAGTGGCAGCTAATAGACCGCCGAGCGCCACCCGAGCAGGAAGGGGAGCCACCTTCAGTGGCAGCTAATAGAACGGCCACTACGACCTCCGAGCGCCACCCGAGCAGGAAGGGGAGCCACCTTCAGTGGCAGCTAATAGAACGCCGAGCGCCACCCGAGCAGGAAGGGGAGCCACCTTCAGTGGCAGCTAATGGACCACCGAGCGCCACCCGAGCAGGAAGGGGAGCCACCTTCAGTGGCAGCTAATAGACCGCCGAGCGCCACCCGAGCAGGAAGGGGAGCCACCTTCAGTGGCAGCTAATAGACCAACGACAACCGCCGAGCTCCACCCGAGCAGGAAGGGGAGCCACCTTCAGTGGCAGCTAATAGAACGCCGAGCGCCACCCGAGCAGGAAGGGGAGCCACCTTCAGTGGCAGCTAATAGACCACCGAGTGCCAACCGAGCAGGAAGGGGAGCCACCTTCAGTGGCAGCTAATAGACCGGCCACTAAGACCTCCGAGCGCCACCCGAGCAGGAAGGGGAGCCACCTTCAGTGGCAGCTAATAGACCGCCGAGCGCCACCCGAGCTGGAAGGGGAGCCACCTTCAGTGGCAGCTAATAGACCGCCGAGCGCCACCAGAGCAGGAAGGGGAGCCACCTTCAGTGGCAGCTAACAGACCGCCGAGCGCCACCCGAGCAGGAAGGGGAGCCACCTTCAGTGGCAGCTAATAGAACGCCGAGCGCCACCCGAGAAGGAAGGGGAGCCACCTTCAGTGGCAGCTAATAGACCGCCGAGCGCCACCCGAGCAGGAAGGGGAGCCACCTTCAGTGGCAGCTAATAGACCGGCCACTACGACCTCCGAGCGCCACCCGAGCAGGAAGGGGAGCCACCTTCAGTGGCAGCTAATAGACCAACGACAACCGCCGAGCTCCACCCGAGCAGGAAGGGGAGCCACCTTCAGTGGCAGCTAATAGACCGCCGAGCGCCACCCGAGCAGGAAGGGGAGCCACCTTCAGTGGCAGCTAATAGACCGGCCACTACGACCTCCGAGCGCCACCCGAGCAGGAAGGGGAGCCACCTTCAGTGGCAGCTAATAGAACGCCGAGCGCCACCCGAGCAGGAAGGGGAGCCACCTTCAGTGGCAGCTAATGGACCACCGAGCGCCACCCGAGCAGGAAGGGGAGCCACCTTCAGTGGCAGCTAATAGACCGGCCACTAAGACCTCCGAGCGCCACCCGAGCAGGAAGGGGAGCCACCTTCAGTGGCAGCTAATAGACCGGCCACTAAGACCTCCGAGCGCCACCCGAGCAGGAAGGGGAGCCACCTTCAGTGGCAGCTAAAAGAACGCCGAGCGCCACCCGAGCAGGAAGGGGAGCCACCTTCAGTGGCAGCTAATAGACCGCCGAGCGCCACCCGAGCAGGAAGGGGAGCCACCTTCAGTGGCAGCTAATAGACCGCCGAGCGCCAACCGAGCAGGAAGGGGAGCCACCTTCAGTGGCAGCTAATAGACCGCCGAGCGCCACCAGAGCAGGAAGGGGAGCCACCTTCAGTGGCAGCTAACAGACCGCCGAGCGCCACCCGAGCAGGAAGGGGAGCCAGCTTCAGTGGCAGCTAATAGAACGCCGAGCGCCACCCGAGCAGGAAGGGGAGCCACCTTCAGTGGCAGCTAATAGACCGCCGAGCGCCACCCGAGCAGGAAGGGGAGCCACCTTCAGTGGCAGCTAATAGACCAACGACAACCACCGAGCTCCACCCGAGCAGGAAGGGGAGCCACCTTCAGTGGCAGCTAATAGACCGCCGAGCGCCAACCGAGCAGGAAGGGGAGCCACCTTCAGTGGCAGCTAATAGACCGGCCACTAAGACCTCCGAGCGCCACCCGAGCAGGAAGGGGAGCCATCTTCAGTGGCAGCTAATAGACCGCCGAGCGCCACCCGAGCTGGAAGGGGAGCCACCTTCAGTGGCAGCTAATAGACCGCCGAGCGCCAACCGAGCAGGAAGGGGAGCCACCTTCAGTGGCAGCTAATAGACCGGCCACTAAGACCTCCGAGCGCCACCCGAGCAGGAAGGGGAGCCATCTTCAGTGGCAGCTAATAGACCGCCGAGCGCCACCCGAGCAGGAAGGGGAGCCACCTTCAGTGGCAGCTAATAGACCGCCGAGCGCCACCAGAGCAGGAAGGGGAGCCACCTTCAGTGGCAGCTAACAGACCGCCGAGCGCCACCCGAGCAGGAAGGGGAGCCACCTTCAGTGGCAGCTAATAGACCGGCCACTAAGACCTCCGAGCGCCACCCGAGCAGGAAGGGGAGCCACCTTCAGTGGCAGCTAAAAGAACGCCGAGCGCCACCCGAGCAGGAAGGGGAGCCACCTTCAGTGGCAGCTAATAGACCGCCGAGCGCCACCCGAGCAGGAAGGGGAGCCACCTTCAGTGGCAGCTAATAGACCGCCGAGCGCCAACCGAGCAGGAAGGGGAGCCACCTTCAGTGGCAGCTAATAGACCGCCGAGCGCCACCAGAGCAGGAAGGGGAGCCACCTTCAGTGGCAGCTAACAGACCGCCGAGCGCCACCCGAGCAGGAAGGGGAGCCAGCTTCAGTGGCAGCTAATAGAACGCCGAGCGCCACCCGAGCAGGAAGGGGAGCCACCTTCAGTGGCAGCTAATAGACCGCCGAGCGCCACCCGAGCAGGAAGGGGAGCCACCTTCAGTGGCAGCTAATAGACCAACGACAACCACCGAGCTCCACCCGAGCAGGAAGGGGAGCCACCTTCAGTGGCAGCTAATAGACCGCCGAGCGCCAACCGAGCAGGAAGGGGAGCCACCTTCAGTGGCAGCTAATAGACCGGCCACTAAGACCTCCGAGCGCCACCCGAGCAGGAAGGGGAGCCATCTTCAGTGGCAGCTAATAGACCGCCGAGCGCCACCCGAGCTGGAAGGGGAGCCACCTTCAGTGGCAGCTAATAGACCGCCGAGCGCCAACCGAGCAGGAAGGGGAGCCACCTTCAGTGGCAGCTAATAGACCGGCCACTAAGACCTCCGAGCGCCACCCGAGCAGGAAGGGGAGCCATCTTCAGTGGCAGCTAATAGACCGCCGAGCGCCACCCGAGCAGGAAGGGGAGCCACCTTCAGTGGCAGCTAATAGACCGCCGAGCGCCACCAGAGCAGGAAGGGGAGCCACCTTCAGTGGCAGCTAACAGACCGCCGAGCGCCACCCGAGCAGGAAGGGGAGCCACCTTCAGTGGCAGCTAATAGAACGCCGAGCGCCACCCGAGCAGGAAGGGGAGCCACCTTCAGTGGCAGCTAATAGACCGCCGAGCGCCACCCGAGCAGGAAGGGGAGCCACCTTCAGTGGCAGCTAATAGACCAACGACAACCGCCGAGCTCCACCCGAGCAGGAAGGGGAGCCACCTTCAGTGGCAGCTAATAGACCGCCGAGCGCCACCCGAGCAGGAAGGGGAGCCACCTTCAGTGGCAGCTAATAGACCGGCCACTACGACCTCCGAGCGCCACCCGAGCAGGAAGGGGAGCCACCTTCAGTGGCAGCTAATAGACCGCCGAGCGCCACCAGAGCAGGAAGGGGAGCCACCTTCAGTGGCAGCTAATAGAACGCAGAGCGCCACCCGAGCAGGAAGGGGAGCCACCTTCAGTGGCAGCTAATAGACCGCCAAGCGGCACCCGAGCAGGAAGGGGAGCCACCTTCAGTGGCAGCTAATAGACCGCCGAGCGCCAACCGAGCAGGAAGGGGAGCCACCTTCAGTGGCAGCTAATAGAACGCCGAGCGCCACCCGAGCAGGAAGGGGAGCCACCTTCAGTGGCAGCTAATAGACCAACGACGACCGCCGAGCTCCACCCGAGCAGGAAGGGCAGCCACCTTCAGTGGCAGCTAATAGACCGCCGAGCGCCACCCGAGCAGGAAGGGGAGCCACCTTCAGTGGCAGCTAATAGACCAACGATGACCGCCGAGCGCCACCCGAGCAGGAAGGGGAGCCACCTTCAGTGGCAGCTAATAGACCGCCGAGCACCACCCGAGCAGGAAGGGGAGCCCCCTTCAGTGCAGCTAATAGACCGGCCACTACGACCTCCGAGCGCCACCCGAGCAGGAAGGGGAGCCACTTTCAGTGGCAGGTAATAGACCGCCGAGCGCCACCCGAGCAGGAAGGGGAGCCACCTTCATTGGCAGCTAATAGAACAACGACAACCGCCGAGCTCCACCCGAGCAGGAAGGGGAGCCACCTTCAGTGGCAGCTAATAGACCGCAGAGCGCCACCCGAGCAGGAAGGGGAGCCACCTTCAGTGGCAGCTAATAGACCGCCGAGCGCCAACCGAGCAGGAAGGGGAGCCACCTTCAGTGGCAGCTAATAGACCGCCGAGCGCCACCAGAGCAGGAAGGGGAGCCACCTTCAGTGGCAGCTAACAGACCGCCGAGCGCCACCCGAGCAGGAAGGGGAGCCAGCTTCAGTGGCAGCTAATAGAACGCCGAGCGCCACCCGAGCAGGAAGGGGAGCCACCTTCAGTGGCAGCTAATAGACCGCCGAGCGCCACCCGAGCAGGAAGGGGAGCCACCTTCAGTGGCAGCTAATAGACCAACGACAACCGCCGAGCTCCACCCGAGCAGGAAGGGGAGCCACCTTCAGTGGCAGCTAATAGACCGCCGAGCGCCAACCGAGCAGGAAGGGGAGCCACCTTCAGTGGCAGCTAATAGACCGGCCACTAAGACCTCCGAGCGCCACCCGAGCAGGAAGGGGAGCCATCTTCAGTGGCAGCTAATAGACCGCCGAGCGCCACCCGAGCTGGAAGGGGAGCCACCTTCAGTGGCAGCTAATAGACCGCCGAGCGCCAACCGAGCAGGAAGGGGAGCCACCTTCAGTGGCAGCTAATAGACCGGCCACTAAGACCTCCGAGCGCCACCCGAGCAGGAAGGGGAGCCATCTTCAGTGGCAGCTAATAGACCGCCGAGCGCCACCCGAGCAGGAAGGGGAGCCACCTTCAGTGGCAGCTAATAGACCGCCGAGCGCCACCAGAGCAGGAAGGGGAGCCACCTTCAGTGGCAGCTAACAGACCGCCGAGCGCCACCCGAGCAGGAAGGGGAGCCACCTTCAGTGGCAGCTAATAGAACGCCGAGCGCCACCCGAGCAGGAAGGGGAGCCACCTTCAGTGGCAGCTAATAGACCGCCGAGCGCCACCCGAGCAGGAAGGGGAGCCACCTTCAGTGGCAGCTAATAGACCGCCGAGCGCCACCCGAGCAGGAAGGGGAGCCACCTTCAGTGGCAGCTAATAGACCGGCCACTACGACCTCCGAGCGCCACCCGAGCAGGAAGGGGAGCCACCTTCAGTGGCAGCTAATAGACCGCCGAGCGCCACCAGAGCAGGAAGGGGAGCCACCTTCAGTGGCAGCTAATAGAACGCAGAGCGCCACCCGAGCAGGAAGGGGAGCCACCTTCAGTGGCAGCTAATAGACCGCCAAGCGGCACCCGAGCAGGAAGGGGAGCCACCTTCAGTGGCAGCTAATAGACCGCCGAGCGCCAACCGAGCAGGAAGGGGAGCCACCTTCAGTGGCAGCTAATAGAACGCCGAGCGCCACCCGAGCAGGAAGGGGAGCCACCTTCAGTGGCAGCTAATAGACCAACGACGACCGCCGAGCTCCACCCGAGCAGGAAGGGCAGCCACCTTCAGTGGCAGCTAATAGACCGCCGAGCGCCACCCGAGCAGGAAGGGGAGCCACCTTCAGTGGCAGCTAATAGACCAACGATGACCGCCGAGCGCCACCCGAGCAGGAAGGGGAGCCACCTTCAGTGGCAGCTAATAGACCGCCGAGCACCACCCGAGCAGGAAGGGGAGCCCCCTTCAGTGCAGCTAATAGACCGGCCACTACGACCTCCGAGCGCCACCCGAGCAGGAAGGGGAGCCACTTTCAGTGGCAGGTAATAGACCGCCGAGCGCCACCCGAGCAGGAAGGGGAGCCACCTTCATTGGCAGCTAATAGAACAACGACAACCGCCGAGCTCCACCCGAGCAGGAAGGGGAGCCACCTTCAGTGGCAGCTAATAGACCGCAGAGCGCCACCCGAGCAGGAAGGGGAGCCACCTTCAGTGGCAGCTAATAGACCGGCCACTACGACCTCCGAGCGCCACCCGAGCAGGAAGGGGAGCCACCTTCAGTGGCAGCTAATAGACCGCCGAGCGCCACCAGAGCAGGAAGGGGAGCCACCTTCAGTGGCAGCTAACAGACCGCCGAGCGCCACCCGAGCAGGAAGGGGAGCCACCTTCAGTGGCAGCTAATAGAACGCCGAGCGCCACCCGAGCAGGAAGGGGAGCCACCTTCAGTGGCAGCTAATAGACCGCCGAGCGCCACCCGAGCAGGAAGGGGAGCCACCTTCAGTGGCAGCTAATAGACCAACGACAACCGCCGAGCTCCACCCGAGCAGGAAGGGGAGCCACCTTCAGTGGCAGCTAATAGACCGCCGAGCGCCACCCGAGCAGGAAGGGGAGCCACCTTCAGTGGCAGCTAATAGACCGGCCACTACGACCTCCGAGCGCCACCCGAGCAGGAAGGGGAGCCACCTTCAGTGGCAGCTAATAGACCGCCGAGCGCCACCAGAGCAGGAAGGGGAGCCACCTTCAGTGGCAGCTAATAGAACGCAGAGCGCCACCCGAGCAGGAAGGGGAGCCACCTTCAGTGGCAGCTAATAGACCGCCAAGCGGCACCCGAGCAGGAAGGGGAGCCACCTTCAGTGGCAGCCAATAGACCGCCGAGCGCCAACCGAGCAGGAAGGGGAGCCACCTTCAGTGGCAGCTAATAGAACGCCGAGCGCCACCCGAGCAGGAAGGGGAGCCACCTTCAGTGGCAGCTAATAGACCAACGACGACCGCCGAGCTCCACCCGAGCAGGAAGGGCAGCCACCTTCAGTGGCAGCTAATAGACCGCCGAGCGCCACCCGAGCAGGAAGGGGAGCCACCTTCAGTGGCAGCTAATAGACCAACGATGACCGCCGAGCGCCACCCGAGCAGGAAGGGGAGCCACCTTCAGTGGCAGCTAATAGACCGCCGAGCACCACCCGAGCAGGAAGGGGAGCCCCCTTCAGTGCAGCTAATAGACCGGCCACTACGACCTCCGAGCGCCACCCGAGCAGGAAGGGGAGCCACTTTCAGTGGCAGGTAATAGACCGCCGAGCGCCACCCGAGCAGGAAGGGGAGCCACCTTCATTGGCAGCTAATAGAACAACGACAACCACCGAGCTCCACCCGAGCAGGAAGGGGAGCCACCTTCAGTGGCAGCTAATAGACCGCAGAGCGCCACCCGAGCAGGAAGGGGAGCCACCTTCAGTGGCAGCTAATAGACCGGCCACTACGACCTCCGAGCGCCACCCGAGCAGGAAGGGGAGCCACCTTCAGTGGCAGCTAATAGACCGCCGAGCGCCACCAGAGCAGGAAGGGGAGCCACCTTCAGTGGCAGCTAATAGATCGCAGAGCGCCACCCGAGCAGGAAGGGGAGCCAGCTTCAGTGGCAGCTAATAGAACAACGACAAACGCCGAGCTCCACCCGAGCAGGAAGGGGAGCCACCTTCAGTGGCAGCTAATAGACCGCAGAGCGCCACCCGAGCAGGAAGGGGAGCCACCTTCAGTGGCAGCTAATAGACCGGCCACTACGACCTCCGAGCGCCACCCGAGCAGGAAGGGGAGCCACCTTCAGTGGCAGCTAATAGACCGCTGAGCGCCACCCGAGCAGGAAGGGGAGCCACCTTCAGTAGCAGCTAATAGAACGCCGAGCGCCACCCGAGCAGGAAGGGGAGCCACCTTCAGTGGCAGCTAATAGACTGCCGAGCGCCACCCGAACAGGAAGGGGAGCCACCTTCAGTGGCAGCTAATAGACCGCCGAGCGCCACCCGAGCAGGAAGGGGAGCCACCTTCAGTGGCAGCTAATAGACCTCCAAGCGCCACCCGAGCAGGAAGGGGAGCCACCTTCAGTGGCAGCTAATAGACCGGCCACGACCGCCGAGCGCCACCCGAGCTGGAAGGGGAGCCACCTTCAGTGGCAGCTAATAGACCGCCGAGCGCCACCCGAGCAGGAAGGGGAGCCACCTTCAGTGGCAGCTAATAGACCGCCGAGCGCCACCCGAGCAGGAAGGGGAGCCACCTTCAGTGGCAGCTAATAGACCTCCAAGCGCCACCCGAGCAGGAAGGGGAGCCACCTTCAGTGGCAGCGAATAGACCGGCCACGACCGCCGAGCGCCACCCGAGCTGGAAGGGGAGCCACCTTCAGTTGCAGCTAATAGACCGCCGAGCGCCACCCGAGCAGGAAGGGGAGCCACCTTCAGTGGCAGCTAATAGACCAACGACGACCGCCGAGCTCCACCCGAGCAGGAAGGGGAGCCACCCTCAGTGGCAGCTAATAGACCGCCGAGCACCACTCGAGCAGGAAGGGGAGCCACCTTCAGTGGCAGCTAATAGAACGGCCACTACGACCTCCGAGCGCCACCCGAGCAGGAAGGGGAGCCACCTTCAGTGGCAGCTAATAGACCGCCGAGCGCCACCCGAGCAGGAAGGGGAGCCACCTTCAGTGGCAGCTAATAGACCGCCGAGCGCCACCCGAGCAGGAAGGGGAGCCACCTTCAGTGGCAGCTAATAGACGAACAACGACCGCCGAGCTCCACCCAAGCAGGAAGGGGAGCCACCTTCAGTGGCAGCTAATAGAACGCCGAGCGCCACCCGAGCTGGAAGGGGAGCCACCTTCAGTGGCAGCTAATAGACCGCCGAGCGCCACCCGAGCAGGAAGGGGAGCCACCTTCAGTGGCAGCTAATAGACCGGCCACTAAGACCTCCGAGCGCCACCCGAGCAGGAAGGGGAGCCATCTTCAGTGGCAGCTAATAGACCGCCGAGCGCCACCCGAGCAGGAAGGGGAGCCACCTTCAGTGGCAGCTAATAGACCGCCGAGCGCCACCAGAGCAGGAAGGGGAGCCACCTTCAGTGGCAGCTAATAGACCGCCGAGCGCCACCCGAGCAGGAAGGGGAGCCACCTTCAGTGGCAGCTAATAGACCGCCGAGCGCCACCCGAGCAGGAAGGGGAGCCACCTTCAGTGGCAGCTAATAGACCGGCCACTACGACCTCCGAGCGCCACCCGAGCAGGAAGGGGAGCCACCTTCAGTGGCAGCTAATAGACCGCCGAGCGCCACCAGAGCAGGAAGGGGAGCCACCTTCAGTGGCAGCTAATAGAACGCAGAGCGCCACCCGAGCAGGAAGGGGAGCCACCTTCAGTGGCAGCTAATAGACCGCCAAGCGGCACCCGAGCAGGAAGGGGAGCCACCTTCAGTGGCAGCTAATAGACCGCCGAGCGCCAACCGAGCAGGAAGGGGAGCCACCTTCAGTGGCAGCTAATAGAACGCCGAGCGCCACCCGAGCAGGAAGGGGAGCCACCTTCAGTGGCAGCTAATAGACCAACGACGACCGCCGAGCTCCACCCGAGCAGGAAGGGCAGCCACCTTCAGTGGCAGCTAATAGACCGCCGAGCGCCACCCGAGCAGGAAGGGGAGCCACCTTCAGTGGCAGCTAATAGACCAACGATGACCGCCGAGCGCCACCCGAGCAGGAAGGGGAGCCACCTTCAGTGGCAGCTAATAGACCGCCGAGCACCACCCGAGCAGGAAGGGGAGCCCCCTTCAGTGCAGCTAATAGACCGGCCACTACGACCTCCGAGCGCCACCCGAGCAGGAAGGGGAGCCACTTTCAGTGGCAGGTAATAGACCGCCGAGCGCCACCCGAGCAGGAAGGGGAGCCACCTTCATTGGCAGCTAATAGAACAACGACAACCGCCGAGCTCCACCCGAGCAGGAAGGGGAGCCACCTTCAGTGGCAGCTAATAGACCGCAGAGCGCCACCCGAGCAGGAAGGGGAGCCACCTTCAGTGGCAGCTAATAGACCGGCCACTACGACCTCCGAGCGCCACCCGAGCAGGAAGGGGAGCCACCTTCAGTGGCAGCTAATAGACCGCCGAGCGCCACCAGAGCAGGAAGGGGAGCCACCTTCAGTGGCAGCTAACAGACCGCCGAGCGCCACCCGAGCAGGAAGGGGAGCCACCTTCAGTGGCAGCTAATAGAACGCCGAGCGCCACCCGAGCAGGAAGGGGAGCCACCTTCAGTGGCAGCTAATAGACCGCCGAGCGCCACCCGAGCAGGAAGGGGAGCCACCTTCAGTGGCAGCTAATAGACCAACGACAACCGCCGAGCTCCACCCGAGCAGGAAGGGGAGCCACCTTCAGTGGCAGCTAATAGAACGCCGAGCGCCACCCGAGCAGGAAGGGGAGCCACCTTCAGTGGCAGCTAATAGACCGGCCACTACGACCTCCGAGCGCCACCCGAGCAGGAAGGGGAGCCACCTTCAGTGGCAGCTAATAGACCGCCGAGCGCCACCAGAGCAGGAAGGGGAGCCACCTTCAGTGGCAGCTAATAGAACGCAGAGCGCCACCCGAGCAGGAAGGGGAGCCACCTTCAGTGGCAGCTAATAGACCGCCAAGCGGCACCCGAGCAGGAAGGGGAGCCACCTTCAGTGGCAGCCAATAGACCGCCGAGCGCCAACCGAGCAGGAAGGGGAGCCACCTTCAGTGGCAGCTAATAGAACGCCGAGCGCCACCCGAGCAGGAAGGGGAGCCACCTTCAGTGGCAGCTAATAGACCAACGACGACCGCCGAGCTCCACCCGAGCAGGAAGGGCAGCCACCTTCAGTGGCAGCTAATAGACCGCCGAGCGCCACCCGAGCAGGAAGGGGAGCCACCTTCAGTGGCAGCTAATAGACCAACGATGACCGCCGAGCGCCACCCGAGCAGGAAGGGGAGCCACCTTCAGTGGCAGCTAATAGACCGCCGAGCACCACCCGAGCAGGAAGGGGAGCCCCCTTCAGTGCAGCTAATAGACCGGCCACTACGACCTCCGAGCGCCACCCGAGCAGGAAGGGGAGCCACTTTCAGTGGCAGGTAATAGACCGCCGAGCGCCACCCGAGCAGGAAGGGGAGCCACCTTCATTGGCAGCTAATAGAACAACGACAACCACCGAGCTCCACCCGAGCAGGAAGGGGAGCCACCTTCAGTGGCAGCTAATAGACCGCAGAGCGCCACCCGAGCAGGAAGGGGAGCCACCTTCAGTGGCAGCTAATAGACCGGCCACTACGACCTCCGAGCGCCACCCGAGCAGGAAGGGGAGCCACCTTCAGTGGCAGCTAATAGACCGCCGAGCGCCACCAGAGCAGGAAGGGGAGCCACCTTCAGTGGCAGCTAATAGATCGCAGAGCGCCACCCGAGCAGGAAGGGGAGCCAGCTTCAGTGGCAGCTAATAGAACAACGACAAACGCCGAGCTCCACCCGAGCAGGAAGGGGAGCCACCTTCAGTGGCAGCTAATAGACCGCAGAGCGCCACCCGAGCAGGAAGGGGAGCCACCTTCAGTGGCAGCTAATAGACCGGCCACTACGACCTCCGAGCGCCACCCGAGCAGGAAGGGGAGCCACCTTCAGTGGCAGCTAATAGACCGCTGAGCGCCACCCGAGCAGGAAGGGGAGCCACCTTCAGTAGCAGCTAATAGAACGCCGAGCGCCACCCGAGCAGGAAGGGGAGCCACCTTCAGTGGCAGCTAATAGACTGCCGAGCGCCACCCGAACAGGAAGGGGAGCCACCTTCAGTGGCAGCTAATAGACCGCCGAGCGCCACCCGAGCAGGAAGGGGAGCCACCTTCAGTGGCAGCTAATAGACCTCCAAGCGCCACCCGAGCAGGAAGGGGAGCCACCTTCAGTGGCAGCTAATAGACCGGCCACGACCGCCGAGCGCCACCCGAGCTGGAAGGGGAGCCACCTTCAGTGGCAGCTAATAGACCGCCGAGCGCCACCCGAGCAGGAAGGGGAGCCACCTTCAGTGGCAGCTAATAGACCGCCGAGCGCCACCCGAGCAGGAAGGGGAGCCACCTTCAGTGGCAGCTAATAGACCTCCAAGCGCCACCCGAGCAGGAAGGGGAGCCACCTTCAGTGGCAGCGAATAGACCGGCCACGACCGCCGAGCGCCACCCGAGCTGGAAGGGGAGCCACCTTCAGTTGCAGCTAATAGACCGCCGAGCGCCACCCGAGCAGGAAGGGGAGCCACCTTCAGTGGCAGCTAATAGACCAACGACGACCGCCGAGCTCCACCCGAGCAGGAAGGGGAGCCACCCTCAGTGGCAGCTAATAGACCGCCGAGCACCACTCGAGCAGGAAGGGGAGCCACCTTCAGTGGCAGCTAATAGAACGGCCACTACGACCTCCGAGCGCCACCCGAGCAGGAAGGGGAGCCACCTTCAGTGGCAGCTAATAGACCGCCGAGCGCCACCCGAGCAGGAAGGGGAGCCACCTTCAGTGGCAGCTAATAGACCGCCGAGCGCCACCCGAGCAGGAAGGGGAGCCACCTTCAGTGGCAGCTAATAGACGAACAACGACCGCCGAGCTCCACCCAAGCAGGAAGGGGAGCCACCTTCAGTGGCAGCTAATAGAACGCCGAGCGCCACCCGAGCTGGAAGGGGAGCCACCTTCAGTGGCAGCTAATAGACCGCCGAGCGCCACCCGAGCAGGAAGGGGAGCCACCTTCAGTGGCAGCTAATAGACCGGCCACTAAGACCTCCGAGCGCCACCCGAGCAGGAAGGGGAGCCATCTTCAGTGGCAGCTAATAGACCGCCGAGCGCCACCCGAGCAGGAAGGGGAGCCACCTTCAGTGGCAGCTAATAGACCGCCGAGCGCCACCAGAGCAGGAAGGGGAGCCACCTTCAGTGGCAGCTAACAGACCGCAGAGCGCCAACCGAGCAGGAAGGGGAGCCACCTTCAGTGGCAGCTAATAGAACGCCGAGCGCCACCCGAGCAGGAAGGGGAGCCACCTTCAGTGGCAGCTAATAGACCGCCGAGCGCCACCCGAGCAGGAAGGGGAGCCACCTTCAGTGGCAGCTAATAGACCAACGACAACCGCCGAGCTCCACCCGAGCAGGAAGGGGAGCCACCTTCAGTGGCAGCTAATAGACCGCCGAGCGCCACCCGAGCAGGAAGGGGAGCCACCTTCAGTGGCAGCTAATAGACCGGCCACTACGACCTCCGAGCGCCACCCGAGCAGGAAGGGGAGCCACCTTCAGTGGCAGCTAACAGAACGCCGAGCGCCACCAGAGCAGGAAGGGGAGCCACCTTCAGTGGCAGCTAATAGACCGCCAAGCGCCACCCGAGCAGGAAGGGGAGCCACCTTCAGTGGCAGCTAATAGACCGCCGAGCGCCAACCGAGCAGGAAGGGGAGCCACCTTCAGTGGCAGCTAATAGACCGCAGAGCGCCACCCGAGCAGGAAGGGGAGCCACCTTCAGTGGCAGCTAATAGACCGGCCACTACGACCTCCGAGCGCCACCCGAGCAGGAAGGGGAGCCACCTTCAGTGGCAGCTAATAGACCGCCGAGCGCCACCAGAGCAGGAAGGGGAGCCACCTTCAGTGGCAGCTAATAGATCGCAGAGCGCCACCCGAGCAGGAAGGGGAGCCAGCTTCAGTGGCAGCTAATAGAACAACGACAAACGCCGAGCTCCACCCGAGCAGGAAGGGGAGCCACCTTCAATGGCAGCTAATAGACCGCCGAGCGCCACCCGAGCAGGAAGGGGAGCCACCTTCAGTGGCAGCTAATAGACCGCCGAGCGCCACCCGAGCAGGAAGGGGAGCCACCTTCAGTGGCAGCTAATAGACCTCCAAGCGCCACCCGAGCAGGAAGGGGAGCCACCTTCAGTGGCAGCGAATAGACCGGCCACGACCGCCGAGCGCCACCCGAGCTGGAAGGGGAGCCACCTTCAGTGGCAGCTAATAGACCGCCGAGCGCCACCCGAGCAGGAAGGGGAGCCACCTTCAGTGGCAGCTAATAGACCAACGACGACCGCCGAGCTCCACCCGAGCAGGAAGGGGAGCCACCATCAGTGGCAGCTAATAGACCGCCGAGCACCACCCGAGCAGGAAGGGGAGCCACCTTCAGTGGCAGCTAATAGACCGGCCACTACGACCTCCGAGCGCCACCCGAGCAGGAAGGGGAGCCACCTTCAGTGGCAGCTAATAGACCGCCGAGCGCCACCCGAGCAGGAAGGGGAGCCACCTTCAGTGGCAGCTAATAGACCGCCGAGCGCCACCCGAGCAGGAAGGGGAGCCACCTTCAGTGGCAGCTAATAGACGAACAACGACCGCCGAGCTCCACCCAAGCAGGAAGGGGAGCCACCTTCAGTGGCAGCTAATAGAACGCCGAGCGCCACCCGAGCTGGAAGGGGAGCCACCTTCAGTGGCAGCTAATAGACCGCCGAGCGCCAACCGAGCAGGAAGGGGAGCCACCTTCAGTGGCAGCTAATAGACCGGCCACTAAGACCTCCGAGCGCCACCCGAGCAGGAAGGGGAGCCATCTTCAGTGGCAGCTAATAGACCGCCGAGCGCCACCCGAGCAGGAAGGGGAGCCACCTTCAGTGGCAGCTAATAGACCGCCGAGCGCCACCAGAGCAGGAAGGGGAGCCACCTTCAGTGGCAGCTAACAGACCGCCGAGCGCCACCCGAGCAGGAAGGGGAGCCACCTTCAGTGGCAGCTAATAGAACGCCGAGCGCCACCCGAGCAGGAAGGGGAGCCACCTTCAGTGGCAGCTAATAGACCGCCGAGCGCCACCCGAGCAGGAAGGGGAGCCACCTTCAGTGGCAGCTAATAGACCAACGACAACCGCCGAGCTCCACCCGAGCAGGAAGGGGAGCCACCTTCAGTGGCAGCTAATAGACCGCCGAGCGCCACCCGAGCAGGAAGGGGAGCCACCTTCAGTGGCAGCTAATAGACCGGCCACTACGACCTCCGAGCGCCACCCGAGCAGGAAGGGGAGCCACCTTCAGTGGCAGCTAATAGACCGCCAAGCGCCACCCGAGCAGGAAGGGGAGCCACCTTCAGTGGCAGCTAATAGACCGCCGAGCGCCAACCGAGCAGGAAGGGGAGCCACCTTCAGTGGCAGCTAATAGAACGCCGAGCGCCACCCGAGCAGGAAGGGGAGCCACCTTCAGTGGCAGCTAATAGACCAACGACGACCGCCGAGCTCCACCCGAGCAGGAAGGGCAGCCACCTTCAGTGGCAGCTAATAGACCGCTGAGCGCCACCCGAGCAGGAAGGGGAGCCACCTTCAGTGGCAGCTAATAGACCAACGATGACCGCCGAGCGCCACCCGAGCAGGAAGGGGAGCCACCTTCAGTGGCAGCTAATAGACCGCAGAGCGCCACCCGAGCAGGAAGGGGAACCACCTTCAGTGGCAGCTAATAGACTGCCGAGCACCACCCGAGCAGGAAGGGGAGCCACTTTCAGTGGCAGCTAATAGACCTCCGAGCGCCACCCCAGCAGGAAGGGGAGCCACCTTCAGTGGCAGCTAATAGACCTCCAAGCGCCACCCGAGCAGGAAGGGGAGCCACCTTCAGTGGCAGCTAATAGACCGGCCACGACCGCCTAGCGCCACCCGAGCAGGAAGGGGAGCCACCTTCAGTGGCAGCTAATAGACCGCCGAGCGCCACCCGAGCAGGAAGGGGAGCCACCTTCAGTGGCAGCTAATAGACCAACAACGACCGCCGAGCTCCACCCGAGCAGGAAGGGGAGCCACCCTCAGTGGCAGCTAATAGGCCGCCGAGCACCACCCGAGCAGGAAGGGGAGCCACCTTCAGTGGCAGCTAATAGACCGCCGAGCGCCACCCGAGCAGGAAGGGGAGCCACCTTCAGTGGCAGCTAATAGACCGGCCACTACGACCTCCGAGCGCCACCCGAGCAGGAAGGGGAGCCACTTTCAGTGGCAGCTAATAGACCGCCGAGCGCCACCCGAGCAGGAAGGGGAGCCACCTTCAGTGGCAGCTAATAGAACAACGACAACCGCCGAGCTCCACCCAAGCAGGAAGGGGAGCCACCTTCAGTGGCAGCTAATAGACCGCCGAGCGCCACCCGAGCAGGAAGGGGAGCCACCTTCAGTGGCAGCTAATAGACCGCCGAGCGCCAACCGAGCAGGAAGGGGAGCCACCTTCAGTGGCAGCTAATAGACCAACGACGACCGCCGAGCTCCACCCGAGCAGGAAGGGCAGCCACCTTCAGTGGCAGCTAATAGACCGCCGAGCGCCACCCGAGCAGGAAGGGGAGCCACCTTCAGTGGCAGCTAATAGACCGCCGAGCTCCACCAGAGCAGGAAGGGGAGCCACCTTCAGTGGCAGCTAACAGACCGCCGAGCGCCACCCGAGCAGGAAGGGGAGCCACCTTCAGTGGCAGCTAATAGAACGCCGAGCGCCACCCGAGCAGGAAGGGGAGCCATCTTCAGTGGCAGCTAATAGACCGCCGAGCGCCACCCGAGCAGGAAGGGGAGCCACCTTCAGTGGCAGCTAATAGACCGCCGAGCGCCACCAGAGCAGGAAGGGGAGCCACCTTCAGTGGCAGCTAACAGACCGCCGAGCGCCACCCGAGCAGGAAGGGGAGCCACCTTCAGTGGCAGCTAATAGAACGCCGAGCGCCACCCGAGCAGGAAGGGGAGCCACCTTCAGTGGCAGCTAATAGACCGCCGAGCGCCACCCGAGCAGGAAGGGGAGCCACCTTCAGTGGCAGCTAATAGACCAACGACAACCGCCGAGCTCCACCCGAGCAGGAAGAGGAGCCACCTTCAGTGGCAGCTAATAGACCGCCGAGCGCCACCCGAGGAGGAAGGGGAGCCAGCTTCAGTGGCAGCTAATAGACCGGCCACTACGACCTCCGAGCGCCACCCGAGCAGGAAGGGGAGCCACCTTCAGTGGCAGCTAACAGAACGCCGAGCGCCACCAGAGCAGGAAGGGGAGCCACCTTCAGTGGCAGCTAATAGACCGCCAAGCGCCACCCGAGCAGGAAGGGGAGCCACCTTCAGTGGCAGCTAATAGACCGCCGAGCGCCAACCGAGCAGGAAGGGGAGCCACCTTCAGTGGCAGCTAATAGAACGCCGAGCGCCACCCGAGCAGGAAGGGGAGCCACCTTCAGTGGCAGCTAATAGACCAACGACGACCGCCGAGCTCCACCCGAGCAGGAAGGGCAGCCACCTTCAGTGGCAGCTAATAGACCGCTGAGCGCCACCCGAGCAGGAAGGGGAGCCACCTTCAGTGGCAGCTAATAGACCAACGATGACCGCCGAGCGCCACCCGAGCAGGAAGGGGAGCCACCTTCAGTGGCAGCTAATAGACCGCCGAGCGCCACCCGAGCAGGAAGGGGAACCACCTTCAGTGGCAGCTAATAGACTGCCGAGCACCACCCGAGCAGGAAGGGGAGCCACTTTCAGTGGCAGCTAATAGACCTCCGAGCGCCACCCCAGCAGGAAGGGGAGCCACCTTCAGTGGCAGCTAATAGACCTCCAAGCGCCACCCGAGCAGGAAGGGGAGCCACCTTCAGTGGCAGCTAATAGACCGGCCACGACCGCCTAGCGCCACCCGAGCAGGAAGGGGAGCCACCTTCAGTGGCAGCTAATAGACCGCCGAGCGCCACCCGAGCAGGAAGGGGAGCCACCTTCAGTGGCAGCTAATAGACCAACAACGACCGCCGAGCTCCACCCGAGCAGGAAGGGGAGCCACCCTCAGTGGCAGCTAATAGACCGCCAAGCGCCACCCGAGCAGGAAGGGGAGCCACCTTCAGTGGCAGCTAATAGACCGCCGAGCGCCAACCGAGCAGGAAGGGGAGCCACCTTCAGTGGCAGCTAATAGAACGCCGAGCGCCACCCGAGCAGGAAGGGGAGCCACCTTCAGTGGCAGCTAATAGACCAACGACGACCGCCGAGCTCCACCCGAGCAGGAAGGGCAGCCACCTTCAGTGGCAGCTAATAGACCGCTGAGCGCCACCCGAGCAGGAAGGGGAGCCACCTTCAGTGGCAGCTAATAGACCAACGATGACCGCCGAGCGCCACCCGAGCAGGAAGGGGAGCCACCTTCAGTGGCAGCTAATAGACCGCCGAGCGCCACCCGAGCAGGAAGGGGAACCACCTTCAGTGGCAGCTAATAGACTGCCGAGCACCACCCGAGCAGGAAGGGGAGCCACTTTCAGTGGCAGCTAATAGACCTCCGAGCGCCACCCCAGCAGGAAGGGGAGCCACCTTCAGTGGCAGCTAATAGACCTCCAAGCGCCACCCGAGCAGGAAGGGGAGCCACCTTCAGTGGCAGCTAATAGACCGGCCACGACCGCCTAGCGCCACCCGAGCAGGAAGGGGAGCCACCTTCAGTGGCAGCTAATAGACCGCCGAGCGCCACCCGAGCAGGAAGGGGAGCCACCTTCAGTGGCAGCTAATAGACCAACAACGACCGCCGAGCTCCACCCGAGCAGGAAGGGGAGCCACCCTCAGTGGCAGCTAATAGACCGCCGAGCACCACCCGAGCAGGAAGGGGGGCCACCTTCAGTGGCAGCTAATAGACCGCCGAGCGCCACCCGAGCAGGAAGGGGAGCCCCCTTCAGTGGCAGCTAATAGACCGGCCACTACGACCTCCGAGCGCCACCCGAGCAGGAAGGGGAGCCACTTTCAGTGGCAGCTAATAGACCGCCGAGCGCCACCCGAGCAGGAAGGGGAGCCACCTTCAGTGGCAGCTAATAGAACAACGACAACCGCCGAGCTCCACCCAAGCAGGAAGGGGAGCCACCTTCAGTGGCAGCTAATAGACCGCCGAGCGCCACCCGAGCAGGAAGGGGAGCCGCCTTCAGTGGCAGCTAATAGACCGCCGAGCGCCAACCGAGCAGGAAGGGGAGCCACCTTCAGTGGCAGCTAATAGAACGCCGAGCGCCACCCGAGCAGGAAGGGGAGCCACCTTCAGTGGCAGCTAATAGACCAACGACGACCGCCGAGCTCCACCCGAGCAGGAAGGGCAGCCACCTTCAGTGGCAGCTAATAGACCGCCGAGCGCCACCCGAGCAGGAAGGGGAGCCACCTTCAGTGGCAGCTAATAGACCAACGATGACCGCCGAGCGCCACCCGAGCAGGAAGGGGAGCCACCTTCAGTGGCAGCTAATAGACCGCCGAGCGCCACCCGAGCAGGAAGGGGAGCCACCTTCAGTGGCAGCTAATAGACTGCCGAGCACCACCCGAGCAGGAAGGGGAGCCACTTTCAGTGGCAGCTAATAGACCTCCGAGCGCCACCCCAGCAGGAAGGGGAGCCACCTTCAGTGGCAGCTAATAGACCTCCAAGCGCCACCCGAGCAGGAAGGGGAGCCACCTTCAGTGGCAGCTAATAGACCGGCCACGACCGCCTAGCGCCACCCGAGCAGGAAGGGGAGCCACCTTCAGTGGCAGCTAATAGACCGCCGAGCGCCACCCGAGCTGGAAGGGGAGCCACCCTCAGTGGCAGCTAATAGACCGCCGAGCACCACCCGAGCAGGAAGGGGAGCCACCTTCAGTGGCAGCTAATAGACCGCCGAGCGCCACCCGAGCAGGAAGGGGAGCCACCTTCAGTGGCAGCTAATAGACCGCCGAGCACCACCCGAGCAGGAAGGGGAGCCCCCTTCAGTGGCAGCTAATAGACCGGCCACTACGACCTCCGAGCGCCACCCGAGCAGGAAGGGGAGCCACTTTCAGTGGCAGCTAATAGACCGCCGAGCGCCACCCGAGCAGGAAGGGGAGCCACCTTCAGTGGCAGCTAATAGAACACCGACAACCGCCGAGCTCCACCCAAGCAGGAAGGGGAGCCACCTTCAGTGGCAGCTAATAGACCGCAGAGCGCCACCCGAGCAGGAAGGGGAGCCACCTTCAGTGGCAGCTAATAGACCGGCCACTACGACCTCCGAGCGCCACCCGAGCAGGAAGGGGAGCCACCTTCAGTGGCAGCTAATAGACCGCCGAGCGCCACCAGAGCAGGAAGGGGAGCCACCTTCAGTGGCAGCTAATAGATCGCAGAGCGCCACCCGAGCAGGAAGGGGAGCCAGCTTCAGTGGCAGCTAATAGAACAACGACAACCGCCGAGCTCCATCCGAGCAGGAAGGGGAGCCACCTTCAGTGGCAGCTAATAGACCGCAGAGCGCCACCCGAGCAGGAAGGGGAGCCACCTTCAGTGGCAGCTAATAGACCGGCCACTACGACCTCCGAGCGCCACCCGAGCAGGAAGGGGAGCCACCTTCAGTGGCAGCTAATAGACCGCCGAGCGCCACCAGAGCAGGAAGGGGAGCCACCTTCAGTGGCAGCTAATAGACCGCCGAGCGCCACCCGAGCAGGAAGGGGAGCCACCTTCAGTGGCAGCTAATAGACCGCCGAGCGCCACCCGAGCAGGAAGGGGAGCCACCTTCAGTGGCAGCTAATAGACCTCCAAGCGCCACCCGAGCAGGAAGGGGAGCCACCTTCAGTGGCAGCTAATAGACCGGCCACGACCGCCGAGCGCCACCCGAGCTGGAAGGGGAGCCACCTTCAGTGGCAGCTAATAGACCGCCGAGCGCCACCCGAGCAGGAAGGGAAGCCACCTTCAGTGGCAGCTAATAGACCAACGACGACCGCCGAGCTCCACCCGAGCAGGAAGGGGAGCCACCCTCAGTGGCAGCTAATAGACCGCCGAGCACCACCCGAGCAGGAAGGGGAGCCACCTTCAGTGGCAGCTAATAGACCGGCCACTACGACCTCCGAGCGCCACCCGAGCAGGAAGGGGAGCCACTTTCAGTGGCAGCTAATAGACCGCCGAGCGCCACCCGAGCAGGAAGGGGAGCCACCTTCAGTGGCAGCTAATAGAACAACGACAACCGCCGAGCTCCACCCAAGCAGGAAGGGGAGCCACCTTCAGTGGCAGCTAATAGACCGCCGAGCGCCACCCGAGCAGGAAGGGGAGCCACCTTCAGTGGCAGCTAATAGACCGCCGAGCGCCAACCGAGCAGGAAGGGGAGCCACCTTCAGTGGCAGCTAATAGACCAACGACGACCGCCGAGCTCCACCCGAGCAGGAAGGGCAGCCACCTTCAGTGGCAGCTAATAGACCGCCGAGCGCCACCCGAGCAGGAAGGGGAGCCACCTTCAGTGGCAGCTAATAGACCAACGATGACCGCCGAGCGCCACCCGAGCAGGAAGGGGAGCCACCTTCAGTGGCAGCTAATAGACCGCCGAGCGCCACCCGAGCAGGAAGGGGAGCCACCTTCAGTGGCAGCTAATAGACCGCCGAGCTCCACCAGAGCAGGAAGGGGAGCCACCTTCAGTGGCAGCTAACAGACCGCCGAGCGCCACCCGAGCAGGAAGGGGAGCCACCTTCAGTGGCAGCTAATAGAACGCCGAGCGCCACCCGAGCAGGAAGGGGAGCCATCTTCAGTGGCAGCTAATAGACCGCCGAGCGCCACCCGAGCAGGAAGGGGAGCCACCTTCAGTGGCAGCTAATAGACCGCCGAGCGCCACCAGAGCAGGAAGGGGAGCCACCTTCAGTGGCAGCTAACAGACCGCCGAGCTCCACCCGAGCAGGAAGGGGAGCCACCTTCAGTGGCAGCTAATAGAACGCCGAGCGCCACCCGAGCAGGAAGGGGAGCCACCTTCAGTGGCAGCTAATAGACCGCCGAGCGCCACCCGAGCAGGAAGGGGAGCCACCTTCAGTGGCAGCTAATAGACCAACGACAACCGCCGAGCTCCACCCGAGCAGGAAGAGGAGCCACCTTCAGTGGCAGCTAATAGACCGCTGAGCGCCACCCGAGCAGGAAGGGGAGCCACCTTCAGTGGCAGCTAATAGACCGCTGAGCGCCACCCGAGCAGGAAGGGGAGCCACCTTCAGTGGCAGCTAATAGACCAACGATGACCGCCGAGCGCCACCCGAGCAGGAAGGGGAGCCACCTTCAGTGGCAGCTAATAGACCGCCGAGCGCCACCCGAGCAGGAAGGGGAACCACCTTCAGTGGCAGCTAATAGACTGCCGAGCACCACCCGAGCAGGAAGGGGAGCCACTTTCAGTGGCAGCTAATAGACCTCCGAGCGCCACCCCAGCAGGAAGGGGAGCCACCTTCAGTGGCAGCTAATAGACCTCCAAGCGCCACCCGAGCAGGAAGGGGAGCCACCTTCAGTGGCAGCTAATAGACCGGCCACGACCGCCTAGCGCCACCCGAGCAGGAAGGGGAGCCACCTTCAGTGGCAGCTAATAGACCGCCGAGCGCCACCCGAGCAGGAAGGGGAGCCACCTTCAGTGGCAGCTAATAGACCAACAACGACCGCCGAGCTCCACCCGAGCAGGAAGGGGAGCCACCCTCAGTGGCAGCTAATAGACCGCCGAGCACCACCCGAGCAGGAAGGGGGGCCACCTTCAGTGGCAGCTAATAGACCGCCGAGCGCCACCCGAGCAGGAAGGGGAGCCCCCTTCAGTGGCAGCTAATAGACCGGCCACTACGACCTCCGAGCGCCACCCGAGCAGGAAGGGGAGCCACTTTCAGTGGCAGCTAATAGACCGCCGAGCGCCACCCGAGCAGGAAGGGGAGCCACCTTCAGTGGCAGCTAATAGAACAACGACAACCGCCGAGCTCCACCCAAGCAGGAAGGGGAGCCACCTTCAGTGGCAGCTAATAGACCGCCGAGCGCCACCCGAGCAGGAAGGGGAGCCGCCTTCAGTGGCAGCTAATAGACCGCCGAGCGCCAACCGAGCAGGAAGGGGAGCCACCTTCAGTGGCAGCTAATAGAACGCCGAGCGCCACCCGAGCAGGAAGGGGAGCCACCTTCAGTGGCAGCTAATAGACCAACGACGACCGCCGAGCTCCACCCGAGCAGGAAGGGCAGCCACCTTCAGTGGCAGCTAATAGACCGCCGAGCGCCACCCGAGCAGGAAGGGGAGCCACCTTCAGTGGCAGCTAATAGACCAACGATGACCGCCGAGCGCCACCCGAGCAGGAAGGGGAGCCACCTTCAGTGGCAGCTAATAGACCGCCGAGCGCCACCCGAGCAGGAAGGGGAGCCACCTTCAGTGGCAGCTAATAGACTGCCGAGCACCACCCGAGCAGGAAGGGGAGCCACTTTCAGTGGCAGCTAATAGACCTCCGAGCGCCACCCCAGCAGGAAGGGGAGCCACCTTCAGTGGCAGCTAATAGACCTCCAAGCGCCACCCGAGCAGGAAGGGGAGCCACCTTCAGTGGCAGCTAATAGACCGGCCACGACCGCCTAGCGCCACCCGAGCAGGAAGGGGAGCCACCTTCAGTGGCAGCTAATAGACCGCCGAGCGCCACCCGAGCTGGAAGGGGAGCCACCCTCAGTGGCAGCTAATAGACCGCCGAGCACCACCCGAGCAGGAAGGGGAGCCACCTTCAGTGGCAGCTAATAGACCGCCGAGCGCCACCCGAGCAGGAAGGGGAGCCACCTTCAGTGGCAGCTAATAGACCGCCGAGCACCACCCGAGCAGGAAGGGGAGCCCCCTTCAGTGGCAGCTAATAGACCGGCCACTACGACCTCCGAGCGCCACCCGAGCAGGAAGGGGAGCCACTTTCAGTGGCAGCTAATAGACCGCCGAGCGCCACCCGAGCAGGAAGGGGAGCCACCTTCAGTGGCAGCTAATAGAACACCGACAACCGCCGAGCTCCACCCAAGCAGGAAGGGGAGCCACCTTCAGTGGCAGCTAATAGACCGCAGAGCGCCACCCGAGCAGGAAGGGGAGCCACCTTCAGTGGCAGCTAATAGACCGGCCACTACGACCTCCGAGCGCCACCCGAGCAGGAAGGGGAGCCACCTTCAGTGGCAGCTAATAGACCGCCGAGCGCCACCAGAGCAGGAAGGGGAGCCACCTTCAGTGGCAGCTAATAGATCGCAGAGCGCCACCCGAGCAGGAAGGGGAGCCAGCTTCAGTGGCAGCTAATAGAACAACGACAACCGCCGAGCTCCATCCGAGCAGGAAGGGGAGCCACCTTCAGTGGCAGCTAATAGACCGCAGAGCGCCACCCGAGCAGGAAGGGGAGCCACCTTCAGTGGCAGCTAATAGACCGGCCACTACGACCTCCGAGCGCCACCCGAGCAGGAAGGGGAGCCACCTTCAGTGGCAGCTAATAGACCGCCGAGCGCCACCAGAGCAGGAAGGGGAGCCACCTTCAGTGGCAGCTAATAGACCGCCGAGCGCCACCCGAGCAGGAAGGGGAGCCACCTTCAGTGGCAGCTAATAGACCGCCGAGCGCCACCCGAGCAGGAAGGGGAGCCACCTTCAGTGGCAGCTAATAGACCTCCAAGCGCCACCCGAGCAGGAAGGGGAGCCACCTTCAGTGGCAGCTAATAGACCGGCCACGACCGCCGAGCGCCACCCGAGCTGGAAGGGGAGCCACCTTCAGTGGCAGCTAATAGACCGCCGAGCGCCACCCGAGCAGGAAGGGAAGCCACCTTCAGTGGCAGCTAATAGACCAACGACGACCGCCGAGCTCCACCCGAGCAGGAAGGGGAGCCACCCTCAGTGGCAGCTAATAGACCGCCGAGCACCACCCGAGCAGGAAGGGGAGCCACCTTCAGTGGCAGCTAATAGACCGGCCACTACGACCTCCGAGCGCCACCCGAGCAGGAAGGGGAGCCACTTTCAGTGGCAGCTAATAGACCGCCGAGCGCCACCCGAGCAGGAAGGGGAGCCACCTTCAGTGGCAGCTAATAGAACAACGACAACCGCCGAGCTCCACCCAAGCAGGAAGGGGAGCCACCTTCAGTGGCAGCTAATAGACCGCCGAGCGCCACCCGAGCAGGAAGGGGAGCCACCTTCAGTGGCAGCTAATAGACCGCCGAGCGCCAACCGAGCAGGAAGGGGAGCCACCTTCAGTGGCAGCTAATAGACCAACGACGACCGCCGAGCTCCACCCGAGCAGGAAGGGCAGCCACCTTCAGTGGCAGCTAATAGACCGCCGAGCGCCACCCGAGCAGGAAGGGGAGCCACCTTCAGTGGCAGCTAATAGACCAACGATGACCGCCGAGCGCCACCCGAGCAGGAAGGGGAGCCACCTTCAGTGGCAGCTAATAGACCGCCGAGCGCCACCCGAGCAGGAAGGGGAGCCACCTTCAGTGGCAGCTAATAGACCGCCGAGCTCCACCAGAGCAGGAAGGGGAGCCACCTTCAGTGGCAGCTAACAGACCGCCGAGCGCCACCCGAGCAGGAAGGGGAGCCACCTTCAGTGGCAGCTAATAGAACGCCGAGCGCCACCCGAGCAGGAAGGGGAGCCATCTTCAGTGGCAGCTAATAGACCGCCGAGCGCCACCCGAGCAGGAAGGGGAGCCACCTTCAGTGGCAGCTAATAGACCGCCGAGCGCCACCAGAGCAGGAAGGGGAGCCACCTTCAGTGGCAGCTAACAGACCGCCGAGCTCCACCCGAGCAGGAAGGGGAGCCACCTTCAGTGGCAGCTAATAGAACGCCGAGCGCCACCCGAGCAGGAAGGGGAGCCACCTTCAGTGGCAGCTAATAGACCGCCGAGCGCCACCCGAGCAGGAAGGGGAGCCACCTTCAGTGGCAGCTAATAGACCAACGACAACCGCCGAGCTCCACCCGAGCAGGAAGAGGAGCCACCTTCAGTGGCAGCTAATAGACCGCCGAGCGCCACCCGAGGAGGAAGGGGAGCCAGCTTCAGTGGCAGCTAATAGACCGGCCACTACGACCTCCGAGCGCCACCCGAGCAGGAAGGGGAGCCACCTTCAGTGGCAGCTAACAGAACGCCGAGCGCCACCAGAGCAGGAAGGGGAGCCACCTTCAGTGGCAGCTAATAGACCGCCAAGCGCCACCCGAGCAGGAAGGGGAGCCACCTTCAGTGGCAGCTAATAGACCGCCGAGCGCCAACCGAGCAGGAAGGGGAGCCACCTTCAGTGGCAGCTAATAGAACGCCGAGCGCCACCCGAGCAGGAAGGGGAGCCACCTTCAGTGGCAGCTAATAGACCAACGACGACCGCCGAGCTCCACCCGAGCAGGAAGGGCAGCCACCTTCAGTGGCAGCTAATAGACCGCTGAGCGCCACCCGAGCAGGAAGGGGAGCCACCTTCAGTGGCAGCTAATAGACCTCCGAGCGCCACCCCAGCAGGAAGGGGAGCCACCTTCAGTGGCAGCTAATAGACCTCCAAGCGCCACCCGAGCAGGAAGGGGAGCCACCTTCAGTGGCAGCTAATAGACCGGCCACGACCGCCTAGCGCCACCCGAGCAGGAAGGGGAGCCACCTTCAGTGGCAGCTAATAGACCGCCGAGCGCCACCCGAGCAGGAAGGGGAGCCACCTTCAGTGGCAGCTAATAGACCAACAACGACCGCCGAGCTCCACCCGAGCAGGAAGGGGAGCCACCCTCAGTGGCAGCTAATAGACCGCCGAGCACCACCCGAGCAGGAAGGGGGGCCACCTTCAGTGGCAGCTAATAGACCGCCGAGCGCCACCCGAGCAGGAAGGGGAGCCCCCTTCAGTGGCAGCTAATAGACCGGCCACTACGACCTCCGAGCGCCACCCGAGCAGGAAGGGGAGCCACTTTCAGTGGCAGCTAATAGACCGCCGAGCGCCACCCGAGCAGGAAGGGGAGCCACCTTCAGTGGCAGCTAATAGAACAACGACAACCGCCGAGCTCCACCCAAGCAGGAAGGGGAGCCACCTTCAGTGGCAGCTAATAGACCGCCGAGCGCCACCCGAGCAGGAAGGGGAGCCGCCTTCAGTGGCAGCTAATAGACCGCCGAGCGCCAACCGAGCAGGAAGGGGAGCCACCTTCAGTGGCAGCTAATAGAACGCCGAGCGCCACCCGAGCAGGAAGGGGAGCCACCTTCAGTGGCAGCTAATAGACCAACGACGACCGCCGAGCTCCACCCGAGCAGGAAGGGCAGCCACCTTCAGTGGCAGCTAATAGACCGCCGAGCGCCACCCGAGCAGGAAGGGGAGCCACCTTCAGTGGCAGCTAATAGACCAACGATGACCGCCGAGCGCCACCCGAGCAGGAAGGGGAGCCACCTTCAGTGGCAGCTAATAGACCGCCGAGCGCCACCCGAGCAGGAAGGAGAGCCACCTTCAGTGGCAGCTAATAGACTGCCGAGCACCACCCGAGCAGGAAGGGGAGCCACTTTCAGTGGCAGCTAATAGACCTCCGAGCGCCACCCCAGCAGGAAGGGGAGCCACCTTCAGTGGCAGCTAATAGACCTCCAAGCGCCACCCGAGCAGGAAGGGGAGCCACCTTCAGTGGCAGCTAATAGACCGGCCACGACCGCCTAGCGCCACCCGAGCAGGAAGGGGAGCCACCTTCAGTGGCAGCTAATAGACCGCCGAGCGCCACCCGAGCTGGAAGGGGAGCCACCCTCAGTGGCAGCTAATAGACCGCCGAGCACCACCCGAGCAGGAAGGGGAGCCACCTTCAGTGGCAGCTAATAGACCGCCGAGCGCCACCCGAGCAGGAAGGGGAGCCACCTTCAGTGGCAGCTAATAGACCGCCGAGCACCACCCGAGCAGGAAGGGGAGCCCCCTTCAGTGGCAGCTAATAGACCGGCCACTACGACCTCCGAGCGCCACCCGAGCAGGAAGGGGAGCCACTTTCAGTGGCAGCTAATAGACCGCCGAGCGCCACCCGAGCAGGAAGGGGAGCCACCTTCAGTGGCAGCTAATAGAACACCGACAACCGCCGAGCTCCACCCAAGCAGGAAGGGGAGCCACCTTCAGTGGCAGCTAATAGACCGCAGAGCGCCACCCGAGCAGGAAGGGGAGCCACCTTCAGTGGCAGCTAATAGACCGGCCACTACGACCTCCGAGCGCCACCCGAGCAGGAAGGGGAGCCACCTTCAGTGGCAGCTAATAGACCGCCGAGCGCCACCAGAGCAGGAAGGGGAGCCACCTTCAGTGGCAGCTAATAGATCGCAGAGCGCCACCCGAGCAGGAAGGGGAGCCAGCTTCAGTGGCAGCTAATAGAACAACGACAACCGCCGAGCTCCATCCGAGCAGGAAGGGGAGCCACCTTCAGTGGCAGCTAATAGACCGCAGAGCGCCACCCGAGCAGGAAGGGGAGCCACCTTCAGTGGCAGCTAATAGACCGGCCACTACGACCTCCGAGCGCCACCCGAGCAGGAAGGGGAGCCACCTTCAGTGGCAGCTAATAGACCGCCGAGCGCCACCAGAGCAGGAAGGGGAGCCACCTTCAGTGGCAGCTAATAGACCGCCGAGCGCCACCCGAGCAGGAAGGGGAGCCACCTTCAGTGGCAGCTAATAGACCGCCGAGCGCCACCCGAGCAGGAAGGGGAGCCACCTTCAGTGGCAGCTAATAGACCTCCAAGCGCCACCCGAGCAGGAAGGGGAGCCACCTTCAGTGGCAGCTAATAGACCGGCCACGACCGCCGAGCGCCACCCGAGCTGGAAGGGGAGCCACCTTCAGTGGCAGCTAATAGACCGCCGAGCGCCACCCGAGCAGGAAGGGAAGCCACCTTCAGTGGCAGCTAATAGACCAACGACGACCGCCGAGCTCCACCCGAGCAGGAAGGGGAGCCACCCTCAGTGGCAGCTAATAGACCGCCGAGCACCACCCGAGCAGGAAGGGGAGCCACCTTCAGTGGCAGCTAATAGACCGGCCACTACGACCTCCGAGCGCCACCCGAGCAGGAAGGGGAGCCACCTTCAGTGGCAGCTAATAGACCGCCGAGCGCCACCCGAGCAGGAAGGGGAGCCACCTTCAGTGGCAGCTAATAGACCGCCGAGCGCCACCCGAGCAGGAAGGGGAGCCACCTTCAGTGGCAGCTAATAGACGAACAACGACCGCCGAGCTCCACCCGAGCAGGAAGGGGAGCCACCCTCAGTGGCAGCTAATAGACCGCCGAGCACCACCCGAGCAGGAAGGGGAGCCACCTTCAGTGGCAGCTAATAGACCGCCGAGCGCCACCCGAGCAGGAAGGGGAGCCACCTTCAGTGGCAGCTAATAGACCGCCGAGCACCACCCGAGCAGGAATGGGAGCCCCCTTCAGTGGCAGCTAATAGACCGGCCACTACGACCTCCGAGCGCCACCCGAGCAGGAAGGGGAGCCACTTTCAGTGGCAGCTAATAGACCGCCGAGCGCCACCCGAGCAGGAAGGGGAGCCACCTTCAGTGGCAGCTAATAGAACGCCGAGCGCCACCCGAGCAGGAAGGGGAGCCACCTTCAGTGGCAGCTAATAGATCGCAGAGCGCCACCCGAGCAGGAAGGGGAGCCAGCTTCAGTGGCAGCTAATAGACCAACGACAACCGCCGAGCTCCACCCGAGCAGGAAGGGGAGCCACCTTCAGTGGCAGCTAATAGACCGCAGAGCGCCACCCGAGCAGGAAGGGGAGCCACCTTCAGTGGCAGCTAATAGACCGGCCACTACGACCTCCGAGCGCCACCCGAGCAGGAAGGGGAGCCACCTTCAGTGGCAGCTAATAGACCGCCGAGCGCCACCAGAGCAGGAAGGGGAGCCACCTTCAGTGGCAGCTAATAGACCGCCGAGCTCCACCCTAGCAGGAAGGGGAGCCACCTTCAGTGGCAGCTAATAGACCGCCGAGCGCCACCCGAGCAGGAAGGGGAGCCACCTTCAGTGGCAGCAAATAGACCGGCTACGACTGCCGAGCGCCACCCGAGCAGGAAGGGGAGCCACCTTCAGTGGCAGCTAATAGACCGCCGAGCGCCACCCGAGCAGGAAGGGGAGCCACCTTCAGTGGAAGCTAATAGACCGCCGAGCGCCACCCGAGCAGGAAGGGGAGCCACCTTCAGTGGCAGCTAATAGACCGCCGAGCGCCACCCGAGCAGGAAGGGGAGCCACCTTCAGTGGCAGCTAATAGACCGCCGAGCGCCACCCGAGCAGGAAGGGGAGCCACCTTCAGTGGCAGCTAATAGACCGGCCACTACGACCTCCGAGCGCCACCCGAGCAGGAAGGGGAGCCACCTTCAGTGGCAGCTAATAGACCTCCGAGTGCCACCCGAGCAGGAAGGGGAGCCACCTTCAGTGGCAGCTAATAGACCGCCGAGCGCCACCCGAGCAGGAAGGGGAGCCACCTTCAGTGGCAGCTATTAGAACGCCGAGGCCACCCGAGCAGGAAGGGGAGCCACCTTCAGTGGCACCTAATAGACAGGCCACTACGACCTCCGAGCGCCACCCGAGCAGGATTGGGAGCCACCTTCAGTGGCAGCTAATAGACCGGCCACTACGACCTCCGAGCGCCACCCGAACAGGAAGGGGAGCCACCTTCAGTGGCAGCTAATAGACCGCCGAGCGCCACCCGAGCAGGAAGGGGAGCCACCTTCAGTGGCAGCTAATAGAACGCCGAGGCCACCCGAGCAGGAAGGGGAGCCACATTCAGTGGCAGCTAATAGACCGCCGAGCGCCCCTCGAGCAGGAAGAGGAGCCACCTTCAGTGGCAGCAAATAGATCGCCGAGCGCCACCCGAGCAGGTAGGGATGCCACCTTCAGTGGCAGCTAATAGACCACCGAGCGCCACCCGAGCAGGAAGGGGAGCCACCTTCAGTGGCAGCTAATAGACCGGCCACTACGACCTCCGAGCGCCACCCGAGCAGGAAGGGGAGCCACCTTCAGTGGCAGCTAATAGACCAACGACGACCGCCGAGCTCCACCCGAGCAGGAAGGGGAGCCACCTTCAGTGGCAGCTAATAGACCGCCGAGCGCCACCCGAGCAGGAAGGGGAGCCACCTTCAGTGGCAGCTAATAGAACGCCGAGCGCCACCCGAGCAAGAAGGGGAGCCACCTTCAGTGGCAGCTAATAGACCGCAGAGCGCCACCCGAGCAGGAAGGGGAGCCACCTTCAGTGGCAGCTAATAGACCGCCGAGCGCCACCCGAGCAGGAAGGGGAGCCACCTGCAGTGGCAGCTAATAGAACGCCGAGCGCCAACCGAGCAGGAAGGGGAGCCACCTTCAGTGGCAGCTAATAGACCGCCGAGCGCCACCCGAGCAGGAAGGGGAGCCACCTTCAGTGGCAGCTAATAGACCAACGACGACCTCCGAGCTCCACCCGAGCAGGAAGGGGAGCCACCTTCAGTGGCAGCAAATAGACCGCCGAGCGCCACCCGAGCAGGAAGGGTAGCCACCTTCAGTGGCAGCTAATAAACCAACGATGACCGCCGAGCGCCACCCGAGCAGGAAGGGGAGCCACCTTCAGTGGCAGCTAATAGACCGGCCACGACGACCGCCGAGCGCCACACGAGCAGGAAGGGGAGCCACCTTCAGTGGCAGCTAATAGACCGCCGAGCACCACCCGAGCAGGAAGGGGAGCCACCTTCAGTGGCAGCTAATAGACCTCCGAGCGCCAATCGAGCAGGAAGGGGAGCCACCTTCAGTGGCAGCTAATAGACCGCCGAGCACCTTCCGAGCAGGAAGGGGAGCTACCTTCAGTGGCAGCTAATAGACCTCCGAGCGCCACCCGAGCAGGAAGGGGAGCCACCTTCAGTGGCAGCTAATAGACCTCCAAGCGCCACCCGAGCAGGAAGGGGAGCCACCTTCAGTGGCAGCTAATAGACCGGCCACGAGCGCCGAGCGCCACCTGAGCAGGAAGGGGAGCCACCTTCAGTGGCAGCTAATAGACCGCTGAGCGCCACCCGAGCAGGAAGGGGAGCCACCTTCAGTGGCAGCTAATAGACTGCCGAGCGCCACCCAAGCAGGAAGGGGAGCCACCTTCAGTGGCAGCTAATAGACCGGCCACTACGACCTCCGAGCGCCACCCGAGCAGGAAGGGGAGCCACCTTCAGTGGCAGCTAATAGACCGGCCACTACGACCTCCGAGCGCCACCCGAGCAGGAAGGGGAGCCACCTTCAGTGGCAGCTAATAGACCTCCGAGTGCCACCCGAGCAGGAAGGGGAGCCACCTTCAGTGGCAGCTAATAGACCGCCGAGCGCCACCCGAGCAGGAAGGGGAGCCACCTTCAGTGGCAGCTATTAGAACGCCGAGGCCACCCGAGCAGGAAGGGGAGCCACCTTCAGTGGCACCTAATAGACAGGCCACTACGACCTCCGAGCGCCACCCGAGCAGGATTGGGAGCCACCTTCAGTGGCAGCTAATAGACCGGCCACTACGACCTCCGAGCGCCACCCGAACAGGAAGGGGAGCCACCTTCAGTGGCAGCTAATAGACCGCCGAGCGCCACCCGAGCAGGAAGGGGAGCCACCTTCAGTGGCAGCTAATAGAACGCCGAGGCCACCCGAGCAGGAAGGGGAGCCACATTCAGTGGCAGCTAATAGACCGCCGAGCGCCCCTCGAGCAGGAAGAGGAGCCACCTTCAGTGGCAGCAAATAGATCGCCGAGCGCCACCCGAGCAGGTAGGGATGCCACCTTCAGTGGCAGCTAATAGACCGCCGAGCGCCACCCGAGCAGGAAGGGGAGCCACCTTCAGTGGCAGCTAATAGACCGGCCACTACGACCTCCGAGCGCCACCCGAGCAGGAAGGGGAGCCACCTTCAGTGGCAGCTAATAGACCAACGACGACCGCCGAGCTCCACCCGAGCAGGAAGGGGAGCCACCTTCAGTGGCAGCTAATAGACCGCCGAGCGCCACCCGAGCAGGAAGGGGAGCCACCTTCAGTGGCAGCTAATAGAACGCCGAGCGCCACCCGAGCAAGAAGGGGAGCCACCTTCAGTGGCAGCTAATAGACCGCAGAGCGCCACCCGAGCAGGAAGGGGAGCCACCTTCAGTGGCAGCTAATAGACCGCCGAGCGCCACCCGAGCAGGAAGGGGAGCCACCTGCAGTGGCAGCTAATAGAACGCCGAGCGCCAACCGAGCAGGAAGGGGAGCCACCTTCAGTGGCAGCTAATAGACCGCCGAGCGCCACCCGAGCAGGAAGGGGAGCCACCTTCAGTGGCAGCTAATAGACCAACGACGACCTCCGAGCTCCACCCGAGCAGGAAGGGGAGCCACCTTCAGTGGCAGCAAATAGACCGCCGAGCGCCACCCGAGCAGGAAGGGTAGCCACCTTCAGTGGCAGCTAATAAACCAACGATGACCGCCGAGCGCCACCCGAGCAGGAAGGGGAGCCACCTTCAGTGGCAGCTAATAGACCGGCCACGACGACCGCCGAGCGCCACACGAGCAGGAAGGGGAGCCACCTTCAGTGGCAGCTAATAGACCGCCGAGCACCACCCGAGCAGGAAGGGGAGCCACCTTCAGTGGCAGCTAATAGACCTCCGAGCGCCAATCGAGCAGGAAGGGGAGCCACCTTCAGTGGCAGCTAATAGACCGCCGAGCACCTTCCGAGCAGGAAGGGGAGCTACCTTCAGTGGCAGCTAATAGACCTCCGAGCGCCACCCGAGCAGGAAGGGGAGCCACCTTCAGTGGCAGCTAATAGACCTCCAAGCGCCACCCGAGCAGGAAGGGGAGCCACCTTCAGTGGCAGCTAATAGACCGGCCACGAGCGCCGAGCGCCACCTGAGCAGGAAGGGGAGCCACCTTCAGTGGCAGCTAATAGACCGCTGAGCGCCACCCGAGCAGGAAGGGGAGCCACCTTCAGTGGCAGCTAATAGACTGCCGAGCGCCACCCAAGCAGGAAGGGGAGCCACCTTCAGTGGCAGCTAATAGACCGGCCACTACGACCTCCGAGCGCCACCCGAGCAGGAAGGGGAGCCACCTTCAGTGGCAGCTATTAGACCGCCGAGCGCCACCCGAGCAGGAAGGGGAGCCACCTTCAGTGGCAGCTAATAGAACGCCGAGGCCACCCGAGCAGGAAGGGGAGCCACCTTCAGTGGCAGCTAATAGACCGCCGAGCGCCACCCGAGCAGGAAGGGGAGCCACCTTCAGTGGCAGCTAATAGACCGCCGAGCGCCACCCGAGCAGGAAGGGGAGCCACCTTCAGTGGCAGCTAATAGACCGCCGAACTTCAGTGGCAGCTAATAGACCGGCCACGACTGCCGAGCGCCACACGAGCAGGAAGGGGAGCCACCTTCAGTGGCAGCTAATAGACCGCCGAGCGCCACCCGAGCAGGAAGGGGAGCCACCTTCAGTGGCAGCTAATAGACCGGCCACTACGACCTCCGAGCGCCACCCGAACAGGAAGGGGAGCCACCTTCAGTGGCAGCTAATAGACCGCCGAGCGCCACCCGAGCAGGAAGGGGAGCCACATTCAGTGGCAGCTAATAGACCGACGAGCGCCACCCGAGCATGAAGGGGAGCCACCTTCAGTGGCAGCTAATAGAACGCCGAGCGCCACCCGAGCAGGAAGGGGAGCCACCTTCAGTGGCAGCTAATAGACCGCCGAGCGCCCCTCGAGCAGGAAGGGGAGCCACCTTCAGTGGCAGCTAATAGACCGCCGAGCGCCACCCGAGCAGGTAGGGGAGCCACCTTCAGTGGCAACTAATAGACCGCCGAGCGCCACCCGAGCAGGAAGGGGAGCCACCTTCAGTGGCAGCTAATAGACCGGCCACTACGACCTCCGAGCGCCACCCGAGCAGGAAGGGGAGCCACCTTCAGTGGCAGCTAATAGACCAACGACGACCGCCGAGATCCACCTGAGCAGGAAGGGGAGCCACCTTCAGTGGCAGCTAATAGACCGCCGAGCGCCACCCGAGCAGGAAGGGGAGCCACCTTCAGTGGCAGCTAATAGAACGCCGAGCGCCACCCGAGCAAGAAGGGGAGCCACCTTCAGTGGCAGCTAATAGACCGCAGAGCGCCACCCGAGCAGGAAGGGGAGCCACCTTCAGTGGCAGCTAATAGACCGCCGAGCGCCACCCGAGCAGGAAGGGGAGCCACCTTCAGTGGCAGCTAATAGAACGCCGAGCGCCAACCGAGCAGGAAGGGGAGCCACCTTCAGTGGCAGCTAATAGACCGCCGAGCGCCACCCGAGCAGGAAGGGGAGCCACCTTCAGTGGCAGCTAATAGACCAACGACGACCTCCGAGCTCCACCCGAGCAGGAAGGGGAGCCACCTTCAGTGGCAGCTAATAGACCGCCGAGCGCCACCCGAGCAGGAAGGGTAGCCACCTTTAGTGGCAGCTAATAAACCAACGATGACCGCCGAGCGCCACCCGAGCAGGAAGGGGAGCCACCTTCAGTGGCAGCTAATAGACCGGCCACGACGACCGCCGAGCGCCACACGAGCAGGAAGGGGAGCCACCTTCAGTGGCAGCTAATAGACCGCCGAGCACCACCCGAGCAGGATGGGGAGCCACCTTCAGTGGCAGCTAATAGACATCCGAGCGCCAATCGAGCAGGAAGGGGAGCCACCTTCAGTGGCAGCTAATAGACCGCCGAGCACCACCCGAGCAGGAAGGGGAGCCACCTTCAGTGGCAGCTAATAGACCTCCGAGCGCCACCCGAGCAGGAAGGGGAGCCACCTTCAGTGGCAGCTAATAGACCTCCAAGCGCCACCCGAGCAGGAAGGGGAGCCACCTTCAGTGGCAGCTAATAGACCGGCCACGAGCGCCGAGCGCCACCTGAGCAGGAAGGGGAGCCACCTTCAGTGGCAGCTAATAGACCGCCGAGCGCCACCCGAGCAGGAAGGGGAGCCACCTTCAGTGGCAGCTAATAGAACGCCGAGCGCCAACCGAGCAGGAAGGGGAGCCACCTTCAGTGGCAGCTAATAGACCGCCGAGCGCCACCCGAGCAGGAAGGGGAGCCACCTTCAGTGGCAGCTAATAGACCAACGACGACATCCGAGCGCCACCCGAGCAGGAAGGGGAGCCACCTTCAGTGGCAGCTAATAGACCTCCAAGCGCCACCCGAGCAGGAAGGGGAGCCACCTTCAGTGGCAGCTAATAGACCGGCCACGACGACCGCCGAGCGCCACACGAGCAGGAAGGGGAGCCACCTTCAGTGGCAGCTAATAGACCGCCGAGCGCCACCCGAGCAGGAAGGGGAGCCACCTTCAGTGGCAGCTAATAGAACGCCGAGCGCCAACCGAGCAGGAAGGGGAGCCACCTTCAGTGGCAGCTAATAGACCGCCGAGCGCCACCCGAGCAGGAAGGGGAGCCACCTTCAGTGGCAGCTAATAGACCAACGACGACCTCCGAGCTCCACCCGAGCAGGAAGGGGAGCCACCTTCAGTGGCAGCTAATAGACCGCCGAGCGCCACCCGAGCAGGAAGGGGAGCCACCTTCAGTGGCAGCTAATAGACCGGCCACGACGACCGCCGAGCGCCACACGAGCAGGAAGGGGAGCCACCTTCAGTGGCAGCTAATAGACCAACGACGACCGCCGAGCTCCACCCGAGCAGGAAGGGGAGCCACCTTCAGTGGCAGCTAATAGACCGCCGAGCGCCACCCGAGCAGGAAGGGGAGCCACCTTCAGTGGCAGCTAATAGAACGCCGAGCGCCACCCGAGCAAGAAGGGGAGCCACCTTCAGTGGCAGCTAATAGACCGCAGAGCGCCACCCGAGCAGGAAGGGGAGCCACCTTCAGTGGCAGCTAATAGACCGCCGAGCGCCACCCGAGCAGGAAGGGGAGCCACCTGCAGTGGCAGCTAATAGAACGCCGAGCGCCAACCGAGCAGGAAGGGGAGCCACCTTCAGTGGCAGCTAATAGACCGCCGAGCGCCACCCGAGCAGGAAGGGGAGCCACCTTCAGTGGCAGCTAATAGACCAACGACGACCTCCGAGCTCCACCCGAGCAGGAAGGGGAGCCACCTTCAGTGGCAGCTAATAGACATCCGAGCGCCAATCGAGCAGGAAGGGGAGCCACCTTCAGTGGCAGCTAATAGACCGCCGAGCACCACCCGAGCAGGAAGGGGAGCCACCTTCAGTGGCAGCTAATAGACCGCCGAGCACCACCCGAGCAGGATGGGGAGCCACCTTCAGTGGCAGCTAATAGACATCCGAGCGCCAATCGAGCAGGAAGGGGAGCCACCTTCAGTGGCAGCTAATAGACCGCCGAGCACCACCCGAGCAGGAAGGGGAGCCACCTTCAGTGGCAGCTAATAGACCTCCGAGCGCCACCCGAGCAGGAAGGGGAGCCACCTTCAGTGGCAGCTAATAGACCTCCAAGCGCCACCCGAGCAGGAAGGGGAGCCACCTTCAGTGGCAGCTAATAGACCGGCCACGAGCGCCGAGCGCCACCTGAGCAGGAAGGGGAGCCACCTTCAGTGGCAGCTAATAGACCGCCGAGCGCCAACCGAGCAGGAAGGGGAGCCACCTTCAGTGGCAGCTAATAGACCGCCGAGCGCCACCCGAGCAGGAAGGGGAGCCACCTTCAGTGGCAGCTAATAGACCAACGACGACATCCGAGCGCCACCCGAGCAGGAAGGGGAGCCACCTTCAGTGGCAGCTAATAGACCTCCAAGCGCCACCCGAGCAGGAAGGGGAGCCACCTTCAGTGGCAGCTAATAGACCGGCCACGACGACCGCCGAGCGCCACACGAGCAGGAAGGGGAGCCACCTTCAGTGGCAGCTAATAGACCGCCGAGCGCCACCCGAGCAGGAAGGGGAGCCACCTTCAGTGGCAGCTAATAGAACGCCGAGCGCCAACCGAGCAGGAAGGGGAGCCACCTTCAGTGGCAGCTAATAGACCGCCGAGCGCCACCCGAGCAGGAAGGGGAGCCACCTTCAGTGGCAGCTAATAGACCAACGACGACCTCCGAGCTCCACCCGAGCAGGAAGGGGAGCCACCTTCAGTGGCAGCTAATAGACCGCCGAGCGCCAACCGAGCAGGAAGGGGAGCCACCTTCAGTGGCAGCTAATAGACCGGCCACGACGACCGCCGAGCGCCACACGAGCAGGAAGGGGAGCCACCTTCAGTGGCAGCTAATAGACCAACGACGACCGCCGAGCTCCACCCGAGCAGGAAGGGGAGCCACCTTCAGTGGCAGCTAATAGACCGCCGAGCGCCACCCGAGCAGGAAGGGGAGCCACCTTCAGTGGCAGCTAATAGAACGCCGAGCGCCACCCGAGCAAGAAGGGGAGCCACCTTCAGTGGCAGCTAATAGACCGCAGAGCGCCACCCGAGCAGGAAGGGGAGCCACCTTCAGTGGCAGCTAATAGACCGCCGAGCGCCACCCGAGCAGGAAGGGGAGCCACCTGCAGTGGCAGCTAATAGAACGCCGAGCGCCAACCGAGCAGGAAGGGGAGCCACCTTCAGTGGCAGCTAATAGACCGCCGAGCGCCACCCGAGCAGGAAGGGGAGCCACCTTCAGTGGCAGCTAATAGACCAACGACGACCTCCGAGCTCCACCCGAGCAGGAAGGGGAGCCACCTTCAGTGGCAGCAAATAGACCGCCGAGCGCCACCCGAGCAGGAAGGGTAGCCACCTTCAGTGGCAGCTAATAAACCAACGATGACCGCCGAGCGCCACCCGAGCAGGAAGGGGAGCCACCTTCAGTGGCAGCTAATAGACCGGCCACGACGACCGCCGAGCGCCACACGAGCAGGAAGGGGAGCCACCTTCAGTGGCAGCTAATAGACCGCCGAGCACCACCCGAGCAGGAAGGGGAGCCACCTTCAGTGGCAGCTAATAGACCTCCGAGCGCCAATCGAGCAGGAAGGGGAGCCACCTTCAGTGGCAGCTAATAGACCGCCGAGCACCTTCCGAGCAGGAAGGGGAGCTACCTTCAGTGGCAGCTAATAGACCTCCGAGCGCCACCCGAGCAGGAAGGGGAGCCACCTTCAGTGGCAGCTAATAGACCTCCAAGCGCCACCCGAGCAGGAAGGGGAGCCACCTTCAGTGGCAGCTAATAGACCGGCCACGAGCGCCGAGCGCCACCTGAGCAGGAAGGGGAGCCACCTTCAGTGGCAGCTAATAGACCGCTGAGCGCCACCCGAGCAGGAAGGGGAGCCACCTTCAGTGGCAGCTAATAGACTGCCGAGCGCCACCCAAGCAGGAAGGGGAGCCACCTTCAGTGGCAGCTAATAGACCGGCCACTACGACCTCCGAGCGCCACCCGAGCAGGAAGGGGAGCCACCTTCAGTGGCAGCTATTAGACCGCCGAGCGCCACCCGAGCAGGAAGGGGAGCCACCTTCAGTGGCAGCTAATAGAACGCCGAGGCCACCCGAGCAGGAAGGGGAGCCACCTTCAGTGGCAGCTAATAGACCGCCGAGCGCCACCCGAGCAGGAAGGGGAGCCACCTTCAGTGGCAGCTAATAGACCGCCGAGCGCCACCCGAGCAGGAAGGGGAGCCACCTTCAGTGGCAGCTAATAGACCGCCGAACTTCAGTGGCAGCTAATAGACCGGCCACGACTGCCGAGCGCCACACGAGCAGGAAGGGGAGCCACCTTCAGTGGCAGCTAATAGACCGCCGAGCGCCACCCGAGCAGGAAGGGGAGCCACCTTCAGTGGCAGCTAATAGACCGGCCACTACGACCTCCGAGCGCCACCCGAACAGGAAGGGGAGCCACCTTCAGTGGCAGCTAATAGACCGCCGAGCGCCACCCGAGCAGGAAGGGGAGCCACCTTCAGTGGCAGCTAATAGAACGCCGAGGCCACCCGAGCAGGAAGGGGAGCCACCTTCAGTGGCAGCTAATAGACCGCCGAGCGCCAACCGAGCAGGAAGGGGAGCCACCTTCAGTGGCAGCTAATAGACCGCCGAGCGCCACCCGAGCAGGAAGGGGAGCCACCTTCAGTGGCAGCTAATAGACCAACGACGACATCCGAGCGCCACCCGAGCAGGAAGGGGAGCCACCTTCAGTGGCAGCTAATAGACCTCCAAGCGCCACCCGAGCAGGAAGGGGAGCCACCTTCAGTGGCAGCTAATAGACCGGCCACGACGACCGCCGAGCGCCACACGAGCAGGAAGGGGAGCCACCTTCAGTGGCAGCTAATAGACCGCCGAGCGCCACCCGAGCAGGAAGGGGAGCCACCTTCAGTGGCAGCTAATAGAACGCCGAGCGCCAACCGAGCAGGAAGGGGAGCCACCTTCAGTGGCAGCTAATAGACCGCCGAGCGCCACCCGAGCAGGAAGGGGAGCCACCTTCAGTGGCAGCTAATAGACCAACGACGACCTCCGAGCTCCACCCGAGCAGGAAGGGGAGCCACCTTCAGTGGCAGCTAATAGACCGCCGAGCGCCAACCGAGCAGGAAGGGGAGCCACCTTCAGTGGCAGCTAATAGACCGGCCACGACGACCGCCGAGCGCCACACGAGCAGGAAGGGGAGCCACCTTCAGTGGCAGCTAATAGACCAACGACGACCGCCGAGCTCCACCCGAGCAGGAAGGGGAGCCACCTTCAGTGGCAGCTAATAGACCGCCGAGCGCCACCCGAGCAGGAAGGGGAGCCACCTTCAGTGGCAGCTAATAGAACGCCGAGCGCCACCCGAGCAAGAAGGGGAGCCACCTTCAGTGGCAGCTAATAGACCGCAGAGCGCCACCCGAGCAGGAAGGGGAGCCACCTTCAGTGGCAGCTAATAGACCGCCGAGCGCCACCCGAGCAGGAAGGGGAGCCACCTGCAGTGGCAGCTAATAGAACGCCGAGCGCCAACCGAGCAGGAAGGGGAGCCACCTTCAGTGGCAGCTAATAGACCGCCGAGCGCCACCCGAGCAGGAAGGGGAGCCACCTTCAGTGGCAGCTAATAGACCAACGACGACCTCCGAGCTCCACCCGAGCAGGAAGGGGAGCCACCTTCAGTGGCAGCAAATAGACCGCCGAGCGCCACCCGAGCAGGAAGGGTAGCCACCTTCAGTGGCAGCTAATAAACCAACGATGACCGCCGAGCGCCACCCGAGCAGGAAGGGGAGCCACCTTCAGTGGCAGCTAATAGACCGGCCACGACGACCGCCGAGCGCCACACGAGCAGGAAGGGGAGCCACCTTCAGTGGCAGCTAATAGACCGCCGAGCACCACCCGAGCAGGAAGGGGAGCCACCTTCAGTGGCAGCTAATAGACCTCCGAGCGCCAATCGAGCAGGAAGGGGAGCCACCTTCAGTGGCAGTTAATAGACCGCCGAGCACCTTCCGAGCAGGAAGGGGAGCTACCTTCAGTGGCAGCTAATAGACCTCCGAGCGCCACCCGAGCAGGAAGGGGAGCCACCTTCAGTGGCAGCTAATAGACCTCCAAGCGCCACCCGAGCAGGAAGGGGAGCCACCTTCAGTGGCAGCTAATAGACCGGCCACGAGCGCCGAGCGCCACCTGAGCAGGAAGGGGAGCCACCTTCAGTGGCAGCTAATAGACCGCTGAGCGCCACCCGAGCAGGAAGGGGAGCCACCTTCAGTGGCAGCTAATAGACTGCCGAGCGCCACCCAAGCAGGAAGGGGAGCCACCTTCAGTGGCAGCTAATAGACCGGCCACTACGACCTCCGAGCGCCACCCGAGCAGGAAGGGGAGCCACCTTCAGTGGCAGCTATTAGACCGCCGAGCGCCACCCGAGCAGGAAGGGGAGCCACCTTCAGTGGCAGCTAATAGAACGCCGAGGCCACCCGAGCAGGAAGGGGAGCCACCTTCAGTGGCAGCTAATAGACCGCCGAGCGCCACCCGAGCAGGAAGGGGAGCCACCTTCAGTGGCAGCTAATAGACCGCCGAGCGCCACCCGAGCAGGAAGGGGAGCCACCTTCAGTGGCAGCTAATAGACCGCCGAACTTCAGTGGCAGCTAATAGACCGGCCACGACTGCCGAGCGCCACACGAGCAGGAAGGGGAGCCACCTTCAGTGGCAGCTAATAGACCGCCGAGCGCCACCCGAGCAGGAAGGGGAGCCACCTTCAGTGGCAGCTAATAGACCGGCCACTACGACCTCCGAGCGCCACCCGAACAGGAAGGGGAGCCACCTTCAGTGGCAGCTAATAGACCGCCGAGCGCCACCCGAGCAGGAAGGGGAGCCACCTTCAGTGGCAGCTAATAGAACGCCGAGGCCACCCGAGCAGGAAGGGGAGCCACCTTCAGTGGCAGCTAATAGACCGCCGAGCGCCACCCGAGCAGGAAGGGGAGCCACATTCAGTGGCAGCTAATAGACCGACGAGCGCCACCCGAGCATGAAGGGGAGCCACCTTCAGTGGCAGCTAATAGAACGCCGAGCGCCACCCGAGCAGGAAGGGGAGCCACCTTCAGTGGCAGCTAATAGACCGCCGAGCGCCCCTCGAGCAGGAAGGGGAGCCACCTTCAGTGGCAGCTAATAGACCGCCGAGCGCCACCCGAGCAGGTAGGGGAGCCACCTTCAGTGGCAGCTAATAGACCGCCGAGCGCCACCCGAGCAGGAAGGGGAGCCACCTTCAGTGGCAGCTAATAGACCGGCCACTACGACCTCCGAGCGCCACCCGAGCAGGAAGGGGAGCCACCTTCAGTGGCAGCTAATAGACCAACGACGACCGCCGAGATCCACCTGAGCAGGAAGGGGAGCCACCTTCAGTGGCAGCTAATAGACCGCCGAGCGCCACCCGAGCAGGAAGGGGAGCCACCTTCAGTGGCAGCTAATAGAACGCCGAGCGCCACCCGAGCAAGAAGGGGAGCCACCTTCAGTGGCAGCTAATAGACCGCAGAGCGCCACCCGAGCAGGAAGGGGAGCCACCTTCAGTGGCAGCTAATAGACCGCCGAGCGCCACCCGAGCAGGAAGGGGAGCCACCTTCAGTGGCAGCTAATAGAACGCCGAGCGCCAACCGAGCAGGAAGGGGAGCCACCTTCAGTGGCAGCTAATAGACCGCCGAGCGCCACCCGAGCAGGAAGGGGAGCCACCTTCAGTGGCAGCTAATAGACCAACGACGACCTCCGAGCTCCACCCGAGCAGGAAGGGGAGCCACCTTCAGTGGCAGCTAATAGACCGGCCACGACGACCGCCGAGCGCCACACGAGCAGGAAGGGGAGCCACCTTCAGTGGCAGCTAATAGACCGCCGAGCACCACCCGAGCAGGATGGGGAGCCACCTTCAGTGGCAGCTAATAGACATCCGAGCGCCAATCGAGCAGGAAGGGGAGCCACCTTCAGTGGCAGCTAATAGACCGCCGAGCACCACCCGAGCAGGAAGGGGAGCCACCTTCAGTGGCAGCTAATAGACCTCCGAGCGCCACCCGAGCAGGAAGGGGAGCCACCTTCAGTGGCAGCTAATAGACCTCCAAGCGCCACCCGAGCAGGAAGGGGAGCCACCTTCAGTGGCAGCTAATAGACCGGCCACGAGCGCCGAGCGCCACCTGAGCAGGAAGGGGAGCCACCTTCAGTGGCAGCTAATAGACCGCCGAGCGCCACCCGAGCAGGAAGGGGAGCCACCTTCAGTGGCAGCTAATAGAACGCCGAGCGCCAACCGAGCAGGAAGGGGAGCCACCTTCAGTGGCAGCTAATAGACCGCCGAGCGCCACCCGAGCAGGAAGGGGAGCCACCTTCAGTGGCAGCTAATAGACCAACGACGACATCCGAGCGCCACCCGAGCAGGAAGGGGAGCCACCTTCAGTGGCAGCTAATAGACCTCCAAGCGCCACCCGAGCAGGAAGGGGAGCCACCTTCAGTGGCAGCTAATAGACCGGCCACGACGACCGCCGAGCGCCACACGAGCAGGAAGGGGAGCCACCTTCAGTGGCAGCTAATAGACCGCCGAGCGCCACCCGAGCAGGAAGGGGAGCCACCTTCAGTGGCAGCTAATAGAACGCCGAGCGCCAACCGAGCAGGAAGGGGAGCCACCTTCAGTGGCAGCTAATAGACCGCCGAGCGCCACCCGAGCAGGAAGGGGAGCCACCTTCAGTGGCAGCTAATAGACCAACGACGACCTCCGAGCTCCACCCGAGCAGGAAGGGGAGCCACCTTCAGTGGCAGCTAATAGACCGCCGAGCGCCACCCGAGCAGGAAGGGGAGCCACCTTCAGTGGCAGCTAATAGACCGGCCACGACGACCGCCGAGCGCCACACGAGCAGGAAGGGGAGCCACCTTCAGTGGCAGCTAATAGACCGCCGAGCACCACCCGAGCAGGAAGGGGAGCCACCTTCAGTGGCAGCTAATAGACCTCCGAGCGCCAATCGAGCAGGAAGGGGAGCCACCTTCAGTGGCAGCTAATAGACCGCCGAGCACCACCCGAGCAGGAAGGGGAGCTACCTTCAGTGGCAGCTAATAGACCTCCGAGCGCTACCCGAGCAGGAAGGGGAGCCACCTTCAGTGGCAGCTAATAGACCTCCAAGCGCCACCCGAGCAGGAAGGGGAGCCACCTTCAGTGGCAGCTAATAGACCGGCCACGAGCGCCGAGCGCCACCTGAGCAGGAAGGGGAGCCACCTTCAGTGGCAGCTAATAGACCGCTGAGCGCCACCCGAGCAGGAAGGGGAGCCACCTTCAGTGGCAGCTAATAGACCGCCGAGCGCCACCCGAGCAGGAAGGGGAGCCACCTTCAGTGGCAGCTAATAGACCGGCCACGACTGCCGAGCGCCACCCGAGCAGGAAGGGGAGCCACCTTCAGTGGCAGCTAATAGACCGGCCACTACGACCTCCGAGCGCCAATCGAGCAGGAAGGGGAGCCACCTTCAGTGGCAGCTAATAGAACGCCGAGCGCCAACCGAGCAGGAAGGGGAGCCACCTTCAGTGGCAGCTAATAGACCGCCGAGCGCCACCCGAGCAGGAAGGGGAGCCACCTTCAGTGGCAGCTAATAGACCAACGACGACCTCCGAGCTCCACCCGAGCAGGAAGGGGAGCCACCTTCAGTGGCAGCTAATAGACCGCCGAGCGCCACCCGAGCAGGAAGGGTAGCCACCTTCAGTGGCAGCTAATAAACCAACGATGACCGCCGAGCGCCACCCGAGCAGGAAGGGGAGCCACCTTCAGTGGCAGCTAATAGACCGGCCACGACGACCGCCGAGCGCCACACGAGCAGGAAGGGGAGCCACCTTCAGTGGCAGCTAATAGACCGCCGAGCACCACCCGAGCAGGAAGGGGAGCCACCTTCAGTGGCAGCTAATAGACCTCCGAGCGCCACACGAGCAGGAAGGGGAGCCACCTTCAGTGGCAGCTAATAGACCGCCGAGCGCCACCCGAGCAGGAAGGGTAGCCACCTTTAGTGGCAGCTAATAAACCAACGATGACCGCCGAGCGCCACCCGAGCAGGAAGGGGAGCCACCTTCAGTGGCAGCTAATAGACCGGCCACGACGACCGCCGAGCGCCACACGAGCAGGAAGGGGAGCCACCTTCAGTGGCAGCTAATAGACCGCCGAGCACCACCCGAGCAGGATGGGGAGCCACCTTCAGTGGCAGCTAATAGACATCCGAGCGCCAATCGAGCAGGAAGGGGAGCCACCTTCAGTGGCAGCTAATAGACCGCCGAGCACCACCCGAGCAGGAAGGGGAGCCACCTTCAGTGGCAGCTAATAGACCTCCGAGCGCCACCCGAGCAGGAAGGGGAGCCACCTTCAGTGGCAGCTAATAGACCTCCAAGCGCCACCCGAGCAGGAAGGGGAGCCACCTTCAGTGGCAGCTAATAGACCGGCCACGAGCGCCGAGCGCCACCTGAGCAGGAAGGGGAGCCACCTTCAGTGGCAGCTAATAGACCGCCGAGCGCCACCCGAGCAGGAAGGGGAGCCACCTTCAGTGGCAGCTAATAGAACGCCGAGCGCCAACCGAGCAGGAAGGGGAGCCACCTTCAGTGGCAGCTAATAGACCGCCGAGCGCCACCCGAGCAGGAAGGGGAGCCACCTTCAGTGGCAGCTAATAGACCAACGACGACATCCGAGCGCCACCCGAGCAGGAAGGGGAGCCACCTTCAGTGGCAGCTAATAGACCTCCAAGCGCCACCCGAGCAGGAAGGGGAGCCACCTTCAGTGGCAGCTAATAGACCGGCCACGACGACCGCCGAGCGCCACACGAGCAGGAAGGGGAGCCACCTTCAGTGGCAGCTAATAGACCGCCGAGCGCCACCCGAGCAGGAAGGGGAGCCACCTTCAGTGGCAGCTAATAGAACGCCGAGCGCCAACCGAGCAGGAAGGGGAGCCACCTTCAGTGGCAGCTAATAGACCGCCGAGCGCCACCCGAGCAGGAAGGGGAGCCACCTTCAGTGGCAGCTAATAGACCAACGACGACCTCCGAGCTCCACCCGAGCAGGAAGGGGAGCCACCTTCAGTGGCAGCTAATAGACCGCCGAGCGCCACCCGAGCAGGAAGGGGAGCCACCTTCAGTGGCAGCTAATAGACCGGCCACGACGACCGCCGAGCGCCACACGAGCAGGAAGGGGAGCCACCTTCAGTGGCAGCTAATAGACCGCCGAGCACCACCCGAGCAGGAAGGGGAGCCACCTTCAGTGGCAGCTAATAGACCTCCGAGCGCCAATCGAGCAGGAAGGGGAGCCACCTTCAGTGGCAGCTAATAGACCGCCGAGCACCACCCGAGCAGGAAGGGGAGCTACCTTCAGTGGCAGCTAATAGACCTCCGAGCGCTACCCGAGCAGGAAGGGGAGCCACCTTCAGTGGCAGCTAATAGACCTCCAAGCGCCACCCGAGCAGGAAGGGGAGCCACCTTCAGTGGCAGCTAATAGACCGGCCACGAGCGCCGAGCGCCACCTGAGCAGGAAGGGGAGCCACCTTCAGTGGCAGCTAATAGACCGCTGAGCGCCACCCGAGCAGGAAGGGGAGCCACCTTCAGTGGCAGCTAATAGACCGCCGAGCGCCACCCGAGCAGGAAGGGGAGCCACCTTCAGTGGCAGCTAATAGACCGGCCACGACTGCCGAGCGCCACCCGAGCAGGAAGGGGAGCCACCTTCAGTGGCAGCTAATAGACCGGCCACTACGACCTCCGAGCGCCAATCGAGCAGGAAGGGGAGCCACCTTCAGTGGCAGCTAATAGAACGCCGAGCGCCAACCGAGCAGGAAGGGGAGCCACCTTCAGTGGCAGCTAATAGACCGCCGAGCGCCACCCGAGCAGGAAGGGGAGCCACCTTCAGTGGCAGCTAATAGACCAACGACGACCTCCGAGCTCCACCCGAGCAGGAAGGGGAGCCACCTTCAGTGGCAGCTAATAGACCGCCGAGCGCCACCCGAGCAGGAAGGGTAGCCACCTTCAGTGGCAGCTAATAAACCAACGATGACCGCCGAGCGCCACCCGAGCAGGAAGGGGAGCCACCTTCAGTGGCAGCTAATAGACCGGCCACGACGACCGCCGAGCGCCACACGAGCAGGAAGGGGAGCCACCTTCAGTGGCAGCTAATAGACCGCCGAGCACCACCCGAGCAGGAAGGGGAGCCACCTTCAGTGGCAGCTAATAGACCTCCGAGCGCCAATCGAGCAGGAAGGGGAGCCACCTTCAGTGGCAGCTAATAGACCGCCGAGCACCTACCGAGCAGGAAGGGGAGCTACCTTCAGTGGCAGCTAATAGACCTCCGAGCGCCACCCGAGCAGGAAGGGGAGCCACCTTCAGTGGCAGCTAATAGACCTCCAAGCGCCACCCGAGCAGGAAGGGGAGCCACCTTCAGTGGCAGCTAATAGACCGGCCACGAGCGCCGAGCGCCACCTGAGCAGGAAGGGGAGCCACCTTCAGTGGCAGCTAATAGACCGCTGAGCGCCACCCGAGCAGGAAGGGGAGCCACCTTCAGTGGCAGCTAATAGACCGCTGAGCGCCACCCGAGCAGGAAGGGGAGCCACCTTCAATGGCAGCTAATAGACCGGCCACGACTGCCGAGCGCCACCCGAGCAGGAAGGGGAGCCACCTTCAGTGGCAGCTAATAGACCGGCCACTACGACCTCCGAGCGCCACCCGAGCAGGAAGGGGAGCCACCTTCAGTGGCAGCTATTAGACCGCCGAGCGCCACCCGAGCAGGAAGGGGAGCCACCTTCAGTGGCAGCTAATAGACCGCCGAGCGCCACCCGAGCAGGAAGGGGAGCCACCTTCAGTGGCAGCTAATAGAACGCCGAGCGACACCCGAGCAGGAAGGGGAGCCACCTTCAGTGGCAGCTAAAAAACCGCCAAGCGCCACCCGAGCAGGAAGGGGAGCCACCTTCAGTGGCAGCTAATAGACGGCCGAGCGCCACCCGAGCAGTAAGGGGAGCCACCTGCAGTGGCAGCTAATAGACCGGCCACTACGACCTCCGAGCGCCACCCGAGCAGGAAGGGGAGCCAACTTCAGTGGCAGCTAATAGACCGGCCACGACTGCCGAGCGCCACACGAGCAGGAAGGGGAGCCACCTTCAGTGGCAGCTAATAGACCGCCGAGCGCCACCCGAGCAGGAAGGGGAGCCACCTTCAGTGGCAGCTAATAGACCGGCCACTACGACCTCCGAGCGCCACCCGAACAGGAAGGGGAGCCACCTTCAGTGGCAGCTAATAGACCGCAGAGCGCCACCCGAGCAGGAAGGGGAGCCACCTTCAGTGGCAGCTAATAGAACGCCGAGGCCACCCGAGCAGGAAGGGGAGCCACCTTCAGTGGCAGCTAATAGACCGCCGAGCGCCACCCGAGCAGGAAGGGGAGCCACATTCAGTGGCAGCTAATAGACCGACGAGCGCCACCCGAGCATGAAGGGGAGCCACCTTCAGTGGCAGCTAATAGAACGCCGAGCGCCACCCGAGCAGGAAGGGGAGCCACCTTCAGTGGCAGCTAATAGACCGCCGAGCGCCCCTCGAGCAGGAAGGGGAGCCACCTTCAGTGGCAGCTAATAGACCGCCGAGCGCCACCCGAGCAGGTAGGGGAGCCACCTTCAGTGGCAGCTAATAGACCGCCGAGCGCCACCCGAGCAGGAAGGGGAGCCACCTTCAGTGGCAGCTAATAGACCGGCCACTACGACCTCCGAGCGCCACCCGAGCAGGAAGGGGAGCCACCTTCAGTGGCAGCTAATAGACCAACGACGACCGCCGAGCTCCACCTGAGCAGGAAGGGGAGCCACCTTCAGTGGCAGCTAATAGACCGCCGAGCGCCACCCGAGCAGGAAGGGGAGCCACCTTCAGTGGCAGCTAATAGAACTCTGAGCGCCACCCGAGCAAGAAGGGGAGCCACCTTCAGTGGCAGCTAATAGAACTCTGAGCGCCACCCGAGCAAGAAGGGGAGCCACCTTCAGTGGCAGCTAATAGACCGCAGAGCGCCACCCGAGCAGGAAGGGGAGCCACCTTCAGTGGCAGCTAATAGACCGCCGAGCGCCACCCGAGCAGGAAGGGGAGCCACCTTCAGTGGCAGCTAATAGAACGCCGAGCGCCAACCGAGCAGGAAGGGGAGCCACCTTCAGTGGCAGCTAATAGACCGCCGAGCGCCACCCGAGCAGGAAGGGGAGCCACCTTCAGTGGCAGCTAATAGACCAACGACGACCTCCGAGCTCCACCCGAGCAGGAAGGGGAGCCACCTTCAGTGGCAGCTAATAGACCGCCGAGCGCCACCCGAGCAGGAAGGGTAGCCACCTTTAGTGGCAGCTAATAGACCGCCGAGCGCCACCCGAGCAGTAAGGGGAGCCACCTGCAGTGGCAGCTAATAGACCGGCCACTACGACCTCCGAGCGCCACCCGAGCAGGAAGGGGAGCCAACTTCAGTGGCAGCTAATAGACCGGCCACGACTGCCGAGCGCCACCCGAGCAGGAAGGGGAGCCACCTTCAGTGGCAGCTAATAGACCGGCCACTACGACCTCCGAGCGCCACCCGAACAGGAAGGGGAGCCACCTTCAGTGGCAGCTAATAGACCGCCGAGCGCCACCCGAGCAGGAAGGGGAGCCACCTTCAGTGGCAGCTAATAGAACGCCGAGGCCACCCGAGCAGGAAGGGGAGCCACCTTCAGTGGCAGCTAATAGACCGCCGAGCGCCACCCGAGCAGGAAGGGGAGCCACATTCAGTGGCAGCTAATAGACCGACGAGCGCCACCCGAGCATGAAGGGGAGCCACCTTCAGTGGCAGCTAATAGAACGCCGAGCGCCACCCGAGCAGGAAGGGGAGCCACCTTCAGTGGCAGCTAATAGACCGCCGAGCGCCCCTCGAGCAGGAAGGGGAGCCACCTTCAGTGGCAGCTAATAGACCGCCGAGCGCCACCCGAGCAGGTAGGGGAGCCACCTTCAGTGGCAGCTAATAGACCGCCGAGCGCCACCCGAGCAGGAAGGGGAGCCACCTTCAGTGGCAGCTAATAGACCGGCCACTACGACCTCCGAGCGCCACCCGAGCAGGAAGGGGAGCCACCTTCAGTGGCAGCTAATAGACCAACGACGACCGCCGAGCTCCACCTGAGCAGGAAGGGGAGCCACCTTCAGTGGCAGCTAATAGACCGCCGAGCGCCACCCGAGCAGGAAGGGGAGCCACCTTCAGTGGCAGCTAATAGAACGCTGAGCGCCACCCGAGCAAGAAGGGGAGCCACCTTCAGTGGCAGCTAATAGACCGCAGAGCGCCACCCGAGCAGGAAGGGGAGCCACCTTCAGTGGCAGCTAATAGACCGCCGAGCGCCACCCGAGCAGGAAGGGGAGCCACCTTCAGTGGCAGCTAATAGAACGCCGAGCGCCAACCGAGCAGGAAGGGGAGCCACCTTCAGTGGCAGCTAATAGACCGCCGAGCGCCACCCGAGCAGGAAGGGGAGCCACCTTCAGTGGCAGCTAATAGACCAACGACGACCTCCGAGCTCCACCCGAGCAGGAAGGGGAGCCACCTTCAGTGGCAGCTAATAGACCGCCGAGCGCCACCCGAGCAGGAAGGGTAGCCACCTTTAGTGGCAGCTAATAAACCAACGATGACCGCCGAGCGCCACCCGAGCAGGAAGGGGAGCCACCTTCAGTGGCAGCTAATAGACCGGCCACGACGACCGCCGAGCGCCACACGAGCAGGAAGGGGAGCCACCTTCAGTGGCAGCTAATAGACCGCCGAGCACCACCCGAGCAGGAAGGGGAGCCACCTTCAGTGGCAGCTAATAGACCTCCGAGCGCCAATCGAGCAGGAAGGGGAGCCACCTTCAGTGGCAGCTAATAGATCGCCGAGCACCACCCGAGCAGGAAGGGGAGCTACCTTCAGTGGCAGCTAATAGACCTCCGAGCGCCACCCGAGCAGGAAGGGGAGCCACCTTCAGTGGCAGCTAATAGACCTCCAAGCGCCACCCGAGCAGGAAGGGGAGCCACCTTCAGTGGCAGCTAATAGACCGGCCACGAGCGCCGAGCGCCACCTGAGCAGGAAGGGGAGCCACCTTCAGTGGCAGCTAATAGACCGCCGAGCGCCCCCCGAGCAGGAAGGGGAGCCACCTTCAGTGGCAGCTAATAGACCGCCGAGCGCCACCCGAGCAGGAAGGGGAGCCACCTTCAGTGGCAGCTAATAGAACGCCGAGCGCCAACCGAGCAGGAAGGGGAGCCACCTTCAGTGGCAGCTAATAGACCGCCGAGCGCCACCCGAGCAGGAAGGGGAGCCACCTTCAGTGGCAGCTAATAGACCAACGACGACCTCCGAGCTCCACCCGAGCAGGAAGGGGAGCCACCTTCAGTGGCAGCTAATAGACCGCCGAGCGCCACCCGAGCAGGAAGAGTAGCCACCTTCAGTGGCAGCTAATAAACCAACGATGACCGCCGAGCGCCACCCGAGCAGGAAGGGGAGCCACCTTCAGTGGCAGCTAATAGACCGCCGAGCGCCACCCGAGCAGGAAGGGGAGCCACCTTCAGTGGCAGCTAATAGACCGGCCACTACGACCTCCGAGCGCCACCCGAGCAGGAAGGGGAGCCACCTTCAGTGGCAGCTAATAGACCAACGACGACCGCCGAGCTCCACCTGAGCAGGAAGGGGAGCCACCTTCAGTGGCAGCTAATAGACCGCCGAGCGCCACCCGAGCAGGAAGGGGAGCCACCTTCAGTGGCAGCTAATAGAACGCTGAGCGCCACCCGAGCAGGAAGGGGAGCCACCTTCAGTGGCAGCTAATAGACCGCAGAGCGCCACCCGAGCAGGAAGGGGAGCCACCTTCAGTGGCAGCTAATAGACCGCCGAGCGCCACCCGAGCAGGAAGGGGAGCCACCTTCAGTGGCAGCTAATAGAACGCCGAGCGCCAACCGAGCAGGAAGGGGAGCCACCTTCAGTGGCAGCTAATAGACCGCCGAGCGCCACCCGAGCAGGAAGGGGAGCCACCTTCAGTGGCAGCTAATAGACCAACGACGACCTCCGAGCTCCACCCGAGCAGGAAGGGGAGCCACCTTCAGTGGCAGCTAATAGACCGCCGAGCGCCACCCGAGCAGGAAGGGTAGCCACCTTTAGTGGCAGCTAATAGACCGCCGAGCGCCACCCGAGCAGTAAGGGGAGCCACCTGCAGTGGCAGCTAATAGACCGGCCACTACGACCTCCGAGCGCCACCCGAGCAGGAAGGGGAGCCAACTTCAGTGGCAGCTAATAGACCGGCCACGACTGCCGAGCGCCACACGAGCAGGAAGGGGAGCCACCTTCAGTGGCAGCTAATAGACCGCCGAGCGCCACCCGAGCAGGAAGGGGAGCCACCTTCAGTGGCAGCTAATAGACCGGCCACTACGACCTCCGAGCGCCACCCGAACAGGAAGGGGAGCCACCTTCAGTGGCAGCTAATAGACCGCCGAGCGCCACCCGAGCAGGAAGGGGAGCCACCTTCAGTGGCAGCTAATAGAACGCCGAGGCCACCCGAGCAGGAAGGGGAGCCACCTTCAGTGGCAGCTAATAGACCGCCGAGCGCCACCCGAGCAGGAAGGGGAGCCACATTCAGTGGCAGCTAATAGACCGACGAGCGCCACCCGAGCATGAAGGGGAGCCACCTTCAGTGGCAGCTAATAGAACGCCGAGCGCCACCCGAGCAGGAAGGGGAGCCACCTTCAGTGGCAGCTAATAGACCGCCGAGCGCCCCTCGAGCAGGAAGGGGAGCCACCTTCAGTGGCAGCTAATAGAACGCCGAGCGCCACCCGAGCAGGTAGGGGAGCCACCTTCAGTGGCAGCTAATAGACCGCCGAGCGCCACCCGAGCAGGAAGGGGAGCCACCTTCAGTGGCAGCTAATAGACCGGCCACTACGACCTCCGAGCGCCACCCGAGCAGGAAGGGGAGCCACCTTCAGTGGCAGCTAATAGACCAACGACGACCGCCGAGCTCCACCTGAGCAGGAAGGGGAGCCACCTTCAGTGGCAGCTAATAGACCGCCGAGCGCCACCCGAGCAGGAAGGGGAGCCACCTTCAGTGGCAGCTAATAGAACGCTGAGCGCCACCCGAGCAAGAAGGGGAGCCACCTTCAGTGGCAGCTAATAGACCGCAGAGCGCCACCCGAGCAGGAAGGGGAGCCACCTTCAGTGGCAGCTAATAGACCGCCGAGCGCCACCCGAGCAGGAAGGGGAGCCACCTTCAGTGGCAGCTAATAGAACGCCGAGCGCCAACCGAGCAGGAAGGGGAGCCACCTTCAGTGGCAGCTAATAGACCGCCGAGCGCCACCGGAGCAGGAAGGGGAGCCACCTTCAGTGGCAGCTAATAGACCAACGACGACCTCCGAGCTCCACCCGAGCAGGAAGGGGAGCCACCTTCAGTGGCAGCTAATAGACCGCCGAGCGCCACCCGAGCAGGAAGGGTAGCCACCTTTAGTGGCAGCTAATAAACCAACGATGACCGCCGAGCGCCACCCGAGCAGGAAGGGGAGCCACCTTCAGTGGCAGCTAATAGACCGGCCACGACGACCGCCGAGCGCCACACGAGCAGGAAGGGGAGCCACCTTCAGTGGCAGCTAATAGACCGCCGAGCACCACCCGAGCAGGAAGGGGAGCCACCTTCAGTGGCAGCTAATAGACCTCCGAGCGCCAATCGAGCAGGAAGGGGAGCCACCTTCAGTGGCAGCTAATAGACCGCCGAGCACCACCCGAGCAGGAAGGGGAGCTACCTTCAGTGGCAGCTAATAGACCGCCGAGCGCCACCCGAGCAGGAAGGGGAGCCACCTTCAGTGGCAGCTAATAGACCGGCCACTACGACCTCCGAGCGCCACCCGAGCAGGATGGGGAGCCACCTTCAGTGGCAGCTAATAGACCGGCCACTACGACCTCCGAGCCCCACCCGAACAGGAAGGGGAGCCACCTTCAGTGGCAGCTAATAGACCGCCGAGCGCCACCCGAGCAGGAAGGGGAGCCACCTTCAGTGGCAGCTAATAGAACGCAGAGGCCACCCGAGCAGGAAGGGGAGCCACCTTCAGTGGCAGCTAATAGAACGCCGAGCGCCACCCGAGCAGGAAGGGGAGCCACCTTCAGTGGCAGCTAATAGACCGCCGAGGGCCCCTCGAGCAGGAAGGGGAGCCACCTTCAGTGGCAGCTAATAGACCGCCGAGCGCCACCCGAGCAGGTAGGGGAGCCACCTTCAGTGGCAGCTAATAGACCGGCCACGACTGCCGAGCGCCACCCGAGCAGGAAGGGGAGCCACCTTCAGTGGCAGCTAATAGACCGGCCACTACGACCTCCGAACGCCACCCGAGCAGGAAGGGGAGCCACCTTCAGTGGCAGCTAATAGACCGCCGAGCGCCACCCGAGCAGGAAGGGGAGCCACCTTCAGTGGCAGCTAATAGAACGCCGAGGCCACCCGAGCAGGAAGGGGAGCCACCTTCAGTGGCAGCTAATAGACCGCCGAGCGCCACCCGAGCAGGAAGGGGAGCCACCTTCAGTGGCAGCTAATAGACCGGCCACTACGACCTCTGAGCGCCACCCGAGCAGGAAGGGGAGCCACCTTCAGTGGCAGCTAATAGACCGGCCACTACGACCTCCGAGCGCCACTCGAGCAGGAAGGGGAGCCACCTTCAGTGGCAGCTAATAGACCGCCGAGCGCCACCCGAGCAGGAAGGGGAGCCACCTTCAGTGGCAGCTAATAGACCGACGAGCGCCACCCGAGCAGGAAGGGGAGCCACCTTCAGTGGCAGCTAATAGACCGGCCACGACCGCCGAGCGCCACCTGAGCAGGAAGGGGAGCCACCTTCAGTGGCAGCTAATAGACCGCTGAGCGCCACCCGAGCAGGAAGGGGAGCCACCTTCAGTGGCAGCTAATAGACCGCCGAGCGCCACCCGAGCAGGAAGGGGAGCCACCTTCAGTGGCAGCAAATAGACCGGCTACGACTGCCGAGCGCCACCCGAGCAGGAAGGGGAGCCACCTTCAGTGGCAGCTAATAGACTGCCGAGCGCCACCCGAGCAGGAAGGGGAGCCACCTTCAGGGGAAGCTAATAGACCGCCGAGCGCCACCCGAGCAGGAAGGGGAGCCACCTTCAGTGGCAGCTAATAGACCGCCGAGCGCCACCCGAGCAGGAAGGGGAGCCACCTTCAGTGGCAGCTAATAGACCGCCGAGCGCCACCCGAGCAGGAAGGGGAGCCACCTTCAGTGGCAGCTAATAGACCTCCGAGTGCCACCCGAGCAGGAAGGGGAGCCACCTTCAGTGGCAGCTAATAGACCGCCGAGCGCCACCCGAGCAGGAAGGGGAGCCACCTTCAGTGGCAGCTAATAGACAGGCCACTACGACCTCCGAGGGCCACCCGAGCAGGAAGGGGAGCCACCTTCAGTGGCAGCTAATAGACTGCCGAGCGCCACCCGAGCAGGAAGGGGAGCCACCTTCAGTGGAAGCTAATAGACCGCCGAGCGCCACCCGAGCAGGAAGGGGAGCAACCTTCAGTGGCAGCTAATAGACCGCCGAGCGCCACCCGAGCAGGAAGGGGAGCCACCTTCAGTGGCAGCTAATAGACCGCCGAGCGCCACCCGAGCAGGAAGGGGAGCCACCTTCAGTGGCAGCTAATAGACCGGCCACTACGACCTCCGAGCGCCACCCGAGCAGGAAGGGGAGCCACCTTCAGTGGCAGCTAATAGACCTCCGAGTGCCACCCGTGCAGGAAGGGGAGCCACCTTCAGTGGCAGCTAATAGACCGCCGAGCGCCACCCGAGCAGGAAGGGGAGCCACCTTCAGTGGCAGCTAATAGACAGGCCACTACGACCTCCGAGGGCCACCCGAGCAGGAAGGGGAGCCACCTTCAGTGGCAGCTAATAGACCGCCGAGCGCCACCCGAGCAGGAAGGGGAGCCACCTTCAGTGGCAGCTAATAGAACGCCGAGCGCCACCCGAGCAGGAAGGGGAGCCACCTTCAGTGGCAGCTAATAGACCGCCGAGCGCCACCAGAGCAGGAAGGGGAGCCACCTTCAGTGGCAGCTAATAGACCGCCGAGCGCCACCCAAGCAGGAAGGGGAGCCACCTTCAGTGGCAGCTAATAGACCAAAGACGACCGCCGAGCTCCACCCGAGCAGGAAGGGGAGCCACCTTCAGTGGCAGCTAATAGAACGCCGAGCGCCACCCGAGCAGGAAGGGGAGCCCCCTTCAGTGGCAGCTAATAGACCGCCGAGCGCCACCCAAGCAGGAAGGGGAGCCACCTGCAGTGGCAGCTAATAGACCAACGACGACCGCCGAGCTCCACCCGAGCAGGAAGGGGAGCCATCTTCAGTGGCAGCTAATAGACCGCCGAGCGCCACCCGAGAAGGAAGGGGAGCCACCTTCAGTGGCAGCTAATAGACCGACGACGACGACCGCCGAGCGCCACCCGAGCAGGAAGGGGAGCCACCTTCAGTGGCAGCTAATAGACCGCCGAGCGCCACCCGAGCAGGAAGGGGAGCCACCTTCAGTGGCAGCTAATAGAACGCCGAGCGCCACCCGAGCAGGAAGGGAAGCCACCTTCAGTGGCAGCTAATAGACCAACGACGACCGCCGAGCGCCACCCGAGCAGGAAGGGGAGCCACCTTCAGTGGCAGCTAATAGACCGACGACGACGACCGCCGAGCGCCACCCGAGCAGGAAGGGGAGCCACCTTCTGTGGCAGCTAATAGACCGCCGAGCGCCACCCGAGCAGGAAGGGGAGCCACCTTCAGTGGCAGCTAATAGACCGCCGAGCGCCACCCGAGCAGGAAGGGGAGCCACCTTCAGTGGCAGCTAATAGACCGCCGAGCGCCACCCGAGCAGGAAGAGGAGCCACCTTCAGTGGCAGCTAATAGACCGGCCACTACGACCTCCGAGCGCCACCCGAGCAGGAAGGGGAGCCACCTTCAGTGGCAGCTAATAGACCGCCGAGCGCCACCCGAGCAGGAAGGGGAGCCACCTTCAGTGGCAGCTAATAGACCGCCGAGCGCCACCAGAGCAGGAAGGGGAGCCACCTTCAGTGGCAGCTAATAGACCGCCGAGCGCCACCCAAGCAGGAAGGGGAGCCACCTTCAGTGGCAGCTAATAGACCAACGACGACCGCCGAGCTCCACCCGAGCAGGAAGGGGAGCCACCTTCAGTGGCAGCTAATAGAACGCCGAGCGCCAACCGAGCAGGAAGGGGAGCCCCCTTCAGTGGCAGCTAATAGACCGCTGAGCGCCACCCAAGCAGGAAGGGGAGCCACCTTCAGTGGCAGCTAATAGACCAACGACGACCGCCGAGCTCCACCCGAGCAGGAAGGGGAGCCATCTTCAGTGGCAGCTAATAGACCGCCGAGCGCCACCCGAGAAGGAAGGGGAGCCACCTTCAGTGGCAGCTAATAGACCGACGACGACGACCGCCGAGCGCCACCCGAGCAGGAAGGGGAGCCACCTTCAGTGGCAGCTAATAGACCGCCGAGCGCCACCCGAGCAGGAAGGGGAGCCACCTTCAGTGGCAGCTAATAGACCGACGACGACGACCGCCGAGCGCCACCCGAGCAGGAAGGGGAGCCACCTTCAGTGGCAGCTAATAGACCGCCGAGCGCCACCCGAGCAGGAAGGGGAGCCACCTTCAGTGGCAGCTAATAGAACGCCGAGCGCCACCCGAGCAGGAAGGGGAGCCACCTTCAGTGGCAGCTAATAGACCGCTGAGCGCCACCCAAGCAGGAAGGGGAGCCACCTTCAGTGGCAGCTAATAGACCAACGACGACCGCCGAGCTCCACCCGAGCAGGAAGGGGAGCCATCTTCAGTGGCAGCTAATAGACCACCGAGCGCCACCCGAGAAGGAAGGGGAGCCACCTTCAGTGGCAGCTAATAGACCGACGACGACGACCGCCGAGCGCCACCCGAGCAGGAAGGGGAGCCACCTTCAGTGGCAGCTAATAGACCGCCGAGCGCCACCCGAGCAGGAAGGGGAGCCACCTTCAGTGGCAGCTAATAGAACGCCGAGCGCTACCCGAGCAGGAAGGGGAGCCACCTTCAGTGGCAGCTAATAGACCAACGACGACCGCCGAGCGCCACCCGAGCAGGAAGGGGAGCCACCTTCAGTGGCAGCTAATAGACCGACGACGACGACCGCCGAGCGCCACCCGAGCAGGAAGGGGAGCCACCTTCTGTGGCAGCTAATAGACCGCCGAGCGCCACCCGAGCAGGAAGGGGAGCCACCTTCAGTGGCAGCTAATAGAACGCCGAGCGCCACCCGAGCAGGAAGGGGAGCCACCTTCAGTGGCAGCTAATAGACCGCCGAGCGCCACCCGAGCAGGAAGGGGAGCCACCTTCAGTGGCAGCTAATAGACCAACGACGACCGCCGAGCGCCACCCGAGCAGGAAGGGGAGCCACCTTCAGTGGCAGCTACTAGACCGACGACGACTGCCGAGCGCCACCCGAGCAGGAAGGGGAGCCACCTACGGTGGTATTCGTGACACCTACAAAACCCCTAGACAGTACAACAACACATACATCCCCCATGTCACACCCTGACCTAACCAAAATACATAATTGCATAACGTGTGACCTCCAGTCAGACTCCAGTATTAGAGCTGTTATCAGGAGAAGACTAGGAGAAAAGAGTTGTTATCAGGAACCTCTGAGGGGATCTTATCTAAGGAATGTACCATGAGCAGAGAGACAACCCTTAACCCTTGCACAGGTGTTTTAGTCCACAGCACCAAACCACCCCCTAGCTATCAGAGACAACCCTTGTTCCCAAGAGCTCCAAGGTAACCTGACTAATTGACTATCGCCCTGTAGCACTCACATCTGTAATGATGGAGTGCTTTGAAAGGCAGGTCATGACACACATCAACACTAGAGGCTCCCCACTGCCCTCTCACATCTGGACAAGAGGCTCCGCACTGCCCTCTCCCATCTGGACAAGAGGCTCCCCACTGCCCTCTCCCATCTGGACAAGAGGCTCCCCACTGCCCTCTCCCATCTGGACAAGAGGCTCCCCACTGCCCTCTCCCATCTGGACAAGAGGCTCCCCACTGCCCTCTCCCATCTGGACAAGAGGCTCCCCACTGCCCTCTCCCATCTGGACAAGAGGCTCCCCACTGCCCTCTCCCATCTGGACAAGAGGCTCCCCACTGCCCTCTCCCATCTGGACAAGAGGCTCCCCACAGCCCTCTCCCATCTGGACTAGAGGCTCCCCACTGCCCTCTCCCATCTGGACTAGAGGCTCCCCACTGCCCTCTCCCATCTGGACTAGAGGCTCCCCACTGCCCTCTCCCATCTGGACAAGAGGCTCCCCACTGCCCTCTCCCATCTGGACTAGAGGCTCCCCACTGCCCTCTCGCATCTGGACAAGAGGCTCCCCACTGCCCTCTCCCATCTGGACAAGAGGCTCCCCACAGCCCTCTCCCATCTGGACAAGAGGCTCCCCACTGCCCTCTCCCATCTGGACAAGAGGCTCCACACTGCCCTCTCCCATCTGGACAAGAGGCTCCCCACTGACCTCTCCCATCTGGACAAGAGGTTCCCCACTGCCCTCTCCCATCTGGACAAGATCCTGGACTTCCTGATGGGCCGCCCCCATATGGTGAGGAAAGGCAACAACACATCCACCACGCAGATCCTCAACCCAGGGGCCCCTCAGTTCCCTCCTTTACTCCCTGTTCACCAACGACTGCATGGCCCTGCGACCGGGAGACCTATGAGGCGACGCACTATTGGCCCAGCGTCGTCCGGCTTAAGGGTGGATGTACCGGCCGGCCAAAGACAGCTCCACATTGATCTGGTACTGGTACTCCCTGTATACAGCTCCACATTGATCTGGTACTTCCTGTATATAGCTCCACATTAATCTGGTACTGGTACTCCCTGTATATAGCTCCACAGTGATCTGGGCCTTCCTGTATATAGCTCCACATTGATCTGGTACTGGTACTCCCTGTATATAGCTCCACAGTGATCTGGTACTTCCTGTATATAGCTCCACATTGATCTGGTACTGGTACTCCCTGTATATAGCTCCACAGTGATCTGGGCCTTCCTGTATATAGCTCCACATTGATCTGGTACTGGTACTCCCTGTATACAGCTCCACATTGATCTGGTACTTCCTGTATATAGCTCCACATTGATCTGGTACTGGTACTCCCTGCATACAGCTCCACATTGATCTGGTACTTCCTGTATATAGCTCCACATTGATCTGGTACTTCGTGTATATAGCTCCACATTGATCTGGTACTGGTACTCCCTGTATATAGCTCCACATTGATCTGGTACTGGTACTCCCTGTATATAGCTCCACATTGATCTGGTACTTTGTGTATTTAGCTCCACATTGATCTGGTACTGGTACTCCCTGTATATATCTCCACATTGATCTGGTACTTCCTGTATATAGCTCCACATTGATCTGGTACTGGTACTCCCTATATATAGCTCCACATTGATCTGGTACTTCCTGTATATAGCTCCACATTGATCTGGTACTGGTACTCCCTGTATATAGCTCCACAGTGATCTGGTACTTCCTGTATATAGCTCCACATTGATCTGGTACTGGTACTCCCTGTATATAGCTCCATATTGATCTGGTACTTCCTGTATATAGCTCCACATTGATCTGGTACTGGTACTCCCTGTATATATCTCCACATTGATCTGGTACTTCCTGTATATAGCTCCACATTGATCTGGTACTGGTACTCCCTGTATATAGCTCCATATTGATCTGGTACTTCTTATATATAGCTCCACATTAATCTGGTACTGGTACTCCCTGTATATAGCTCCACATTGATCTGGTACTTCCTGTATATAGCTCCACATTGATCTGGTACTGGTACTCCCTGTATATAGCTCCACAGTGATCTGGTACTTCCTGTATATATTACAGTGTATTTAATTTTATTCCTTGTGTTATAATTTGTATTTTTTAACTCTGCATCGTTGAGAAGGGCTCGTAACCAAGCATTACATGTTAAAGTCTACAACAGCAGGTATTTGGCACACGAGACATAAAACTTGACTTGGATTTTTGAAGAAGAGGATATTTTCTAGAGGACCTCTCATAAGACCCAGGTGTAGTGGTGGCGCCACCATGTGGATAGCAGATGTAAACGCAGCAGCAGCGTAGCAACCTATAGAAACATGAACAGTCACCTTTCCTCCTCAGTACTCCGTCACCAGAGATGCCACATGGACATTATAGAGACAGACATACAAAGATAGTTGTCATGACCAACATAATGAAATAATAACCTCTAGCTTAGGGTCAGGGGTCAAGGTTAGCTGTATGAAGCCTACCTCAGGTCAGGGGTCAGGGTTAGCTGTATGAAGCCTACCTCAGGTCAGGGGTCAGGGTTAGCTGTATGAAGCCTACCTCAGGTCAGGGGTCAAGGTTAGCTGTATGACGCCTACCTCAGGTCAGGGGTCAAGGTTAGCTGTATGAAGCCTACCTCAGGTCAGGGGTCAAGGTTAGCTGTATGAAGCCTACCTCAGGTCAGGGGTCAGGGTTAGCTGTATGACGCCTAACTCAGGTCAGGGGTCAGGGTTAGCTGTATGAAGCCTACCTCAGGTCAGGGGTCAAGGTTAGCTGTATGAAGCCAACCTCAGGTCAAGGGTCAGGGTTAGCTGTATGAAGCCTACCTCAGGTCAGGGGTCAGGGTTAGCTGTATGACGCCTAACTCAGGTCAGTAGTCAGGGTTAGCTGTATGAAGCCTACCTCAGGTCAGGGGTCAGGGTTAGCTGTATGAAGCCTACCTCAGGTCAGGGGTCAGGGTTAGCTGTATGAAGCCTACCTCAGGTCAGGGGTCAAGGTTAGCTGTATGACGCCTACCTCAGGTCAGGGGTCAAGGTTAGCTGTATGAAGCCTACCTCAGGTCAGGGGTCAAGGTTAGCTGTATGAAGCCTACCTCAGGTCAGGGGTCAGGGTTAGCTGTATGACGCCTAACTCAGGTCAGGGGTCAGGGTTAGCTGTATGAAGCCTACCTCAGGTCAGGGGTCAAGGTTAGTTGTATGACGCCTAACTCAGGTCAGTAGTCAGGGTTAGCTGTATGAAGCCTACCTCAGGTCAGGGGTCAGGGTTAGCTGTATGAAGCCTACCTCAGGTCAGGGGTCAAGGTTAGCTGTATGAAGCCAACCTCAGGTCAAGGGTCAGGGTTAGCTGTATGAAGCCTACCTCAGGTCAGGGGTCAGGGTTAGCTGTATGACGCCTAACTCAGGTCAGGGGTCAGGGTTAGCTGTATGAAGCCTACCTCAGGTCAGGGGTCAGGGTTAGCTGTATGACACCTAACTCAGGTCAGGGGTCAGGGTTAGCTGTATGAAGCCTACCTCAGGTCAGGGGTCAGAGTTAGCTGTATGAAGCCTACCTCAGGTAGGTCTGTGGTTCTTGCTGTGATGCATGGCATGTTGTCCAGCCAGGCCTTGCGTAGCTCGGGCGTGGAGGCGTAGGACTTGGCCAGGCTGCTGCAGGTCAAATAACATCTCCGGGTCGTCCTCATGCTCCTTCATGACATCAAAACCATACGGATCTGCTTTTTCAGGTCTGTCACAACACCCGGGAACACAGTATGCTGCAGACAGGGAGAGACGGATAGGGTTTAATCTTGACCATAAACCGGGAACGCCGTGTGCTGGAGAGCGAGGGAGCGAGAGAGCAGAGAGCTGCCCAGAGCTGACAAACACTGGTGCTGGAGGGGGAGAGTGAAGAGTACATGACAGAAACAGACAGGTTAGTACGTGACAGATCAGAGTTCAGGAGAAACAGACAGGTTGGTACGTGACAGAAACAGACAGGTTAGTACATGACAGATCAGAGTTCAGGAGAAACAGACAGGTTAGTACATGACAAATCAGAGTTCAGCTGGGTCAGGAGGAGAAACAGACAGGTTGGTACTAGACAGAAACAGACAGGTTAGTACGTGACAGATCAGAGTTCAGGAGAAACAGCCAGGTTAGTACGTGACAGATCAGAGTTCAGGAGAAACAGACAGGTTAGTACATGACAGATCAGAGGTCAGGAGAAACAGACAGGTTAGTACGTGACAGATCAGAGGTCAGCTGGGTCAGGAGGAGAAACAGACAGGTTAGTATGTGACAGATCAGAGGTCAGCTGGGTCAGGAGGAGAAACAGACAGGTTAGTACGTGACAGATCAGAGGTCAGCTGGGTCAGGAGGAGAAACAGACAGGTTAGTACGTGACAGATCAGAGGTCAGGAGAAACAGACAGGTTAGTACGTGACAGATCAGAGGTCAGCTGGGTCAGGAGGAGAAACAGACAGGTTAGTACGTGACAGATCAGAGGTCAGATGGGTCAGGAGGAGAAACAGACAGGTTAGTACGTGACAGATCAGAGGTCAGCTGGGTCAGGAGGAGAAACAGACAGGTTAGTACGTGACAGATCAGAGGTCAGCTGGGTCAGGAGGAGAAACAGACAGGTTAGTACGTGACAGATCAGAGGTCAGGAGAAACAGACAGGTTAGTACGTGACAGATCAGAGGTCAGCTGGGTCAGGAGGAGAAACAGACAGGTTAGTACGTGACAGATCAGAGTTCAGGGGAAACAGACAGGTTAGTATGTGACAGATCAGAGGTCAGCTTGGTCAGGAGGAGAAACAGACAGGTTAGTACGTGACAGATCAGAGGTCAGCTTGGTCAGGAGGAGAAACAGACAGGTTAGTACGTGACAGATCAGAGTTCAGGGGAAACAAACAGGTTAGTACGTGACAGATCAGAGTTCAGGAGAAACAGACAGGTTAGTATGTGACAGATCAGAGGTCAGGAGAAACAGACAGGTTAGTACGTGACAGATCAGAGTTCAGGAGAAACAGACAGGTTAGTACGTGACAGATCAGAGGTCAGGAGAAACAGACAGGTTAGTACGTGACAGATCAGAGGTCAGGAGAAACAGACAGGTTAGTACGTGACAGATCAGAGTTCAGGAGAAACAGACAGGTTAGTATGTGACAGATCAGAGGTCAGCTGGGTCAGGAGGAGAAACAGACAGGTTAGTACGTGACAGATCAGAGGTCAGCTGGGTCAGGAGGAGAAACAGACAGGTTATTACGTGACAGATCAGAGGTCAACTGGGTCAGGAGGAGAAACAGACAGGTTAGTACGTGACAGACACAATACCCAGAGTACGCTGCAGAACAGACACAATACCCCGAGTACGCTGCAGAACAGACACAATACCCCGAGTACGCTGCAGAACAGACACACTACCCCGAGTACACTGCAGTACAGACACAATATCCTGAGTACGCTGCAGAACAGACACACTACCCCGAGCATGCTGCAGAACAGACACAATACCCCGAGTACGCTGCAGAACAGACACACTACCCTGAGCACGCTGCAGAACAGACACAATACCCTGAGTACGCTGCAGAACAGACACACTACCCCGAGTACGCTGCAGAACAGACACACTACCCCGAGTACACTGCAGTACAGACACACTACCCTGAGTACGCTGCAGAACAGACATCACTTCTCTGAGGTGTGTGAGGGGCCTCCACTCATCCCATTTCTGTCTCTTGGAGGACCCACTCTCCGCAGGAAGACCCTCACCAGCCACTATACTTTAATTTATAAGGTAATACAAACCTACCACAGTACTTACAGTAAGTGGCAGTCTTTCTCCAATGTATGTATAATTACATAGTCTCCCGTTTTTTTTTTTTGGGGGGGGGGGGTTGTTCATTAGGAGAGTTGTAGATTAAAAGCCATGAAAAAGGCACCTCAAGTACAAAGACATTATTTGCTTTACAGAGCATTTGGAAAGTATTCAGACCCCTTGACTTTTTCCACATTTTGTTACGTGAAGCATTTTTTTAATCAATAAAAAAAAACTGTCTGCCAACCATGTTTTACAGACAGAGGAAGTCAAATAGCTGGCAGAGGTGTCCACAACCAGCCCATTGAACGACTGTGGCGGGACTTTGGTCTACAACTACTAGACTGCTTTCCAGCACTCCATTCATTTGTTGGTTGTAAACAATGAGACCCACATGGTGTGTCTCCGCCACATCATGATGCCTCACATCAATGAGACCCACATGGCGATTCTCCTCCACCTCATGATCCCTCACATTCCAGAAAATGTCATGGCTTTAGAAGCTTCTGATAGGCTAATTGACATCACTTGAGTCAATTGGAGGTGTACCTGTGGATGTATTTCAAGGCCTACCTTCAAACTCAGTGCCTCTTTGCTTGACATCATGGGAAAATCAAAAGAAATCAGCCAAGACAAATTGTAGACCTCCACAAGTCTGGTTCATCCTTGGGAGCAATTTCCAAACGCCTGAAGGTACCACGTTCATCTGTACAAACAATAGTACGCTAGTATAAACACCATAGGACCACGCAGCCGTCTTACCGCTCAGGAAGGAGACGCGTTCTGTCTCCTAGAGATGAACGTACTTTGGTGCGAAAAGTGCAAATCAATCCCAGAACAACATCAAAGGACCTTGTGAAGATGCTGGAGGAAACAGGTACAAAAGTATCTATATCCACAGTAAAATGAGTCCTATATCAACATAACCTGAAAGGCCTCTCAGCAAGGAAGAAAACAGCCAGACTACGGTTTGCAACTGCACATGGGGACAAAGATCGTACTTTTTGGAGAAATGTCCTCTGGTCTGATGAAATAAAAATAGAACTGTTTGTCCATAATGACCATTGTTATGTTTGGAGGGAAAAGGGGGAGGCTTTCAAGCTGAAGAACACCATCCCAACCGTGAAGCATGGGGGTGGCAGCATCATGTTGTGGGGGTGCTTTGCTGCAAGAGGGACTGGTGCACTTCACAAAATAGATGACATCATGAGGCAGGGAAATTATGTGGACATATTGAAACATCAGTCAGGAAGTTAAAGCTTGGTCACAATTGGGTCTTCCAAATGGACAATGACCCCAAGCATACTTCCAAAGTTGTGGCAATATGGCTTAAGGACAACAAAGTCAAAGTATTGGAGTGGCCATCACAAAGCCCTGACTTCAATCCTATAGAAAACAGAACTGAAAAAGCGTGTGCGAGCAAGGAGGCAAATCAAATCAAATCAAATTTTATTTGTCACATACACATGGTTAGCAGATGTTAATGCGAGTGTAGCGAAATGCTTGTGCTTCTAGTTCCGACAATGCAGTAATAACCAACAAGTAATCTAGCTAACAATTCCAAAACTACTACCTTATACACACAAGTGTAAGGGGATAAAGAATATGTACATAAAGATATATGAATGAGTGATGGTACAAAGCGGCATAGGCAAGATGCAGTAGATGGTATTAAGTACAGTATATACATATGAGATGAGTATGTAAACAAAGTGGCATAGTTAAAGTGGCTAGTGATACATGTATTACATAAAGATGCAGTAGATGATATAGAGTACAGTATATACGTATACATATGAGATTAATAATGTAGGGTATGTAAACATTATATTAGGTAGCATTGTTTAAAGTGGCTAGTGATATATTTTACATCATTTCCCATCAATTCCCATTATTAAAGTGGCTGGAGTTGAGTCAGTGTGTTGGCAGCAGCCACTCAATGTTAGTGGTGGCTGTTTAACAGTCTGATGGCCTTGAGATAGAAGCTGTTTTTCAGTCTCTCGGTCCCAGCTTTGATGCACCTGTACTGACCTCGCCTTCTGGATGATAGCGGGGTGAACAGGCAGTGGCTCGGGTGGTTGTTGTCCTTGATGATCTTTATGGCCTTCCTGTGACATCGGGTGGTGTAGGTGTCCTGGAGGGCAGGTAGTTTGCCCCCGGTGATGCGTTGTGCAGACCTCACTACCCTCTGGAGAGCCTTACGGTTGTGGGCGGAGCAGTTGCCGTACCAGGCAGTGATACAGCCCGACAGGATGCTCTCGATTGTGCATCTGTAGAAGTTTGTGAGTGCTTTTGGTGACAAGCCAAATTTCTTCAGCCTCCTGAGGTTGAAGAGGCGCTGCTGCGCCTTCTTCACGATGCTGTCTGTGTGGGTGGACCAATTCAGTTTGTCTGTGATGTGTACGCCGAGGAACTTAAAACTTACTACCCTCTCCACTACTGATCCATCGATGTGGATAGGGGGGTGTTCCCTCTGCTGTTTCCTGAAGTCCACAATCATCTCCTTAGTTTTGTTGACGTTATTTTCCTGACACCACACTCCGAGGGCCCTCACCTCCTCCCTGTAGGCCGTCTCGTCGTTGTTGGTAATCAAGCCTACCACTGTTGTTTCGTCCGCAAACTTGATGATTGAGTTGGAGGCGTGCGTGGCCACGCAGTCGTGGGTGAACAGGGAGTACAGGAGAGGGCTCAGAACGCACCCTTGTGGGGCCCCAGTGTTGAGGATCAGCGGGGTGGAAATGTTGTTGCCTACCCTCACCATCTGGGGGCGGCCCGTCAGGAAGTCCAGTACCCAGTTGCACAGGGCGGGGTCGAGACCCAGGGTCTCGAGCTTGATGACGAGCTTGGAGGGCACTATGGTGTTAAATGCCGAGCTGTAGTCAATGAACAGCATTCTCACATAGGTATTCCTCTTGTCCAGATGGGTTAGGGCAGTGTGCAGTGTGGTTGAGATTGCATCGTCTGTGGACCTATTTGGGCGGTAAGCAAATTGGAGTGGGTCTAGGGTGTCAGGTAGGGTGGTGGTGATATGGTCCTTGACTAGTCTCTCAAAGCACTTCATGATGACGGAAGTGAGTGCTACGGGGCGGTAGTCGTTTAGCTCAGTTACCTTAGCTTTCTTGGGAACAGGAACAATGGTGGCCCTCTTGAAGCATGTGGGAACAACAGACTGGGATAGGGATTGATTGAATATGTCCGTAAACACACCAGCCAGCTGGTCTGCGCATGCTCTGAGGGCGCGGTTGGGGATGCCGTCTGGGCCTGCAGCCTTGCGAGGGTTGACACGTTTAAATGTTTTCCTCACGTCGGCTGCAGTGAAGGAGAGTCCGAATGTTTTAGTTGCGGGCCGTGTCAGTGGCACTGTATTGTCCTCAAAGCGGGCAAAAAAGTTATTAAGTCTGCCTGGGAGCAAGACATCCTGGTCCGTGACGGGGCTGGTTTTCTTTTTGTAATCCGTGATTGACTGTAGACCCTGCCACATACCTCTTGTGTCTGAGCCGTTGAATTGAGATTCTACTTTGTCTCTATACTGACGCTTAGCTTGTTTGATTGCCTTGCGGGGGGAATAGTTACACTGTTTGTATTCGGTCATGTTTCCAGTCACCTTGCCCTGATTAAAAGCAGTGGTTCGCGCTTTCAGTTTCACGCGAATGCTGCCATCAATCCACGGTTTCTGGTTTGGGAATTTTTTAATCGTTGCTATGGGAACGACATCTTCAAAGCACGTTCTAATGAACTCGCTCACCGAATCAGCGTATTCGTCAATGTTGTTGTCTGACGCAATACGAAACATATCCCAGTCCACATGATGGAAGCAGACTTGGAGTCTGGAATCAGATTGGTCGGACCAGCGTTGAACAGACCTCAGCACGGGAGCTTCTTGTTTTAGTTTCTGTCTGTAGGCAGGGATCAACAAAATGGAGTCGTGGTCAGCTTTTCCGAAAGGAGAGCGGGGCAGGGCCTTATATGCGTCGCGGAAGTTAGAATAGCAATGATACAAGGTTTTTCCAGCCCTGGTTGCGCAATCGATATGCTGATACAATTTAGGGAGTCTTGTTTTCAGATTAGCCTTGTTAAAATCCCCAGCTACAATGAATGCAGCCTCCGGATATATGGATTCCAGTTTGCAAAGAGTCAAATAAAGTTTGTTCAGAGCCATCGATGTGTCTGCTTGGGGGGGGGATATATACGGCTGTGATTATAATCGAAGAGAATTCCCTTGGTAGATAATGCGGTCGACATTTGATTGTGAGGAATTCTAAATCAGGTGAACAGAAGGACTTGAGTTCCTGTATGTTGTTGTGGCCACACCACGTCACGTTAACCATGAAGCATACGCCCCCCGCCCCTCTTCTTACCAGAAAGATGTTTGTTTCTGTCTGCGCGATGCGTGGAGAAACCAGCTGGCTGCACCGACTCCGATAGCGTCTCTCCAGTGAGCCATGTTTCCGTGAAGCAAAGAACATTACAGTCTCTGATGTCCCTCTGGAATGCTACCCTTGCTCGGATTTCATCAACCTTGTTGTCAAGAGACTGGACATTGGCGAGAAGAATGCTAGGGAGTGGTGCACGATGTGCCCGTCTCCGGAGTCTGACCAGAAGACCGCTACGTTTCCCTCTTTTACGAAGTTGTTTTTTTGGGTCGCCGGCTGGGATCCATTCCGTTGTCCTGGGTGAAAGGCAGAACACAGGATCCGCTTCGGGAAAGTCATATTCTTGGTCATAATGATGGTGAGTTGACGCTGCTCTTATATTCAGTAGTTCTTCTCGACTGTATGTAATGAAACCTAAGATGACCTGGGGTACCAATGTAAGAAATAACACGTAAAAAAACAAAAAACTGCATAGTTTCCTAGGAACGCGAAGCGAGGCGGCCATCTCTGTCGGAGGAAATATCTGCAAAGTCAAACATAAGGATGCCACCTTCATTTGAATACCATGTCACCTTCATTTGAATACCATGCCACCTTCATTTGAATACCATGCCACCTTCATTTGAATACCATGCCACCTTCATTTGAATACCATATCATCTTCATTTGAATCCCATACCACCTTCATTTGAATACCATGTCACCTTCATTTGAATACCATGCCATCTTAATTTGAATACCATATCATCTTCATTTGAATATCATGCCATCTTAATTGTAATACCATATCATCTTCATTTGAATACCATGTCACCTTCATTTGAATACCATGCCATCTTCATTTGAATACCATGCCATCTTCATTTGAATATCATGCCATCCTCATTTGAATACCATGCCATCTTCATTTGAATATCATGCCATCCTCATTTGAATACCATGCCATCTTCATTTGAATACCATGTCACCTTCATTTGAATACCATGCCATCTTCATTTGAATACCATGTCACCTTCATTTGAATACCATGTCACCTTCATTTGAATAACATGCCATCTTCATTTGAATACCATGTCACCTTCATTTGAATACCATGCCATCTTCATTTGAATACCATGTCACCTTCATTTGAATACCATGCCATCTTCATTTGAATACCATGTCACCTTCATTTGAATACCATGTCACCTTCATTTGAATACCATGCCATCTTAATTTGAATACCATGTCACCTTCATTTGAATACCATGTCACCTTCATTTGAATACCATGTCACCTTCATTTGAATACCATGTCACCTTCATTTGAATAACATGCCATCTTCATTTGAATACCATTCAATCATTGCCTTTTTACTGTGTCACATATCAACGTTGCAGGCTACAGGTTTAAAGTTCATGTTTAACATGAAAATAACAGATTAGAGACCTAGGGATATTATTTCATTTGAGTTGAGGAATTACAAAAGTATACCGTACTGCTCCTGTTTTCTAAATAGATTGTGCCCATGCACTGTCTGTTACCGTGGATCTCCGTGAAGCCAGTCCTCAAAGTACCCGTGTCCCGTGTATTATTACCGGGCGAAACCGTTCGGCACGCCCCCCTTTCACTTTGCCTACCCAGAGAACCTAAAGATGATAATCTGTCGAGGAATGAACAGTTGTTCCATTGAATTAATCCCTAACCTATGTTATGCTGTCCCATTATAGGACAAGAACATCACACGTTACAACTATTCAACTCCGTTCACCTTTCTTAAACACTGGATCGTGATGGGAAATCAAAAGAAAACGCAGAAACAAGCCACTAGGAAAACGCGACTCATATTCCAAATTCTTTGGGGGCATGTTGTTACATGAGTTGATGCACTATGTGCGGGTCTTTCACCAGACATGTTGCCATCTTGTGGACACTTTATATGTTTCAGTAGAAGTGTTTTCTGGACCTGCTATCTGTAGAGTTATGTCCACAGGGTGGCGGTAAAGTTCCACTACAGGTTCCAGCAGGAATGTATTGTTGTAGTTAGTCCTGTCTGCAGATAGGGAGCTTCCAGTTCTTCATCCACCCAAACAAATCCAACAACCTGATACTGAAGACACAACCAGGCGTTCCCCGGCCACACTGTCTTGTCTGCTATCTGTCCTGTCTGCAGATAGGGAGCTTCCATTTCTTCATCCAACAACCTCATACTGGAGACACAACCAGGCGTTCCCCCGCCACACTGTCTGGTGTCCTGTCTGCAGATAGGGAGCTTCCGTTTCTTCATCCAACAACCTCATACTGGAGACACAACCAGGCGTTCCCCCGCCACACTGTCTGGTGTCCTGCCTGCAGATAGGGAGCTTCCGTTTCTTCATCCAACAACCTGATTCTGGAGACACAACCAGGCGTTCCCCCGTCGCCTGTCTGCCGCACTGCCCGGTCAAGGCCAAATGCAACCGAGCCTGGGAGCAGCAGAAGAGACGTCTATCCACCCCGACGGGACTAACCTATTTACTAACCCTGAATAGACCAAATAACCCTGAATGGATACGTTATTAAGACAAGGACCTATGCAATAGGCATAGTCAACATGGAATTTGTTTTGTTTTTGACGGACCTTTGTGAAACAACAAGCTAACGTCAGTTCGCTACCAAGGCGGCCTAACATTAGCAAAGGAGCTAGCTAGCTACCGTTAGGGGGGGGAACACGGCAAAGTTGGACTTCTGTGGGCAAAAAAAAAGGCCGACGGGTTTATTCCCTAACAAGTTTATTTTAACATAGTTAACTACCTGTTAGTAACGCTAGCAGTGTATTGTTAATGTTAGTTAGGTAACTTAGCGTAGCTAACGTTGTGTCAAGTAGCTGTTAGCATGACAACCTGACGCCGTCTTCAATGTGTCGCTCCATACTGGACACTTCGGTTACGGTTATTGAACTGTACGTGAAAGAGACAGAAGTGTATAAAGACATACGTTAAGTTTTGGAAGAACGGGAAGTTTCAAGTTAAATCAAATGTACAACAGAGTGAAGTCAATGTCGTTGCTGAAGCAAATCACGATGCTGTTGTTCGTGACGGTCCTCCCTCCGGTCCCCGGTGAGTTAACAACACTATGAGATAATAACCTATTGGACCTGTTCTGTCTGTTCTGGATAGTTTAGTTAACTAGTATAACAGTCCTATCAGGCGAAGCTCGTCTATAGCTCGGATACAGTCAGTACACGGTGGTCCATATCAGGTATACTGGTCTAGCCAGCTACAGGTTGTTGACACCACATCATGTGATTGAACCAAATACTTTTGGTTTTCATTACTGGGAGTTACAGGACAGGTTGTGTTTTGATTCGGACAAATCGAGAATGAAGACAGTATCGCCAAGTTAAGGTTGGTGGAAAAGTATATCTTCTAAAAATGTCCAGTTTCAGGTGGTGCATTTATTGGTTATAGAAACATACTAGGAGTCTACACTGTAGAGCTACAGGGCCCCCTGTGTTCTCCTCGTGGGTTGGTTATAGAAACATACTAGGAGTCTACACTGTAGAGCTACAGTAACAAGTTGTACCTCCCTGCTCTAGGCTTTGGGTTGATGCCTAGCTTCTGGAACACCTTGACAGATAAGATAGGAAAGCTTCTGGAAAACCTTGATAGATAAGAGAGAGATGAGAGAGGATGGGAAAGAGAGAGAGAGAGGATGGGAAAGAGAGAGAGAGAGGATGGGAAAGAGAGAGAGAGAGGATGGGAAAGAGAGAGAGAGGATGGGAAAGAGAGAGAGAGCAGATAGGAAAGAGAGAGAGAGTGGATGGGAGAGCGAGAGAGAGGATGGGAAAGAGAGAGAGAGAGCAGATAGGAAAGAGAGAGAGCAGATAGGAAAGAGAGAGAGAGGATGGGAAAGAGAGAGAGAGAGGATGGGAAAGAGAGAGAGAGGATGGGAAAGAGAGAGAGAGCAGATAGGAAAGAGAGAGAGAGTGGATGGGAGAGCGAGAGAGAGGATGGGAAAGAGAGAGAGAGAGCAGATAGGAAAGAGAGAGAGCAGATAGGAAAGAGAGAGAGAGCGGATGGGAGAGCGAGAGAGAGGATGGGAAAGAGAGAGAGAGCAGATAGGAAAGAGAGAGAGAGCTTATGGGAGAGCGAGAGAGAGGATGGGAGAGAGAGAGAGAGCAGATAGGAAAGAGCGAGAGAGAGGATGGGAAAGAGAGAGAGCAGATAGGAAAGAGAGAGAGAGCGGATGGGAGAGCGAGATAGAGGATGGGAGAGAGAGAGAGAGAAAAGGAGAAATATAAAACTCTAGACTTTGGGTTGATGCCTAGCTTCTGGAACACCTTGAGAGATAAGAGAGAGAGCAGATAGGAAAGAGAGAGAGAGCAGATGGGAAAGAGTGAGAGAGCGGATGGGAAAGCTTCGAGAGAGGAAAGGAGAAATATAAAACTAGTTTAAGAATGGAGTGGTGATCAGTTGATGGAAAACTCTCAGAATGTCTAGCTGTCTGTCTCCTCCCATTTCCTGTCCTGTAATTTAGCCTGCTCTTTGATGAAGCGTGGGAGGATGGCAGCAGAGGGTGTGTGCATTGCACTGATTTGCCTATAACTATGTATACCGAACAGTACATTACCTTAAAGGGCCTGTCCTCCAGGGCCACCCATTGTCTTGTTCTGCAGGTTTTACACTACAATACCCTGTCTGTCTACACTACCGTACCCTGTCTGTCTACACTACAATACCCTGACTGTCTACACTACCGTACCCTGTCTGTCTACACTACCGTACCCTGTCTGTCTACACTACCGTACCCTGTCTGTCTACACTACCGTACCCTGTCTGTCTACCGTACCCTGTCTGTCTACACTACCGTACCCTGTCTGTCTACACTACCGTACCCTGTCTGTCTACACTACCGTACCCTGTCTGTCTACACTACCGTACCCTGTCTGTCTGCACTACCGTACCCTGTCTGTCTACCGTACCCTGTCTGTCTACACTACCGTACCCTGTCTGTCTACACTACCGTACCCTGTCTGTCTACACTACCGTACCCTGTCTGTCTACACTACCGTACCCTGTCTGTCTGCACTACCGTACCCTGTCTGTCTACACTACCGTACCCTGTCTGTCTACACTACCGTACCCTGTCTGTCTACACTACCGTACCCTGTCTGTCTACACTACCGTACCTTGTCTGTCTACACTACCGTACCCTGTCTGTCTACACTACCGTACCTTGTCTGTCTACACTACCGTACCTTGTCTGTCTACACTACCGTACCCTGTCTGTCTACACTACCGTACCCTGTCTGTCTACACTACCGTACCCTGTCTGTCTACACTACCGTACCCTGTCTGTCTACACTACCGTACCCTGTCTGTCTACACTACCGTACCCTGTCTGTCTACACTACCGTACCTTGTCTGTCTACACTACCGTACCCTGTCTGTCTACACTACCGTACTGGTCATACACTACATACATTCTGTCTCCACTGTCCTACCCTGTCCCCGTAGTCTGTTATAATAGGTATTCTGTCTCCACTGTCCTACCCTGTCCCCCTAGCCTGTTATAATAGGTATTCTGTCTCCACTGTCCTACCCTGTCCCCCTAGCCTGTTATAATAGGTATTCTGTCTCCACTGTCCTACCCTGTCCCCGTAGTCTGTTATAATAGATATTCTCTCTCCACTGTCCTCCTAGTCTGTTATAATAGATATTCTGTCTCCACGGTCCTACCCTGTCCCCCTAGTCTGTTATAATAGATATTCTGTCTCCACTGTTCTAACCTGTCCCCATAATCTGTTATAATAGATATTCTGTCTCCACTGTCCTACCCTGTCCCCCTAGTCTGTTATCATAGGTATTCTGTCTCCACTGTCCTACCCTGTCCCCCTAGCCTGTTATAATATATATATTCTGTCTCCACTGTGCTACCCTGTCCCCCTAGTCTGTTATAATAGATATTCTGTCTCCACTGTCCTACCCTGTCCCCATAGTCTGTTATCGTAGGTATTCTGTCTCCACTGTCCTACCCTGTCCCCCTAGTCTGTTATAATAGGTATTCTGTCTCCACTGTCCTACCCTGTCCCCATAGTCTGTTTATAATAGATATTCTGTCTCCACTGTCCTACCCTGTCCCCGTAGTCTGTTATAATAGATATTCTGTCTCCACTGTCCTACCCTGTCCCCATAGTCTGTTATAATAGATATTCTGTCTCCACTGTCCTACCCTGTCCCCATAGCCTGTTATAATAGGTATTCTGTCTCCACTGTTCTACCCTGTCCCCATAGTCTGTTATAATAGATATTCTGTCTCCACTGTCCTACCCTGTCCCCCTTGTCTGTTATAATATATATTCTGTCTCCACTGTCCTCCTAGTCTGTTATAATAGATATTCTGTCTCCACTGTCCTACCCTGTCCCCCTAATCTGTTATAATAGATATTCTGTCTCCACTGTTCTACCCTGTCCCCATAGTCTGTTATAATAGATATTCTGTCTCCACTGTCCTACCCTGTCCCCATAGCCTGTTATAATAGGTATTCTGTCTCCACTGTCCTCCTAGTCTGTTATAATAGGTATACTGTCTCCACTGTCCTACCCTGTCCCCCTAATCTGTTATAATAGATATTCTGTCTCCACTGTTCTACCCTGTCCCCATAGTCTGTTATAATAGATATTCTGTCTCCACTGTCCTACCCTGTCCCCATAGTCTGTTATAATAGGTATTCTGTCTCCACTGTCCTCCTAGTCTGTTATAATAGATATTCTGTCTCCACTGTCCTACCCTGTCCCCATAATCTGTTATAATAGGTATTCTGTCTCCACTGTCCTCCTAGTCTGTTATAATAGATATTCTGTCTCCACTGTCCTACCCTGTCCCCCTATTCTGTTATCATACATATTCTGTCTAGCTTCATGGTCTAGTAGTAAAATTAGCCTGACTGGAAATCAATTGAAATGGTGACCATTTTTTGGAGGCCTGGAAGACAGCTACTCACTCAGCAGGTTACACGAGGAAGAATTACTTGGAGCGAGAGGGACAGACAGAGTGGGAGATATATAGAGAGACGGAGAAAGCTGAGCTGTGATTGGTTGAGTCAACATTCCAGCAGCTCATCTCACTTCATAATTTGCAGAAAGAGAATGTTAATAACTCTCCTTCAGCCAGGCTGAGGAACGAGAGCCCATCTGGCCCAACTAGAACCTAATAACTCTCCTTCAGCCAGGCTGAGGAACGAGAGCCCATCTGGCCCAACTAGAACCTAATAACTCTCCTTCATCTCTTCAGCCAGGCTGAGGAACGAGAGCCCATCTGGCCCAACTAGAACCTAATAACTCTCCTTCATCTCTTCAGCCAGGCTGAGGTACGAAAGCCCATCTGGCCCAACTGGAACCTAATAACTCTCCTTCAGCCAGGCTGAGGAACGAGATCCCATCTGGCCCAACTAGAACCTAATAACTCTCCTTCAGCCAGGCTGAGGAACGAGAGCCCATCTGGCCCAACTAGAACCTAATAACTGTCCTTCATCTCTTCAGCCAGGCTGAGGAACGAGAGCCTATCTGGCCCAACTAGAACCTAATAACTGTCCTTCATCTCTTCAGCCAGGCTGAGGAACGAGAGCCCATCTGGCCCAACTAGAACCTAATAACTCTCCTTCAGCCAGGCTGAGGAACGAGATCCCATCTGGCCCAACTAGAACCTAATAACTCTCCTTCAGCCAGGCTGAGGAACGAGAGCCCATCTGGCCCAATTGGTGCTGCCTATACTGATAGATAGTGTTCAGGTCTGCCTGGTGGCCGACCTCCCTATACTGATAGATAGACCTGCCTATACTGATAGACAGTGTTCAGGTCTGCCTGGTGGCCGGCCTGCCTATACTGATAGATAGTGTTCAGGTCTGCCTGGTGGCCGGCCTGCCTATACTGATAGATAGACCTGCCTATACTGATAGACAGTGTTCAGTTCTGACAGTCTGCCTGGTGGCCGACCTGCCTATACTGATAGATAGACCTGCCTATACTGATAGATAGTGTTCAGTTCTGACAGTCTGCCTGGTAGCCGACCTGCCTATACTGAGAGATAGTGTTCAGTCTGCCTGGTAGCCGACCTGCCTATACTGATAGATCGGCTTAGCTGTATCTTGCAATTTCTTGGCTTGCAATGTCTCCCAACTTCAGTAAAGCAGGTCATGTCATCAATGAATAGGCTTGGATTTTGAGATGAGTGAGATGCAACACTTGAAGAACACACAGTGTCTGTTCATGCGTACGGGTTTGCTTCACACTGTTCACACCATGGTAGTCAGGGCACCAAAAGAGCAGACAAGTGGAGCATCTTAGTTGTTGCACAAATTGACCCACCGTGCTATTTACTTTCTGCATCTAATTATCTTTGTTTTGTTTTTTGGTTGGGGATTTTTCTTAATGTTAAGAATCCCAATTTTCCATAGAAAAATGTAACTCTGAGAGGCTCAGTCTGGTTTAGGTCTACACTGGCTTTAATCAGGAGGATTATCATGTCTGCAGGCCAGCCTTAACCCAGACAGACCCGAGAGAGCAGAGGGACAGATGCAGAGGGACAGATTAGACACCCCCAGCCCTGCTTCAATAAAAACCATCACCTCCCCCTCTTTCCGACCATTATGCCTCTCTCCCCGACCATTATGCCTCTCTCCCCGACCAGTATGTCCCTCTCCCCGACCATTATGCCCCTCTCCCCGACTATTATGCCTCTCCCCGACCATTATGCCTCTCTCCCCGACCATTATGCCCCTCTCCCCGACCATTATGCCCCTCTCCCCGACCATTATGCCCCTCTCCCTGACCATTATGCCCCTCTCCCTGACCAATATGCCCCTCTCCCCGACCAATATGCCCCTCTCCCGACCATTATGCCCCTCTCCCTGACCATTATGCCCCTCTCCCTGACCATTATGCCCCTCTCCCTGACCATTATGCCCCTCTCCCCGACCAATATGCCCCTCTCCCGACCATTATGCCCCTCTCCCCTACCATTATGCCCCTCTCCCCGACCATGATGCCCCTCTCCCCGACCATGATGCCCCTCTCCCCGACCATTATGCCCCTCTCCCCTACCATTATGCCCCTCTCCCCGACCATGATGCCCCTCTCCCCGACCATGATGCCCCTCTCCCTGACCATTATGCCCCACCACCTCTCCCCGACCATTATGCCCCACCACCTCTCCCTGACCATTATGTCCCTCTCCCCGACCATTATGCCTCTCTCCCCGACCATTATGCCCCTCTCCCCGACCATTATGTCCCTCTCCCCGACCATTATGTCCCTCTCCCCGACCATTATGCCTCTCTCCCCGACCATTATGTCCCTCTCCCTGACCATTATGTCCCTCTCCCCGACCATTATGTCCCTCTCCCCGACCATTATGCCTCTCTCCCCGACCATTATGCCTCTCTCCCCGACCATTATGCCTCTCTCCCCGACCATTATGCCCCTCTCCCTGACCATTATGCCCCTCTCCCTGACCATTATGCCCCTCTCCCTGACCATTATGCCCCTCTCCCCTACCATTATGCCTCTCTCCCCCCGACCATTATGCCCCTCTCCCTGACCATTATGCCCCTCTCCCTGACCATTATTCACCTCTCCCCGACCATTATGCCCCTCTCCCCGACCATTATGCCCCTCTCCCCGACCATTATGCCCCTCTCCCCGACCAATATGCCCCTCTCCCCGACCATTATGCCCCTCTCCTAGACCATGATGCCCCTCTCCCTGACCATTATGCCCCTCTCCCCGACCATTATGCCCCTCTCCCCTACCATTATGCCCCTCTCCCCGACCATTATGCCCCTCTCCTAGACCATGATGCCCCTCTCCCCGACCATTATTCCCCTCTCCCCGACCATTATGCCCCTCTCCTAGACCATGATGCCCCTCTCCCTGACCATTATGCCCCTCTCCCCGACCATTATGCCCCTCTCCCCGACCATTATGCCTCTCTCCCCGACCATGATGCCCCTCTCCCCGACCATGATGCCCCTCTCCCCGACCATTATGCCCCACCACCTCTCCCCTACCATTATGCCCCTCTCCCCGACCATTATGCCCCTCTCCCCGACCATTATGCCCCTCTCCCCGACCATTATGCCCCTCTCCCCGACCATTATGCCTCTCTCCCCGACCATGATGCCCCTCTCCCCGACCATTATGCTCCTCTCCCCGACCATGATGCCCCTCTCCCTGACCATTATGCCCCACCACCTCTCCCCTACCATTATGTCCCTCTCCCCTACCATTATGCCCCTCTCCCCGACCATTATGGCCCTCTCCCCGACCATTATGCCCCTCTCCCTGACCATTATGCCCCTCTCCCTGACCATTATGCCCCTCTCCCCGACCATTATGCCCCTCCCCGACCATGATGCCCCTCTCCCCGACCATGATGCCCCTCTCCCCTACCATTATGCCCCTCTCCGCGACCATTATGCCCCTCTTCCCTACCAATATGCCCCTCTCCCCGACCAATATGCCCCTCTCCCCGACCATTGTGCCCCTCTCCCCGACCATTATGCCCCTCTCCCCGACCATTATGCCCCTCTCCCCGACCATTATGCCCCTCACCCCGACCATTATGCCCCTCTCCCCGACCATGATGCCCCTCTCCCCGATCATTATGTCCCTCTCCCCGACCATTATGTCCCTCTCCCCGACCATTATGTCCCTCTCCCCGACCATTATGTCCCTCTCCCTGACCGTTATGCCCCACCACCTCTCCCCTACCATTATGCCCCTCTCCCCGACCATTATGCCCCTCTTCCCGACCATTATGCCCCTGTCCCCGACCATTATGACCCTCACCCCGACCATTATGCCCTTCTCCCTTACCATTAGGCCCCTCTCCCCGACCATAATGCCCCTCTCCCTCGACCATGATGCCCCTCTCCCCGACCATGATGCCCCTCTCCCCGACCATGATGTCCCTCTCCCCGACCATTATGTCCCTCTCCCCGACCATTATGTCCCTCTCCCCTACCATTATGCCCCTCTCCCCTACCATTATGCCCCTCTCCCCTACCATTATGCCCCTCTCCCTGACCATTATGCCCCTCTCCCCGACCATTATGCCTCTCTCCCCGACCATTATGCCCCTCTCCCTGACCATTATTCCCCTCTCCCCTACCATTATGCCTCTCTCCCTGACCATTATGCCCCTCTCCCCGACCATGATGCCCCTCTTCCCTTCCATGATGCCCCTCTTCCCGACCATGATGCCCCTCTCCCCGACCATTATGCCCCTCTCCCCGACCATTATGCCCCTCTCCCCGACCATTATGCTCCTCTCCCCGACCATGATGCCCCTCTCCCTGACCATGATGCCCCTCTCCCTGACCATTATGCCCCACCACCTCTCCCCTACAATTATGTCCCTCTCCCCTACAATTATGTCCCTCTCCCCTACCATTATGCCCCTCTCCCCGACCATTATGTCCCTCTCCCCGACCATGATGCCCCTCTCCCCTACCATTATGCCCCTCTCCCCGACCATTATGCCCCTCTCCTAGACCATTATGCCCCTCTCCCCGACCATTATGCTCCTCTCCCCTACCATGATGCCCCTCTCCCTGACCATTATGCCCCACCACCTCTCCCCTACAATTATGTCCCTCTCCCCGACCATTATGTCCCTCTCCCCGACCATTATGTCCCTCTCCCGATCATTATTTCCCTCTCCCCTACCATTATGCCCCTCTCCCCGACCATTATGTCCCTCTCCCCGACCATGATGCCCCTCTCCCCTACCATTATGCCCCTCTCCCCGACCATTATGCCCCTCTCCTAGACCATGATGCCCCTCTCCCTGACCATTATGCCCCTCTCCCCGACCATTATGCCCCTCTCCCGACCATGATGCCCCTCTCCCCGACCATTATGCCCCTCTCCCCGACCATTATGCCTCTCTCACCGACCATGATGCCCCTCTCCCCGACCATGATGCCCCTCTCCCCGACCATGATGCCCCTCTTCCCGACCATGATGCCCCTCTCCCCGACCATGATGCCCCTCTCCCCGACCATTATGCCCCTCTCCCCGACCATTATGCCCCTCTCCCCGACCATTATGCTCCTCTCCCCGACCATGATGCCCCTCTCCCTGACCATTATGCCCCACCACCTCTCCCCTACAATTATGTCCCTCTCCCCGACCATTATGTCCCTCTCCCCGACCATTATGCCCCTCTCCCCTACCATTATGCCCCTCTCCCCGACCATTATGCCCCTCTCCTAGACCATGATGCCCTCTCCCCGACCATTATTTCCCTCTCCCCGACCATGATGCCCCTCTCCCCGACCATGATGCCCCTCTCCCCTACCATGATGCCCCTCTCCCCTACCATTATGCCCCTCTCCCCGACCATGATGTCCCTCTCCCTGACCATTATGCCCCACCACCTCTCCAGTAGGACATTTCAGGGGTCTATAATGTGATGTATTTCCAGTGTGGAGCCTTGGAGAGGAGAGAGGACAGTCTGACCGAGCACTGATTCCTTCTGACTGTAGAACACACGACGTCCATCTCTGGGCGAGGGAGAAAGAAAAAATAAATCAGGCTGTTGTTGTTTTTCGCTAGTGAGGCCGCGGCGAGGACGGGGGAGCGAGGGGGGGTAGAGATTAGCAAATAACTGGGCCATGGGTAAACACACTGCTGCTCTGGTCCAATGAATATCCTGACCCATAGAGGAATACTCTCTCACTCTAACCCTGACTCTAACCCTGACCCATAGAGGAATACTCCCCAGTATTAACCTCCCCAGGGTTAATGTAGTAGGGGGAGGAGGACCAGGGTTAATGTAGTAGGGGGAGGAGGACCAGGGTTAATGTAGTAGGAGGAGGAGGAGGACCAGGGTTAATGTAGTAGGAGGAGGAGGAGGACCAGGCTTAATGTAGTAGGAGGAGGAGGAGGACCAGGGTTAATGTAGGAGGAGGAGGAGGAGGACCAGGGTTAATGTAGTAGTAGGAGGAGGAGGACCAGGGTTAATGTAGTAGGAGGGGGAGGACCAGGGTTAATGTAGTAGGAGGAGGAGGACCAGGGTTAATGTAGTAGGAGGAGGAGGACCAGGGTTAATGTAGTAGGAGGAGGAGGACCAGGGTTAATGTAGTAGGAGGAGGAGGAGGACCAGGGTTAATGTAGTAGGAGGAGGAGGAGGACCAGGGTTAATGTAGTAGGAGGAGGAGGTGGACCAGGGTTAATGTAGTAGGGGGAGGAGGACCAGGGTTAATGTAGTAGGAGGAGGAGGAGGACCAGGGTTAATGTAGTAGGAGGAGGAGGAGGACCAGGGTTAATGTAGTAGGAGGAGGAGGACCAGGGTTAATGTAGTAGGAGGAGGAGGAGGACCAGGGTTAATGTAGTAGGAGGAGGAGGTGGACCAGGGTTAATGTAGTAGGGGGAGGAGGACCAGGGTTAATGTAGTAGGAGGAGGAGGACCAGGGTTAATGTAGTAGGAGGAGGAGGAGGACCAGGGTTAAGGTAGTAGGAGGAGGAGGAGGACCAGGGTTAATGTAGGAGGAGGAGGAGGAGGACCAGGGTTAATGTAGTAGGAGGGGGAGGAGGACCAGGGTTAATGTAGTAGTAGGAGGAGGAAGACCAGGGTTAATGTAGTAGGAGGAGGAGGAGGACCAGGGTTAATGTAGTAGGAGGAGGAGGAGGACCAGGGTTAATGTAGTAGGAGGAGGAGGAGGACCAGGGTTAATGTAGTAGGAGGAGGAGGACCAGGGTTAATGTAGTAGGAGGAGGAGGAGGACCAGGGTTAATGTAGTAGGAGGAGGAGGAGGACCAGGGTTAATGTAGTAGGAGGAGGAGGAGGACCGAGTTAATGTAGTAGGAGGAGGAAGAGGACCAGGGTTAATGTAGTAGTAGGAGGAAGAGGACCAGGGTTAATGTAGTAGTAGGAGGAGGAGGACCAGGGTTAATGTAGTAGGAGGAGGAGGACCAGGGTTAATGTAGTAGGGGGAGGAGGACCAGGGTTAATGTAGTAGTAGGAGGAGGAGGACCAGGGTTAATGTAGTAGGAGGAGGAGGAGCAGGGTTAATGTAGTAGGAGGAGGAGGAGGACCAGGGTTAATGTAGTAGGAGGAGGAGGAGGAGGACCAGGGTTAATGTAGTAGGAGGGGGAGGACCAGGGTTAATGTAGTAGGGGGAGGAGGACCAGGGTTAATGTAGTAGTAGGAGGAGGAGGAGGACCAGGGTTAATGTAGTAGGAGGAGGACCAGGGTTAATGTAGTAGGAGGAGGAGGAGGACCAGGGTTAATGTAGTAGGAGGGGGAGGACCAGGGTTAATGTAGTAGGAGGAGGAGGACCAGGGTTAATGTAGTAGGAGGAGGAGGACCAGGGTTAATGTAGTAGGAGGAGGAGGACCAGGGTTAATGTAGTAGGAGGAGGAGGACCAGGGTTAATGTAGTAGGAGGAGGATGAGGACCAGGGTTAATGTAGTAGGAGGAGGAGGAGGGGGACCAGGGTTAATGTAGTAGGAGGAGGAGGTGGACCAGGGTTAATGTAGTAGGAGGAGGACCAGGGTTAATGTAGTAGGAGGAGGACCAGGGTTAATGTAGTAGGAGGAGGAGGAGGACCAGGGTTAATGTAGTAGGAGGAGGAGGAGGACCAGGGTTAATGTAGTAGGAGGAGGAGGAGGACCAGGGTTAATGTAGTAGGAGGAGGAGGTGGACCAGGGTTAATGTAGTAGGGGGAGGAGGACCAGGGTTAATGTAGTAGGAGGAGGACCAGGGTTAATGTAGTAGTAGGAGGAGGACCAGGGTTAATGTAGTAGGAGGAGGAGGAGGACCAGGGTTAATGTAGTAGGAGGAGGAGGACCAGGGTTAATGTAGTAGGAGGAGGAGGACCAGGGTTAATGTAGTAGGGGGAGGAGGACCAGGGTTAATGTAGTAGGAGGAGGAGGAGGACCAGGGTTAATGTAGTAGTAGGAGGAGGAGGACCAGGGTTAATGTAGTAGGAGGAGGACCAGGGTTAATGTAGTAGGAGGAGGAGGAGGACCGAGTTAATGTAGTAGGAGGAGGAGGAGGACCAGGGTTAATGTAGTAGGAGGAGGAGGAGGACCAGGGTTAATGTAGTAGGAGGAGGAGGAGGAGGACCAGGGTTAATGTAGTAGGAGGGGGAGGACCAGGGTTAATGTAGTAGGGGGAGGAGGACCAGGGTTAATGTAGTAGGAGGAGGAGGAGGACCAGGGTTAATGTAGTAGGAGGAGGAGGAGGACCAGGGTTAATGTAGTAGGAGGAGGAGGAGGACCAGGGTTAATGTAGTAGGAGGAGGAGGACCAGGGTTAATGTAGTAGTAGGAGGAGGAGGACCAGGGTTAATGTAGTAGTAGGAGGAGGAGGAGGACCAGGGTTAATGTAGTAGGAGGGGGAGGACCAGGGTTAATGTAGTAGGAGGAGGACCAGGGTTAATGTAGTAGGGGGAGGAGGACCAGGGTTAATGTAGTAGGAGGAGGAGGAGGACCAGGGTTAATGTAGTAGGAGGAGGACCAGGGTTAATGTAGTAATAGGAGGAGGAGGACCAGGGTTAATGTAGTAGGAGGAGGAGGAGGACCAGGGTTAATGTAGTAGGAGGAGGAGGAGGACCAGGGTTAATGTAGTAGGAGGAGGAGGAGGACCAGGGTTAATGTAGTAGTAGGAGGAGGAGAACCAGGGTTAATGTAGTAGTAGGAGGAGGAGGACCAGGGTTAATGGAGGAGGAGGAGGACCAGGGTTAATGTAGTAGTAGGAGGAGGAGGAGGACCAGGGTTAATGTAGTAGGAGGAGGAGGAGGACCAGGGTTAATGTAGTAGGAGGAGAAGGACCAGGGTTAATGTAGTAGGAGGAGGAGGAGGACCAGGGTTAATGTAGTAGTAGGAGGAGGAGGAGGACCAGGGTTAATGTAGTAGGAGGAGGACCAGGGTTAATGTAGTAGTAGGAGGAGGAGGACCAGGGTTAATGTAGTAGGAGGGGGAGGAGGACCAGGGTTAATGTAGTAGGAGGAGGAGGAGGACCAGGGTTAATGTAGTAGGAGGAGGACCAGGGTTAATGTAGTAGGAGGAGGAGGAGGACCAGGGTTAATGTAGTAGGAGGAGGAGGAGGACCAGGGTTAATGTAGTAGGAGGAGGAGGAGGACCAGGGTTAATGTAGTAGGAGGAGGAGGAGGACCAGGGTTAATGTAGTAGTAGGAGGAGGAGGAGGACCAGGGTTAATGTAGTAGGAGGAGGACCAGGGTTAATGTTGTAGGAGGAGGACCAGGGTTAATGTAGTAGTAGGAGGAGGAGGAGGACCAGGGTTAATGTAGTAGGAGGAGGACCAGGGTTAATGTAGTAGGAGGAGGACCAGGGTTAATGTAGTAGGAGGAGGAGGAGGACCAGGGTTAATGTAGTAGGAGGAGGAGGAGAACCAGGGTTAATGTAGTAGTAGGAGGAGGACCAGGGTTAATGTAGTAGGAGGAGGAGGAGGACCAGGGTTAATGTAGTAGGAGGAGGAGGAGGACCAGGGTTAATGTAGTAGGAGGAGGAGGAGGACCAGGGTTAATGTAGTAGTAGGAGGAGGAGGAGGACCAGGGTTAATGTAGTAGGAGGAGGAGGACCAGGGTTAATGTAGTAGGAGGAGGACCAGGGTTAATGTAGTAGTAGGAGGAGGAGGAGGACCAGGGTTAATGTAGTAGGAGGGGGACCAGGGTTAATGTAGTAGGAGGAGGAGGAGGACCAGGGTTAATGTAGTAGTAGGAGGAGGAGGACCAGGGTTAATGTAGTAGGAGGAGGACCAGGGTTAATGTAGTAGGAGGAGGAGGAGGACCAGGGTTAATGTAGTAGGAGGAGGAGGAGGACCAGGGTTAATGTAGTAGTAGGAGGAGGAGGACCAGGGTTAATGTAGTAGGAGGAGGAGGACCAGGGTTAATGTAGTAGGAGGAGGAGGACCAGGGTTAATGTAGTAGGAGGAGGACCAGGGTTAATGTAGTAGGAGGAGGAGGAGGACCAGGGTTAATGTAGTAGGAGGAGGAGGAGAACCAGGGTTAATGTAGTAGTAGGAGGAGGACCAGGGTTAATGTAGTAGGAGGAGGAGGAGGACCAGGGTTAATGTAGTAGTAGGAGGAGGAGGACCAGGGTTAATGTAGTAGTAGGAGGACCAGGGTTAATGTAGTAGGAGGAGGAGGAGGACCAGGGTTAATGTAGTAGTAGGAGGAGGAGGACCAGGGTTAATGTAGTAGGAGGAGGAGGAGGAGGGTTAATGTAGTAGGAGGAGGAGGAGGACCAGGGTTAATGTAGTAGGAGGAGGAGGAGGACCAGGGTTAATGTAGTAGGAGGAGGAGGAGGACCAGGGTTAATGTAGTAGGAGGAGGAGGAGGACCAGGGTTAATGTAGTAGGAGGAGGAGGAGGACCAGGGTTAATGTAGTAGGAGGAGAAGGACCAGGGTTAATGTAGGAGGAGGAGGAGGAGGACCAGGGTTAATGTAGTAGGAGGAGGAGGAGGACCAGGGTTAATGTAGTAGGAGGAGGAGGAGGACCAGGGTTAATGTAGTAGGAGGAGGAGGAGGACCAGGGTTAATGTAGGAGGAGGAGGAGGAGGACCAGGGTTAATGTAGTAGGAGGAGGAGGAGGACCAGGGTTAATGTAGTAGGAGGAGGAGGAGGACCAGGGTTAATGTAGGAGGAGGAGGAGGAGGACCAGGGTTAATGTAGTAGGAGGAGGAGGAGGACCAGGGTTAATGTAGTAGGAGGAGGAGGAGGACCAGGGTTAATGTAGGAGGAGGAGGAGGAGGACCAGGGTTAATGTAGTAGGAGGAGGAGGAGGACCAGGGTTAATGTAGTAGGAGGAGGAGGAGGACCAGGGTTAATGTAGGAGGAGGAGGAGGAGGACCAGGGTTAATGTAGGAGGAGGAGGAGGACCAGGGTTAATGTAGTAGGAGGAGGAGGACCAGGGTTAATGTAGTAGGATGAGGAGGACCAGGGTTAATGTAGCGGGAGGAGGAGGACCAGGGTTAATGTAGCGGGAGGAGGAGGACCAGGGTTAATGTAGCGGGAGGAGGAGGACCAGGGTTAATGTAGTAGGAGGAGGAGGACCAGGGTTAATGTAGGAGGAGGAGGAGGACCAGGGTTAATGTAGTAGGAGGAGGAGGACCAGGGTTAATGTAGGAGGAGGAGGAGGAGGACCAGGGTTAATGTAGTAGGAGGAGGAGGAGGACCAGGGTTAATGTAGTAGGAGGAGGAGGAGGACCAGGGTTAATGTAGTAGGAGGAGGAGGACCAGGGTTAATGTAGGAGGAGGAGGAGGAGGACCAGGGTTAATGTAGTAGGAGGAGGAGGAGGACCAGGGTTAATGTAGTAGGAGGAGGAGGACCAGGGTTAATGTAGGAGGAGGAGGAGGAGGACCAGGGTTAATGTAGTAGGAGGAGGAGGAGGACCAGGGTTAATGTAGTAGGAGGAGGAGGAGGACCAGGGTTAATGTAGTAGGAGGAGGAGGAGGACCAGGGTTAATGTAGGAGGAGGAGGAGGAGGAGGACCAGGGTTAATGTAGTAGGAGGAGGAGGACCAGGGTTAATGTAGTAGGAGGAGGAGGACCAGGGTTAATGTAGCGGGAGGAGGAGGACCAGGGTTAATGTAGCGGGAGGAGGAGGACCAGGGTTAATGTAGCGGGAGGAGGAGGACCAGGGTTAATGTAGCGGGAGGAGGAGGACCAGGGTTAATGTAGTAGGAGGAGGACCAGGGTTAATGTAGTAGGAGGAGAAGGACCAGGGTTAATGTAGTAGTAGTGGGTCTGGAATACAGTAGACCAGGGTTAATGTATTAGTGGGTCTGGATTACAGTAGACCAGGGTTAATGTATTAGTGGGTCTGGATTACAGTAGACCAGGGTTAATGTATTAGTGGGTCTGGATTACAGTAGACCAGGGTTAATGTAGTAGTGGGTCTGGATTACAGTAGACCAGGGTTAATGTATTAGTGGGTCTGGAATACAGTAGACCAGGGTTAATGTAGTACTGTAGTGATTAGAGAAAAGATGGGTTGGTGGTGGGGGGAGGTCGGGGGGGGGGGCTGTAGTGGTCTGATTAGAGATGGGTTGGTGGTAGGGGGAGGTCGGGGGGAGGCTGTAGTGGTCTGATTAGAGATGGGTTGGTGGTAGGGGGAGGCTGTAGTGGTCTGATTAGAGAAGAGATGGGTTGGTGGTAGGGGGAGGCTATAGTGGTCTGATTAGAGATGGGTTGGTGGTAGGGGGAGGTCGGGGGGAGGCTGTAGTGGTCTGATTAGAGATGGGTTGGTGGTAGGGGGAGGTCGGGGGGAGGCTGTAGTGGTCTGATTAGAGATGGGTTGGTGGTAGGGGGAGGCTGTAGTGGTCTGATTAGAGAAGAGATGGGTTGGTGGTGGGGGGAGGTCGGGGGGAGGCTGTAGTGTGCTGATTAGAGAAGAAATGGGTTGGTGGTAGGGGGAGGTCGGGGGGAGGCTGTAGTGGTCTGATTAGAGAAGAAATGGGTTGGTGGTGGGGGGAGGTCGGGGGGGGCGGGCTGTAGTGGTCTGATTAGAGATGGGTTGGTGGTCGGGGGAGGTCGGGGGGAGGCTGTAGTGGTCTGATTAGAGATGGGTTGGTGGTCGGGGGAGGTCGGGGGGAGGCTGTAGTGGTCTGATTAGAGATGGGTTGGTGGTCGGGGGAGGTCGGGGGGAGGCTGTAGTGGTCTGATTAGAGATGGGTTGGTGGTCGGGGGAGGTCGGGGGGAGGCTGTAGTGGTCTGATTAGAGATGGGTTGGTGGTCGGGGGAGGTCGGGGGGAGGCTGTAGTGGTCTGATTAGAGATGGGTTGGTGGTCGGGGGGAGGTTGGAGTGGTCTGATTAGAGAAGAAATGGGTTGGTGGTGGGGGGAGGTCGGGGGGAGGTTGGAGTGGTCTGATTAGAGATGGGTTGGTGGTGGGGGGAGGTCGGGGGGGGGGGCTGTAGTGGTCTGATTAGAGAAGAAATGGGTTGGTGGTGGGGGAGGTTGGAGTGGTCTGATTAGAGAAGAGATGGGTTGGTGGTAGGGGGAGGTTGTTGTGGTCGGATTGCGTGCTGTCTCATGTGTTTCTTGAGAGCCATCTCTGTTTGCTGAATGAGGAATGAATACCGCCCCTCCTCCCCCTCAGCTGACCAGCAGAAGGAGAGGGAGTGTGCCTTCACTGAGCAGCAGCAGCAGTGGGAGATGGAGCGCGTGGCGGTGGGGGAGGGACGGGTTTCCCCCGAGAACACCACGATCCACTGCTCGAAAGGATCTCACTGCTTTGGCCTCTGGGAGAAGAGTCCTCCTGGAGATGTCAGGCTGGTCAAACAAGGTGACAGTCTGCAACTAACCCTAACCTAGCACCACACACACAGTCTACAACTAACCCAGCACCACACACAGTCTACAACTAACCCAGCACCACACACAGTCTACAACTAACCCAGCACCACACACACAGTCTACAACTAACCCAGCACCACACACAGTCTACAACTAACCCAGCACCACACACAGTCTACAACTAACCCTAACCCAGCACCACACACACAGTCTACAACTAACCCAGCACCACACACACAGTCTACAACTAACCCAGCACCACACACAGTCTACAACTAACCCAGCACCACACACAGTCTACAACTAACCCAGCACCACACACACAGTCTACAACTAACCCTAACCCAGCACCACACAGTCTACAACTAACACATCATCAGTCTACAACTAACCCTAACCCAGCACCAAACACACAGTCTACAACTAACCTAGCACCACACACACAGTCTACAACTAACCCAGCACCACACACAGTCTACAACTAACCCAGCACCACACACAGTCTACAACTAACCCTAACCCAGCACCACACACACAGTCTACAACTAACCCAGCACCACACACAGTCTACAACTAACCCAGCACCACACACAGTCTACAACTAACCCAGCACCACACACAGTCTACAACTAACCCAGTACCACACACACAGTGTACAACTAACCCTAACCCAGCACCATAAACAGTCTACAACTAACCCAGCACCACACAGTCTACAACTAACCCAGCACCACACAGTCTACAACTAACCCTAACCCAGCACCACACACAGTCTACAACTAACCCTAACCCAGCACCACACAGTCTACAACTAACCCAGCACCACACACAGTCTACAACTAACCCAGCACCACAACTAACCTAGCACCACATACAGTCTACAACTAACCCAGCACCACACACAGTCTACAACTAACCCAGCACTACACAGTCTACAACTAACCCTAACCCAGCACCACACACAGTCTACAACTAACCCTAACCCAGCACCACACAGTCTACAACTAACCCAGCACCACACACAGTCTACAACTAACCCAGCACCACAACTAACCTAGCACCACATACAGTCTACAACTAACCCAGCACCACACACAGTCTACAACTAACCCAGCACCACACACAGTCTACAACTAACACAGCACCTCACACACAGTCTACAACTAACCCAGTACCACACACACAGTCTACATCTAACCCAGAACCACACACACAGTCTACAACTAACCCTAACCCAGCACCACACAAAGTCTGCAACTAACCTAGCACCACAACTAACCTAGCATCACATACAGTCTACAACTAACCCAGCACCACACAGTCTACAACATACCCTAACCCAGCACCACACACAGTCTACAACTAACCCAGCACCACACAGAGTCTACAACTAACCCAGCACCACACAGTCTACAACTAACCCAGCACCACACACAGTCTACAACTAACCCAGCACCACACACAGTCTACAACTAACCCAGCACCACACACAGTCTACAACTAACCCAGCACCACACACAGTCTACAACTAACCCAGCACCACACACAGTCTACAACTAACCTAGCACCACAGTCTACAACTAACCCTAACCCAGCACCACACACAGTCTACAACTAACCTAGCACCACACACCGTCTACAACTAACCCAGCACCACACACAGTCTACAACTAACCCAGCACCACACACAGTCTACAACTAACCCAGCACCACACAGTCTACAACTAACCCTAACCCAGCACCACACACAGTCTACAACTAACCTAGCACCACACACAGTCTACAACTAACCCAGCACCACACACAGTCTACAACTAACCCAGCACCACACACAGTCTACAACTAACCCAGCACCACACACAGTCTACAACTAACCCAGCACCACACACAGTCTACAACTAACCCAGCACCACACAGTCTACAACTAACCCTAACCCAGCACCACACACAGTCTACAACTAACCTAGCACCACACACAGTCTACAACTAACCCAGCACCACACACAGTCTACAACTAACCCTAACCCAGCACCACACACAGTCTACAACTAACCTAGCACCACACAGTCTACAACTAACCCAGCACCACACACAGTCTACAACTAACCCAGCACTACACACAGTCTACAACTAACCCAAACCCAGCACCACACACAGTCTACAACTAACCCAGCACCACACACAGTCTACAACTAATCCTAACCCAGCACTACACACAGTCTACAACTAACCCTAACCCAGCACCAAATACAGTCTACAACTAACCATAACCCAGCACCACACACACAGTCTACAACTAACCCTAACCCAGCACCACACACACAGTCTACAACTAGCCCTAACCCAGCACCACACACAGTCTACAATTAACCCAGCACCACACACAGTCTACAACTAACCCAGCACCACACACAGTCTACAACTAACCCTAACCCAGCACCACACAGTCTACAACTAACACATCATCACAGTCTACAACTAACCCTAACCCAGCACCAAACACAGTCTACAACTAACCTAGCACCACACACAGTCTACAACTAACCCAGCACCACACACAGTCTACAACTAACCCAGCACCACACAGTCTACAACTAACCCTAACCCGGCACCACACAGTCTACAACTAACCCATCATCACACACATTCTACAACTAACCCTAACCCAGCACCAAACACAGTCTACAACTAACCATAACCCAGCACCACACACACAGTCTACAACTAACCCAGCACCACACACAGTCTACAACTAACCCAGCACCACACAGTCTACAACTAACCCTAACCCAGCACCACACACAGTCTACAACTAACCTAGCACCACACACAGTCTACAACTAACCCAGCACCACACACAGTCTACAACTAACCCAGCACCACACACAGTCTACAACTAACCCAGCACCACACACAGTCTACAACTAACCCAGCACCACACACAGTCTACAACTAACCCAGCACCACACACAGTCTACAACTAACCCAGCACCACACACAGTCTACAACTAACCCAGCACCACACACAGTCTACAACTAACCCAGGACCACACACACAGTCTACAACTAACCTAGCACCCCACACAGTCTACAACTAACCCAGGACCACACACACAGTCTACAACTAACCTAGCACCCCACACAGTCTACAACTAACCCAGCACCACACACAGTCTACAACTAACCCAGCACCACACACAGTCTACAACTAACCCAGCACCACACACAGTCTACAACTAACCCAGCACCACACACAGTCTACAACTAACCCAGCACCACACACAGTCTACAACTAACCTAGCACCACACAGTCTACAACTAACCCTAACCCAGCACCACACACAGTCTACAACTAACCTAGCACCACACACCGTCTACAACTAACCCAGCACCACACACAGTCTACAACTAACCCAGCACCACACACAGTCTACAACTAACCCAGCACCACACAGTCTACAACTAACCCTAACCCAGCACCACACACAGTCTACAACTAACCTAGCACCACACACAGTCTACAACTAACCCAGCACCACACACAGTCTACAACTAACCCAGCACCACACACAGTCTACAACTAACCCAGCACCACACACAGTCTACAACTAACCCAGCACCACACACAGTCTACAACTAACCCAGCACCACACAGTCTACAACTAACCCTAACCCAGCACCACACACAGTCTACAACTAACCTAGCACCACACACAGTCTACAACTAACCCAGCACCACACACAGTCTACAACTAACCCTAACCCAGCACCACACACAGTCTACAACTAACCTAGCACCACACAGTCTACAACTAACCCAGCACCACACACAGTCTACAACTAACCCAGCACTACACACAGTCTACAACTAACCCAAACCCAGCACCACACACAGTCTACAACTAACCCAGCACCACACACAGTCTACAACTAATCCTAACCCAGCACTACACACAGTCTACAACTAACCCTAACCCAGCACCAAATACAGTCTACAACTAACCATAACCCAGCACCACACACACAGTCTACAACTAACCCTAACCCAGCACCACACACACAGTCTACAACTAGCCCTAACCCAGCACCACACACAGTCTACAATTAACCCAGCACCACACACAGTCTACAACTAACCCAGGACCACACACACAGTCTACAACTAACCTAGCACCCCACACAGTCTACAACTAACCCAGCACCACACACAGTCTACAACTAACCCAGCACCACACACAGTCTACAACTAACCCAGCACCACACACAGTCTACAACTAACCCAGCACCACACACAGTCTACAACTAACCCAGCACCACACACAGTCTACAACTAACCCAGCACCACACACAGTCTACAACTAACCTAGCACCACACAGTCTACAACTAACCCTAACCCAGCACCACACACAGTCTACAACTAACCTAGCACCACACACCGTGTACAACTAACCCAGCACCACACACACAGTCTACAACTAACCCAGCACCACACACAGTCTACAACTAACCCAGCACCACACAGTCTACAACTAACCCTAACCCAGCACCACACACAGTCTACAACTAACCTAGCACCACACACAGTCTACAACTAACCCAGCACAACACACAGTCTACAACTAACCCAGCACCACACACAGTCTACAACTAACCCAGCACCACACACAGTCTACAACTAACCCAGCACCACACACAGTCTACAACTAACCCAGCACCACACACAGTCTACAACTAACCTAGCACCACACAGTCTACAACTAACCCTAACCCAGCACCACACACAGTCTACAACTAACCTAGCACCACACACCGTCTACAACTAACCCAGCACCACACACAGTCTACAACTAACCCAGCACCACACACAGTCTACAACTAACCCAGCACCACACAGTCTACAACTAACCCTAACCCAGCACCACACACAGTCTACAACTAACCTAGCACCACACACAGTCTACAACTAACCCAGCACCACACACAGTCTACAACTAACCCAGCACCACACACAGTCTACAACTAACCCAGCACCACACACAGTCTACAACTAACCCAGCACCACACACAGTCTACAACTAACCCAGCACCACACACAGTCTACAACTAACCCAGCACCACACAGTCTACAACTAACCCTAACCCAGCACCACACACAGTCTACAACTAACCTAGCACCACACACAGTCTACAACTAACCCAGCACCACACACAGTCTACAACTAACCCTAACCCAGCACCACACACAGTCTACAACTAACCTAGCACCACACAGTCTACAACTAACCCAGCACCACACACAGTCTACAACTAACCCAGCACTACACACAGTCTACAACTAACCCAAACCCAGCACCACACACAGTCTACAACTAACCCAGCACCACACACAGTCTACAACTAATCCTAACCCAGCACTACACACAGTCTACAACTAACCCTAACCCAGCACCAAATACAGTCTACAACTAACCATAACCCAGCACCACACACACAGTCTACAACTAACCCTAACCCAGCACCACACACACAGTCTACAACTAGCCCTAACCCAGCACCACACACAGTCTACAATTAACCCAGCACCACACACAGTCTACAACTAACCCAGCACCACACACAGTCTACAACTAACCCTAACCCAGCACCACACAGTCTACAACTAACACATCATCACAGTCTACAACTAACCCTAACCCAGCACCAAACACAGTCTACAACTAACCTAGCACCACACACAGTCTACAACTAACCCAGCACCACACACAGTCTACAACTAACCCAGCACCACACAGTCTACAACTAACCCTAACCCGGCACCACACAGTCTACAACTAACCCATCATCACACACATTCTACAACTAACCCTAACCCAGCACCAAACACAGTCTACAACTAACCATAACCCAGCACCACACACACAGTCTACAACTAACCCAGCACCACACACAGTCTACAACTAACCCAGCACCACACAGTCTACAACTAACCCTAACCCAGCACCACACACAGTCTACAACTAACCTAGCACCACACACAGTCTACAACTAACCCAGCACCACACACAGTCTACAACTAACCCAGCACCACACACAGTCTACAACTAACCCAGCACCACACACAGTCTACAACTAACCCAGCACCACACACAGTCTACAACTAACCCAGCACCACACAGTCTACAACTAACCCTAACCCAGCACCACACACAGTCTACAACTAACCTAGCACCACACACAGTCTACAACTAACCCAGCACCACACATAGTCTACAACTAACCCTAACCCAGCACCACACACAGTCTACAACTAACCTAGCACCACACAGTCTACAACTAACCCAGCACCACACACAGTCTACAACTAACCCAGCACTACACACAGTCTACAACTAACCCTAACCCAGCACCACACACAGTCTACAACTAATCCTAACCCAGCACTACACACAGTCTACAACTAACCCTAACCCAGCACCAAACACAGTCTACAACTAACCATAACCCAGCACCACACACACAGTCTACAACTAACACATCATCACAGTCTACAACTAACCCTAACCCAGCACCAAACACAGTCTACAACTAACCTAGCACCACACACAGTCTACAACTAACCCAGCACCACACACAGTCTACAACTAACCCAGCACCACACAGTCTACAACTAACCCTAACCCGGCACCACACAGTCTACAACTAACCCATCATCACACACATTCTACAACCAACCCTAACCCAGCACCAAACACAGTCTACAACTAACCATAACCCAGCACCACACACACAGTCTACAACTAACCCAGCACCACACACAGTCTACAACTAACCCAGCACCACACAGTCTACAACTAACCCTAACCCAGCACCACACACAGTCTACAACTAACCTAGCACCACACACAGTCTACAACTAACCCAGCACCACACACAGTCTACAACTAACCCAGCACCACACACAGTCTACAACTAACCCAGCACCACACATAGTCTACAACTAACCCTAACCCAGCACCACACACAGTCTACAACTAACCTAGCACCACACAGTCTACAACTAACCCAGCACCACACACAGTCTACAACTAACCCAGCACTACACACAGTCTACAACTAACCCTAACCCAGCACCACACACAGTCTACAACTAACCCAGCACCACACACAGTCTACAACTAATCCTAACCCAGCACTACACACAGTCTACAACTAACCCTAACCCAGCACCAAACACAGTCTACAACTAACCATAACCCAGCACCACACACACAGTCTACAACTAACCCTAACCCAGCACCACACACACAGTCTACAACTAGCCCTTACCCAGCACCACACACAGTCTACAACTAACCCAGCACCACACACAGTCTACAACTAACCCTGCACCACACACAGTCTACAACTAACCCAGCACCACACACAGTCTACAACTAACCCTAACCCAGCACCACACAGTCTACAACTAACACATCATCACAGTCTACAACTAACCCTAACCCAGCACCAAACACAGTCTACAACTAACCTAGCACCACACAGTCTACAACTAACCCAGCACCACACACAGTCTACAACTAACCCAGCACCACACAGTCTACAACTAACCCTAACCCGGCACCACACAGTCTACAACTAACCCATCATCACACACAGTCTACAACTAACCCTAACCCAGCACCAAACACAGTCTACAACTAACCCTAACCCAGCACCACACACACAGTCTACAACTAACCCAGCACCACACACAGTCTACAACTAACCCAGCATCACACACAGTCTACAACTAATCCTAACCCAGCACTACACACAGTCTACAACTAACCCTAACCCAGCACCACACACAGTGTACAACTAACCCAGCACCACACACAGTGTACAACTAACCCAGCACCACACACAGTCTACAACTAGCCCTAACCCAGCACCACACACAGTCTGCAACTAACCCTAACCCAGCACCACACACAGTCTACAACTAACCCAGCACCACACACAGTCTACAACTAACCCAGCACCACACACAGTCTACAACTAACCCAGCACCACACACAGTCTACAACTAACCCTAACCCAGCACCACACACAGTCTACAACTAACCCATCATCACAGTGTACAACTAACCCAGCACCACACACAGTCTACAACTAACCCTAACCCAGCACCACACACAGTCCACAACTAACCCTAACCCAGCACCACACACAGTCTACAACTAACCCTAACCCAGCACCACACACAGTCTACAACTAACCCTAACCCAGCACCACACACAGTCTACAACTAGCCATAACCCAGCACCACACACAGTCCACAACTAACCCAGCACCACACACAGTCTACAACTAACCCTAATCCAGCACCACACACACATGATTCCATATGTGTTATTTAATATTTCTGATGTCTTCAGTACTAGTCTACAATGTAGAAAATAGTCAAATTAAAGAAAACCCCTGTATTGAGTAGGTGTGTCCAGACTGTTGACTGTTACTGTGTATGAATTCTCTCCCCGGGACATCTGCCTGCTGGATCAGCAAGGTCCACTGAAGCACAGAAATACTGCCTCTCTTTCTCCCCATCACTTCATCTCCCCTCCCTCCTGTCACCTCTAGGTTGTTGGACTCACCTTGGCGACCAGCAGGAGTGTCGGGACGACCGTTGCGTGGTAACCAACCTGCCTCCTCAGATCCAGAATGGGACGTATCACTTCTGCTGCTGTAGTACTGACATGTGTAACGTCAACTTCACTGAGGACTTTCCTCTGCCTAGTCCCACTACAGCCCAGCCGCTATGTAAGTTAACCTAACCCTAACCTCTGACCCTAACCGTTCTCCCCTGCCCAGTCCCACTACAGCCCAGCCAGTATGTAACTGACATATCCTTTAACCCTGACTCTGTACCGGTACCCCCTGTATATAGCCTCCACATTGACTCTGTACCGGTACCCCCTGTATATAGCCTCCACATTGACTCTGTACCGGTACCCCCTGTATATAGCCTCCACATTGACTCTGTACCGGTACCCCCTGTATATAGTCTCCACATTGACTCTGTACTGGTACCCCCTGTATATAGCCTCCACATTGACTCTGTACTGGTACCCCCTGTATATAGCCTCCACATTGACTCTGTACTGGTACCCCCTGTATATAGCCTCCACATTGACTCTGTAACGGTACCCCCTGTATATAGCCTCCACATTGACTCTGTACTGGTACCCCCTGTATATAGCCTCCACATTGACTCTGTACCGTAACACCCTGTATATAGTCTCCACATTGACTCTGTACCGGTACCCCCTGTATATAGCCTCCACATTGACTCTGTACCGGTACCCCCTGTATATAGCCTCCACATTGACTCTGTACCGGTACCCCCTGTATATAGCCTCCACATTGACTCTGTACCGGTACCCCCTGTATATAGCCTCCACATTGACTCTGTACCGTAACACCCTGTATATAGTCTCCACATTGACTCTGTACCGGTACCCCCTGTATATAGCCTCCACATTGACTCTGTACCGGTACCCCCTGTATATAGCCTCCACATTGACTCAGCCACGTTTCATCTTCAATGCCCTTGCTGATGGAAGGAGGTTTTCACTCAAAATCTCACGATACATGGCCCCATTCATTCTTTCTTTTACACGGATCAGTTGTCCTGGTCCCTTTGCAGAAAAACAGCCCCAAAGCATGATGTTTCCAACCCCATGCTTCACAGTAGGTTTGGTGTTCTTTGGATTCAACTCAGCATTCTTTGTCCTCCAAACACGACGAGTTGAGTTTTTACCAAAAAGTTATATTTTGGTTTCAACTGACCGTATGACATTCTCCCAATCTTCTTCTGGATCATCCAAATGCTCTCTAGCAAACTTCAGATGGGCCTGGACATGTACTGGCTTAAGCAGGGGGACACGTCTGGCACTGCAGGATTTGAGTTCCTGGCGGCGTAGTGTGTAACTGATGGTAGGCTTTGTTACTTTGGTCCCAGCTCTCTGCAGGTCATTCACTAGGTCCCCCCGTGTGGTTCTGGGATTTTTGCTCACCGTTCTTGTGATCACTTTGACCCCACGGGGTGAGATCTTGCGTGGAGCCCCAGATCGAGGGAGATTATCAGTGGTCTTGTATGTCTTCCATTTCCTAATGATTGCTCCCACAGTTGATTTCTTCAAACCAAGCTGCTTACCTATTGCAGATTCAGTCTTCCCAGCCTGGTGCAGGTCTACAATTTTGTTTTGGGTGTCCTTTGACAGCTCTTTGGTCTTGGCCATAGTGGAGTTTAGAGTGTGACTGTTTGAGGTTGTGGACAGGTGTCTTTTATACTGATAACAAGTTCAAACAGGTGCCATTAATACAGGTAACGAGTGGAAGACAGAGGAGCCTCTTAAAGAAGAAGTTACAGGTCTGTGAGAGCCAGAAATCTTGCTTGTTTGTAGGTGACCAAATACTTATTTTCCACCATAATTTGCAAATAAATTCATAAATTCTGGATTTTTTTTCCTCATTTTGTCTGTCATAGTTGAAGTGTACCTATGATGAAAATTACAGGCCTCTCTCATCTTTTTAAGTGGGAGAACTTGCACAATTGGTGGCTGACTAAATACCTTTTTGCCCCACTGTATCTACACCTGGTGGTTAAGGGCTGGTCAGTCAGCATTTCACTGTGAGGTCTACACCTGTTGGTTAAGGGCTGGTCAGTCAGCATTTCACTGTGAGGTCTACACCTGTTGGTTAAGGGCTGGTCAGTCAGCATTTCACTGTGAGGTCTACACCTGTTGGTTAAGGGCTGGTCAGTAACCATTTCACTGTGAGGTCTACACCTGTTGGTTAAGGGCTTGTCAGTCGGCATTTCACTGTGAGGTCTACACCTGTTGGTTAAGGGCTGGTCAGTCAGCATTTCACTGTGAGGTCTACACCTGGTGGTTAAGGGCTGGTCAGTCTGCATTTCACTGTGAGGTCTACACCTGGTGGTTAAGGGCTGGTCAGTCTGCATTTCACTGTGAGGTCTACACCTGGTGGTTAAGGGCTGGTCAGTCAGCATTTCACTGTGAGGTCTACACCTGTTGGTTAAGGGCTGGTTCAACACACTCACCCTGAGGCTGATACTGAGAGACTGACATCATGCTGTAGAGAGGTGGTTCAACACACTCACCCTGAGGCTGATACTGAGAGACTGACGTCATGCTGTAGAGAGGTTGTTCAACACACTCACCCTGAGGCTGATACTAACGTGATGCTATAGAGAGGTGGTTCTACACACTCACCCTGAGGCTGATACTAACGTCATGCTGTAGAGAGGTGGTTCTCAGCTCCAGACCTCCAGTACCACCCGCCACAACAGTACACATTAACGTAGTCCCAGACATGCACACCTGAGTCAACTAATCATCAAGCCCTCCATGAGTTGAACAAGGTGTGCCTGTTCAGGGCCACATTAATGTGTTCTGTTGGGGCTGGGGGTACAGGAGGACTGGAGCCTGTTCAGGGCCACATTAATGTGTTCTGTTGGGGGTACAGGAGGACTGGAGCCTGTTCAGGGCCACATTAATGTGTTCTGTTGGGGCTGGGGGTACAGGAGGACTGGAGCCTGTTCAGGGCCACATTAATGTGTTCTGTTGGGGCTGGGGGTACAGGAGGACTGGAGCCTGTTCAGGGCCACATTAATGTGTTCTGTTGGGGCTGGGGGTACAGGAGGACTGGAGCCTGTTCAGGGCCACATTAATGTGTTCTGTTGGGGGTACAGGAGGACTGGAGCCTGTTCAGGGCCACATTATTGTGTTCTGTTGGGGGTACATGAGGACTGGAGCCTGTTCAGGGCCACATTAATGTGTTCTGTTGGGGCTGGGGGTACAGGAGGACTGGAGCCTGTTCAGGGCCACATTATTGTGTTCTGTTGGGGGTACAGCAGGACTGGAGCCTGTTCAGGGCCACATTATTGTGTTCTGTTGGGGGTACAGGAGGACTGGAGCCTGTTCAGGGCCACATTATTGTGTTCTGTTGGGGGTACATGAGGACTGGAGCCTGTTCAGGGCCACATTAATGTGTTCTGTTGGGGCTGGGGGTACAGGAGGACTGGAGCCTGTTCAGGGCCACATTATTGTGCTCTGTTGGGGGTACAGGAGGACTGGAGCCTGTTCAGGGCCACATTATTGTGTTCTGTTGGAGGACTGGAGCCTGTTCAGGGCCACATTATTGTGTTCTGTTGGGGGTACATGAGGACTGGAGCCTGTTCAGGGCCACATTAATGTGTTCTGTTGGGGCTGGGGGTACAGGAGGACTGGAGCCTGTTCAGGGCCACATTATTGTGCTCTGTTGGGGGTACAGGAGGACTGGAGCTATTGAAAAATAAAGGTTTTGGAGAAATTTGATTGAGTGAATGTATGTATTGGTTTATTTTGATAAGAGATGAACATGTCATGAATTGAAGGTTATTTGTTGATGTAAAAATGAATCACTTTTAATGTTATCAGATTTGGGTCGCAATATATTCTTGTGACTAACCCATGACCTCTAACCTATAGACAGACTAACAGGTTGTTTATGTCCTGCTGTAGACCACCAGAATACTACCAGGTTAGAGACAGACTAACAGGTTGTTTATGTCCTGCTGTAGACCACCAGAATACTACCAGGTTAGAGACAGACTAACAGGTTGTTTATGTCCTGCTGTAGACCACCAGAATACTACCAGGTTAGAGACGGAGACTAACAGGTTGTTTATGTCCTGCTGTAGACCACCAGAATACTACCAGGTTAGAGACGGAGACTAACAGGTTGTTTATGTCCTGCTGTAGACCACCAGAATACTACCAGGTTAGAGACAGACTAACAGGTTGTTTATGTCCTGCTGTAGACCACCAGAATACTACCAGGTTAGAGACAGACTAACAGGTTGTTTATGTCCTGCTGTAGACCACCAGAATACTACCAGGTTAGAGACAGACTAACAGGTTGTTTATGTCCTGCTGTAGACAACCAGTTGCAGTGTGAAGAGACCATAGTCATCTCCTTGGCTGTTGTCTCTGTGCTGGCTGTCATCATCTTTGCTGCCTTCTTCGGTTACCGCATGATGCACAGTGAGTAACCATGGTGATAACCAGACAATAATATGATGCTTATCTCTGTTTATCCCCGTGACCTAAGCCTCTGTCTGACTGTGTATGTATTCTCAGGAGGTGGTAAACAGGGCCTTCATAATCTCAACATGATGGAGGGAGCTGGTTCTGAGAGCTCTCTGGACCTGGACAACCTCAAACAACTGGAGGTCAGATGGCTACAGCTACTACAGTTATTACAGTTACTACAGCTACTACAGTTATTACCGCTACTACAGTTATTACAGTTACTACAGTTATTATAGTTGTTACAGTTATTACAGCTGCTACAGCTACTACAGTTATTATAGTTATTACAGCTACTACAGCTATTACAGCTACTACAGTTATTACAGTTGCTACAGCTACTACAGTTATGACAGTTATTACAGCTACTACAGTTATTACAGTTATTACAGCTACTACAGTTATTACAGTTACTACAGCTACTACAGTTATTATAGTTATTACAGTTATTACAGCTGCTACAGCTACTACAGTTATTATAATTATTACAGCTACTACAGTTGTTACAGTTGCTACAGCTACTACGGTTATTACAGTTGCTACAGCTACTACAGTTATTACAGTTATTACCGCTGCTACAGTTATTACAGTTACTACAGCTACTACAGTTACTACAGTCATTATAGTTGTTACAGTTATTACAGCTGCTACAGCTACTGCAGTTATTACAGCTGCTACAGTTATTACAGTTGCTGCAGCTACTACAGTTATTACAGTTATTACAGTTACTACAGCTACTACAGTTGCTACAGTTACTACAGTTGCTACAGTTACTACAGTTATTACAGTTACTACAGTTATTACAGTTACTACAGCTACTACAGTTGCTACAGTTACTACAGTTATTACAGTTACTACAGTTATTACAGTTACTACAGCTACTATAGTTATTACAGTTATTACAGCTGCTACAGCTACTGCAGTTACTACAGTTATTATAGTTATTACAGCTACTACAGTTATTACAGCTACTACAGTTATTACAGTTGCTACAGCTACTACGGTTATTACAGTTGCTACAGCTACTACAGTTATTACAGTTATTACTGCTGCTACAGATATTACAGTTGTTACAGTTACTACAGTTATTACAGTTATTATAGTTGTTACAGTTATTACAGCTGCTACAGCTACTACAGTTACTACAGTTATTACAGCTGCTACAGTTATTACAGTTGCTACAGCTACTACAGTTATTACAGTTATTACAGCTGCTACAGTTACTACAGTTATTACAGTTATTACAGCTACTACAGTTATTACAGTTACTACAGCTACTACAGTTGCTACAGTTACTACAGTTACTACAGTTATTACAGTTATTACAGTTACTACAGTTATTACAGCCATCGATAAGAAACATTACTGTGCAGCCGTATTCATTGATCTGGCCAAGGCTTTCGACTCTGTCAATCACCACATCCTCATCGGCAGACTCGACAGCCTTGGTTTCTCAAATGATTGCCTCGCCTGGTTCACCAACTACTTCTCTGATAGAGTTCAGTGTGTCAAATCGGAGGGTCTGCTGTCCGGACCTCTGGCAGTCTCTATGGGGGTGCCACAGGGTTCAATTCTTGGACCGACTCTCTTCTCTGTATACATCAATGAGGTCGCTCTTGCTGCTGGTGAGTCTCTGATCCACCTCTACGCAGACGACACCATTCTGTATACTTCTGGCCCTTCTTTGGACACTGTGTTAACAACCCTCCAGGCAAGCTTCAATGCCATACAACTCTCCTTCCGTGGCCTCCAATTGCTCTTAAATACAAGTAAAACTAAATGCATGCTCTTCAACCGATCGCTACCTGCACCTGCCCTCCTGTCCAACATCACTACTCTGGACGGCTCTGACTTAGAATACGTGGACAACTACAAATACTTAGGTGTCTGGTTAGACTGTAAACTCTCCTTCCAGACCCATATCAAACATCTCCAATCCAAAGTTAAATCTAGAATTGGCTTCCTATTTCGCAACAAAGCATCCTTCACTCATGCTGCCAAACATACCCTTGTAAAACTGACCATCCTACCAATCCTCGACTTTGGCGATGTAGTTTACAGAATAGCCTCCAATACCCTACTCAACAAATTGGATGCAGTCTATCACAGTTCAATCCGTTTTGTCACCAAAGCCCCATATACTACCCACCATTGCGACCTGTACGCTCTCGTTGGCTGGCCCTCGCTTCATACTCGTCGCCAAACCCACTGGCTCCATGTCATCTACAAGACCCTGCTAGGTAAAGTCCCCCCTTATCTCAGCTCGCTGGTCACCATTGTATCTCCCACCTGTAGCACACGCTCCAGCAGGTATATCTCTCTAGTCACCCCCAAAACCAATTCTTTCTTTGGCCGCCTCTCCTTCCAGTTCTCTGCTGCCAATGACTGGAACGAACTACAAAAATCTCTGAAACTGGAAACACTTATCTCCCTCACTAGCTTTAAGCACCAACTGTCAGAGCAGCTCACAGATTACTGCACCTGTACATAGCCCACCTATAATTTAGCCCAAACAACTACCTCTTTCCCTACTGTATTTAATTTATTTATTTATTTTGCTCCTTTGCACCCCATTATTTTTATTTCTACTTTGCACTTTCTCCCACTGCAAATCTCCCATTCCAGTGTTTTACTTGCTATATTGTATTTACTTTGCCACCATGGCCTTTTTTGCCTTTACCTCCCTTATCTCACCTCATTTGCTCACATCGTATATAGACTTGTTTATACTGTATTATTGACTGTATGTTTGTTTTACTCCATGTGTAACTCTGTGTCGTTGTATGTGTCGAACTGCTTTGCTTTATCTTGGCCAGGTCGCAATTGTAAATGAGAACTTGTTCTCAACTTGCCTACCTGGTTAAATAAAGGTGAAATAAAAAAAAATATTAAAAAATTACAGCTACTACAGTTACTACAGTTATTATATTTATTACAGCTACTACAGTTACTACAGTTATGATAGTTATTACAGCTACTACAGTTACTACAGTTATGATAGTTATTACAGCTACTACAGTTACTACAGTTATGATAGTTATTACAGCTACTACAGTTACTACAGTTATTACAGCTACTACAGTTATTACAGCTACTACAGTTACTACAGTTATTACAGCTACTACAGTTATTACAGCTACTACAGTTATTACAGCTACTACAGTTATTACAGTTATTACAGCTACTACAGTTATTACAGCTACTACAGTTATTACAGCTACTACAGTTACTACAGTTATTACAGCTACTACAGTTATTACAGCTACTACAATTATTACAGCTACTACAGTTATTACAGCTACTACAGTTATTACAGCTACTACAGTTATTACAGCTACTACAGTTACTACAGTTATGATAGTTATTACAGCTACTACAGTTACTACAGTTATTACAGCTACTACAGTTATTACAGCTACTACAATTATTACAGCTACTACAGTTATTACAGCTACTACAGTTATTACAGCTACTACCGTTATTACAGCTACTACAGTTACTACAGTTATTACAGTTACTACAGCTACTACAGTTACTACAGTTATTACAGCTACTACAGTTACTACAGTTGCTACAATTATTACAGCTGCTACAGTTATTACAGCTACTACAGTTATTACAGCTACTACAGCTACTACAGCTGCTACAAATCAAATCAAATCAAATTGTATTTGTCACATGCACATGGTTAGCAGATGTTAATGCGAGTGTAGCGAAATGCTTGTGCTTCTAGTTCCGACAATGCAGTAATAACCAACAAGTAATCTAGCTAACAATTCCAAAACTACTACCTCATAGACACAAGTGTAAGGGGATAAAGAATATGTACATAAAGATATATGAATGAGTGATGGTACAGAGCGGCATAGGCAAGATACAGTAGATGGTATTGAGTGCAGTATATACATATGAGATGAGTATGTAAACAAAGTGGCATAGTTAAAGTGGCTAGTGATACATGTATTACATAAAGATGCAGTAGATGATATAGAGTACAGTATATACATATACATATGAGATGAATAATGTAGGGTATGTAAACATTATATTAGGTAGCATTGTTTAAAGTGGCTAGTGATATATTTTACATAATTTCCCATCAATTCCCATTATTAAAGTGGCTGGAGTTGAGTCAGTGTGTTGGCAGCAGCCACTCAATGTTAGTGGTGGCTGTTTAACAGTCTGATGGCCTTGAGATAGAAGCTGTTTTTCAGTCTCTCGGTCCCAGCTTTGATGCACCTGTACTGACCTCGCCTTCTGGATGATAGCGGGGTGAACAGGCAGTGGCTCGGGTGGTTGTTGTCCTTGATGATCTTTATGGCCTTCCTGTGACATCGGGTGGTGTAGGTGTCCTGGAGGGCAGGTAGTTTGCCCCCGGTGATGCGTTGTGCAGATCTCAGCTACTACAGTTATTACAACTATTACCGTTATTGCAGCTGCTACAGTTATTAGTTATTACAGCTATTACAGGTATTACAGCTGCCACAGCTATTACCGTTGTTACAGCTATTACAGCTATTACAGCTGCTACAGTTATTACAGCCATTACAGCTTATACAGTTATTTCAGCAATTACCGTTATAACAGATACTACAGCTATTACGACTGTTACAGTTATTACAGCAACTACATTTATTACAGTTGCTACAGTTATTACAGCTACTACAGTTATTAAGCTACTACAGCTACTACAGTTATTACAGCTGTTAGTTTTTACAGTTAATACAGCTACTACAGCTATTACAGTTATTACAGCTGTTACAGTTATTACAGCTGTTACAGTTATTACAGCTACTACAGTTAGTATAGCTATTACAGCTATTACAGTTAGTATAGCTATTACAGTTATTACAGCTGCTACAGTTATTACAGTTACTACAGATGCTACAGTTATTACAGCTATTACAGCTACTTCAGTTATTACAGCTACTACATCTACTACAGCTATTCGACCTTATACACATCTACTACAGCTACTACAGCTAGTCTACCTTATACACATCTACTACAGCTACTACAGCTATTCTACCTTATACACATCTACTACAGCTACTACAGCTACTACAGCTATTCTACCTTATACACATCTACTACAGCTATTCTACCTTATACACATCTACTACAGCTACTACAGCTACTACATCTATTCTACCTTATACACATCTACTACAGCTACTACAGCTATTCTACCTTATACACATCTACTACAGCTACTACAGCTACTACAGCTATTCTACCTTATACACATCTACTACAGCTATTCTACCTTATACACATCTACTACAGCTACTACAGCTACTACATCTATTCTACCTTATACACATCTACTACAGCTACTACAGCTATTCTACCTTATACACATCTACTACAGCTACTACAGCTACTACAGCTATTCTACCTTATACACATCTACTACAGCTACTACAGCTATTCTACCTTATACACATCTACTACAGCTACTACAGCTATTCTACCTTATACACATCTACTACAGCTACTACAGCTATTCTACCTTATACACATCTACTACAGCTACTACAGCTATTCTACCTTATACACATCTACTACAGCTACTACAGCTACTACAGCTATTCTACCTTATACACATCTACTACAGCTACTACAGCTATTCGACCTTATACACATCTACTACAGCTACTACATCTACTACAGCTATTCGACCTTATACACATCTACACCTAGCACAGCTGCACATAGAGAGAATCGGTTTGAGGACCAAAATGTAATTGAGATCCAGTCGTCTTTTCTCAATCTTTCTTCTCCCTCTTTTTCTCTCTGTCAGCTGATAGGTCGAGGCCGGTACGGCTCGGTGTTCTGTGGTTCGTTGGACGAGCGACAGGTGGCTGTGAAGGTGTTCAGCTCAGCCAATCGGCAGAACTTCCTGAACGAGTGTTCCATTTATTGTCTCCCCCTGCTGGAGCATGACAACATCGCTCACTTCATCGCTGCCGACGAACGGCTGGGGGCCGAGGGCCGAGTGGAGTACCTTCTGGTCATGGAGTACTACCCCCACGTAAGTACCTTCTACTAGATTCTATTGGTTCCAGACGGCTGGGGGGCGAGTGGAGTACCTTCTACTGGGTTCTACTGGTTCCAGACGGCTGGGGGCCAAGTAGAGTACCTTCTACTGGGTTCTACTGGTTCCAGACGGCTGGGGGCCGAGTGGTGTACCTTCTACTGGATTCTACTGGTTCCAGACGGCTGGGGGCCGAGTAGAGTACCTTCTACTGGTTTCTACTGGTTACAGACGGCTGGGGGCCGAGTGGTGTACCTTCTACTGGGTTCTACTGGTTCCAGACGGCTGGGGGCCAAGTAGAGTACCTTCTACTGGGTTCTACTGGTTCCAGACGGCTGGGGGCCGAGTGGTGTACCTTCTACTGGATTCTACTGGTTACAGACGGCTGGGGGCCGAGTAGAGTACCTTCTACTGGGTTCTACTGGTTACAGACGGCTGGGGGCCGAGTGGTGTACCTTCTACTGGATTCTACTGGTTACAGACGGCTGGGGGCCGAGTAGAGTACCTTCTACTGGGTTCTACTGGTTCCAGACGGCTGGGGGCCGAGTAGAGTACCTTCTACTGGTTTCTACTGGTTCCAGACGGCTGGGGGCCGAGTAGAGTACCTTCTACTGGTTACAGACTGCTGGGGGCCGAGTAGAGTACCTTCTACTGGTTACAGACTGCTGGGGGCCGAGTAGAGTACCTTCTACTGGTTACAGACTGCTGGGGGCCGAGTAGAGTACCTTCTACTGGTTACAGACTGCTGGGGGCCGAGTAGAGTACCTTCTACTGGTTACAGACTGCTGGGGGCCGAGTAGAGTACCTTCTACTGGATTCTACTGGTTACAGACGGCTGGGGGCCGAGTAGAGTACCTTCTACTGGATTCTACTGGTTACAGACGGCTGGGGGCCGAGTGGTGTACCTTCTACTGGTTTCTACTGGTTCCAGACGGCTTAGGGAGCTGATTCCCTTTTATTTAAAGTGACAAACCACCTCAGCACTGTCTGCTCTCCCCCTCTGTGTCCTGGTGTATTATGATGTATTAATACAGAATATAGATATATATATATATCTGTCTCTCTCCAGCTCTATCTCTCAATCTCTCCATCTCTCTCTCTCCCTCCCTCCATCTCTCCCTCACTCCATCTCTCTCTCCCTCCATCTCTCTCTCCCTCCATCTCTCTCTCTCCCTCCATCTCTCTCCCTCCTTCCCTCCTCTCTCTCTCTCTCTCTCTCTCTCTCTCTCTCTCTCTCTCTCTCTCTCTGTGTCCTGGTGCATTATGATGTATTTATACAGTATATATCCTTCCCTCCTCTCTCTCTCTCTCTGTCAGGGCTCTTTGTATCGCTATCTGGGCCTGCAGACAGGAGACTGGATGAGTAGCTGTCGTCTGGCCCATTCCATCACCAGAGGCCTGGCCTACCTGCATACTGAGCTGCTTAAAGGAGGTGAGACATCCACCTGACCTCCACGCCCTGTCCACCTGACCTCCACGCCCTGTCCACCTGACCTCCACGCCCTGTCCACCTGACCTCTGTGGTTCAATGTGGAGTAGTAATGTAGGCATCCTCTGTGGTTCAATTTAGAGTAGTAATGTAGCCATCCTCTGACTGTGGTTCAATGTGGAGTAGTAATGTAGCCATCCTCTGGCTGTGGTTCAATGTGGAGTAGTAGAGTAGCCATCCTCTGTGGTTCAATGTGGAATAGTAATGTAGCCATCCTCTGGGGTTCAATGTAGAGTAGTAATGTAGCCATCCACTGTGGTTCATTGTAGAGTAGTAATGTAGCCATCCTCTGGCTGAGTTTCAATGTGGAGTAGTAATGTAGCCATCCTCTGTGGTTCAATGTAGACTAGTAATGTAGCCATCCTCGCTGTGGTTCAATGTGGAGCAGTAATGTAGCCATCCTCTGGCTGTGGTTCAATGTGGAGTAGTAATGTAGCCATCCTCTGGCTGTGGTTCAATGTGGAGTAGTAATGTAGCTATCCTCTGTGGTTCAATGTGGAGTAGTAATGTAGCCATCCTCTGTGGTTCAATGTGGAGTTTTAATGTGGCCATCCTCTGGATGTGGTTCAATGTGGAGTAGTAATGGAGCCATCCTCTGTGGTTCAATGTAGAGTAGTAATGTAGCCATCCTCTGGCTGTGGTTCAATGTGGAGTAGTAATGTATCCATCCTCTGGTTGTGGTTCAATGTGGAGTAGTAATGTAGCCATCCTCTGGCTGTGGTTCAATATGGAATAGTAATGTAACCATCCTCTGGGGTTCAATGTAGAGTAGTAATGTAACCATCCACTGTGGTTCATTGTAGAGTAGTAATGTAGCCATCCTCTGGCTGAGTTTCAATGTGGAGTAGTAATGTAGCCATCCTCTGTGGTTCAATGTAGAGTAGTAATGTACCCATCCTCTGTGGTTCAATGTAGACTAGTAATGTAGCCATCCTCGCTGTGGTTCAATGTGGAGCAGTAATGTAGCCATCCTCTGGCTGGGTTTCAATGTGGAGTAGTAATGTAGCCATTGTCTGTCTGTGGTTCAATGTGGAGTAGTAATGTAGCCATCCTCTGTGGTTCAATGTGGAGTAGTAATGTAGCCATCCTCTGGCTGTGGTGCAATGTGTGGTAGTAATGTAGCCATCTTCTGGTTGTGGTTCAATGTAGAATAGTAATGTATCCATCCTCTGGTTGTGGTTCAATGTAGTAATGTAGCCATCCTCTGTGGTTCAATGTGGAGTAGTAATGTAGCCATCCTCTGTGGTTCAATGTGGAGTAGTAATGTGGCCATCCTCTGGCTGTGGTTCAATGTGGAGTAGTAATGTAGCCATCCTCTGGCTGTGGTTCAATGTGGAGTAGTAATGTAGCCATCCTCTGGATGTGGTTCAATGTGGAGTAGTAATGTAGCCATCCTCTGGTTGTGGTTCAATGTGGAGTAGTAATGTAGCCATCCTCTTGGTGTGGTTCAATGTAGAGTAGTAATGTAGCCATCCTCTGGCTGTGGTTCAATGTGGAATAGTAATGTAGCCATCCTCTGGGGTTCAATGTAGAGTAGTAATGTAGCCATCCACTGTGGTTCATTGTAGAGTAGTAATGTAGCCATCCTCTGGCTGAGTTTCAATGTGGAGTAGTAATGTAGCCATCCTCTGTGGTTCAATGTAGAGTAGTAATGTAGCCATCCTCTGTGGTTCAATGTGGAGTAGTAATGTAGCCATCCTCTGTGGTTCAATGTGGAGTAGTAATGTGGCCATCCTCTGGCTGTGGTTCAATGTGGAGTAGTAATGTAGCCATCCTCTGGCTGTGGTTCAATGTGGAGTAGTAATGTAGCCATCCTCTGGATGTGGTTCAATGTGGAGTAGTAATGTAGCCATCCTCTGGTTGTGGTTCAATGTGGAGTAGTAATGTAGCCATCCTCTTGGTGTGGTTCAATGTAGAGTAGTAATGTAGCCATCCTCTGGCTGTGGTTCAATGTGGAATAGTAATGTAGCCATCCTCTGGGGTTCAATGTAGAGTAGTAATGTAGCCATCCACTGTGGTTCATTGTAGAGTAGTAATGTAGCCATCCTCTGGCTGAGTTTCAATGTGGAGTAGTAATGTAGCCATCCTCTGTGGTTCAATGTAGAGTAGTAATGTAGCCATCCTCGCTGTGGTTCAATGTGGAGTAGTAATGTAGCCATCCTCTGGCTGTGGTGCAATGTGTGGTAGTAATGTAGCCATCTTCTGGTTGTGGTTCAATGTGGAGTAGTAATGTAGCCATCCTCTGGTTGTGGTTCAATGTGGAGTAGTAATGTAGCCATCCTCTTGGTGTGGTTCAATGTAGAGTAGTAATGTAGCCATCCTCTGGCTGTGGTTCAATGTGGAATAGTAATGTAGCCATCCTCTGGGGTTCAATGTAGAGTAGTAATGTAGCCATCCACTGTGGTTCATTGTAGAGTAGTAATGTAGCCATCCTCTGGCTGAGTTTCAATGTGGAGTAGTAATGTAGCCATCCTCTGTGGTTCAATGTAGAGTAGTAATGTAGCCATCCTCTGTGGTTCAATGTGGAGTAGTAATGTAGCCATCCTCTGTGGTTCAATGTGGAGTAGTAATGTGGCCATCCTCTGGCTGTGGTTCAATGTGGAGTAGTAATGTAGCCATCCTCTGGCTGTGGTTCAATGTGGAGTAGTAATGTAGCCATCCTCTGGATGTGGTTCAATGTGGAGTAGTAATGTAGCCATCCTCTGGTTGTGGTTCAATGTGGAGTAGTAATGTAGCCATCCTCTTGGTGTGGTTCAATGTAGAGTAGTAATGTAGCCATCCTCTGGCTGTGGTTCAATGTGGAATAGTAATGTAGCCATCCTCTGGGGTTCAATGTAGAGTAGTAATGTAGCCATCCACTGTGGTTCATTGTAGAGTAGTAATGTAGCCATCCTCTGGCTGAGTTTCAATGTGGAGTAGTAATGTAGCCATCCTCTGTGGTTCAATGTAGAGTAGTAATGTAGCCATCCTCGCTGTGGTTCAATGTGGAGTAGTAATGTAGCCATCCTCTGGCTGTGGTGCAATGTGTGGTAGTAATGTAGCCATCTTCTGGTTGTGGTTCAATGTAGAATAGTAATGTATCCATCCTCTGGTTGTGGTTCAATGTAGTAATGTAGCTATCCTCTGTGGTTCAATGTGGAGTAGTAATGTAGCCATCCTCTGTGGTTCAATGTGGAGTAGTAATGTGGCCATCCTCTGGCTGTGGTTCAATGTGGAGTAGTAATGTAGCCATCCTCTGGCTGTGGTTCAATGTGGAGTAGTAATGTAGCCATCCTCTGGCTGTGGTGCAATGTGTGGTAGTAATGTAGCCATCTTCTGGTTGTGGTTCAATGTAGAATAGTAATGTATCCATCCTCTGGTTGTGGTTCAATGTAGTAATGTAGCCATCCTCTGTGGTTCAATGTGGAGTAGTAATGTAGCCATCCTCTGTGGTTCAATGTGGAGTAGTAATGTGGCCATCCTCTGGCTGTGGTTCAATGTGGAGTAGTAATGTAGCCATCCTCTGGCTGTGGTTCAATGTGGAGTAGTAATGTAGCCATCCTCTGGATGTGGTTCAATGTGGAGTAGTAATGTAGCCATCCTCTGGTTGTGGTTCAATGTGGAGTAGTAATGTAGCCATCCTCTTGGTGTGGTTCAATGTAGAGTAGTAATGTAGCCATCCTCTGGCTGTGGTTCAATGTGGAATAGTAATGTAGCCATCCTCTGGGGTTCAATGTAGAGTAGTAATGTAGCCATCCACTGTGGTTCATTGTAGAGTAGTAATGTAGCCATCCTCTGGCTGAGTTTCAATGTGGAGTAGTAATGTAGCCATCCTCTGTGGTTCAATGTAGAGTAGTAATGTAGCCATCCTCTGTGGTTCAATGTGGAGTAGTAATGTAGCCATCCTCTGTGGTTCAATGTGGAGTAGTAATGTGGCCATCCTCTGGCTGTGGTTCAATGTGGAGTAGTAATGTAGCCATCCTCTGGCTGTGGTTCAATGTGGAGTAGTAATGTAGCCATCCTCTGGATGTGGTTCAATGTGGAGTAGTAATGTAGCCATCCTCTGGTTGTGGTTCAATGTGGAGTAGTAATGTAGCCATCCTCTTGGTGTGGTTCAATGTAGAGTAGTAATGTAGCCATCCTCTGGCTGTGGTTCAATGTGGAATAGTAATGTAGCCATCCTCTGGGGTTCAATGTAGAGTAGTAATGTAGCCATCCACTGTGGTTCATTGTAGAGTAGTAATGTAGCCATCCTCTGGCTGAGTTTCAATGTGGAGTAGTAATGTAGCCATCCTCTGTGGTTCAATGTAGAGTAGTAATGTAGCCATCCTCGCTGTGGTTCAATGTGGAGTAGTAATGTAGCCATCCTCTGGCTGTGGTGCAATGTGTGGTAGTAATGTAGCCATCTTCTGGTTGTGGTTCAATGTGGAGTAGTAATGTAGCCATCCTCTGGTTGTGGTTCAATGTGGAGTAGTAATGTAGCCATCCTCTTGGTGTGGTTCAATGTAGAGTAGTAATGTAGCCATCCTCTGGCTGTGGTTCAATGTGGAATAGTAATGTAGCCATCCTCTGGGGTTCAATGTAGAGTAGTAATGTAGCCATCCACTGTGGTTCATTGTAGAGTAGTAATGTAGCCATCCTCTGGCTGAGTTTCAATGTGGAGTAGTAATGTAGCCATCCTCTGTGGTTCAATGTAGAGTAGTAATGTAGCCATCCTCTGTGGTTCAATGTGGAGTAGTAATGTAGCCATCCTCTGTGGTTCAATGTGGAGTAGTAATGTGGCCATCCTCTGGCTGTGGTTCAATGTGGAGTAGTAATGTAGCCATCCTCTGGCTGTGGTTCAATGTGGAGTAGTAATGTAGCCATCCTCTGGATGTGGTTCAATGTGGAGTAGTAATGTAGCCATCCTCTGGTTGTGGTTCAATGTGGAGTAGTAATGTAGCCATCCTCTTGGTGTGGTTCAATGTAGAGTAGTAATGTAGCCATCCTCTGGCTGTGGTTCAATGTGGAATAGTAATGTAGCCATCCTCTGGGGTTCAATGTAGAGTAGTAATGTAGCCATCCACTGTGGTTCATTGTAGAGTAGTAATGTAGCCATCCTCTGGCTGAGTTTCAATGTGGAGTAGTAATGTAGCCATCCTCTGTGGTTCAATGTAGAGTAGTAATGTAGCCATCCTCGCTGTGGTTCAATGTGGAGTAGTAATGTAGCCATCCTCTGGCTGTGGTGCAATGTGTGGTAGTAATGTAGCCATCTTCTGGTTGTGGTTCAATGTAGAATAGTAATGTATCCATCCTCTGGTTGTGGTTCAATGTAGTAATGTAGCTATCCTCTGTGGTTCAATGTGGAGTAGTAATGTAGCCATCCTCTGTGGTTCAATGTGGAGTAGTAATGTGGCCATCCTCTGGCTGTGGTTCAATGTGGAGTAGTAATGTAGCCATCCTCTGGCTGTGGTTCAATGTGGAGTAGTAATGTAGCCATCCTCTGGATGTGGTTCAATGTGGAGTAGTAATGTAGCCATCCTCTGGTTGTGGTTCAATGTGGAGTAGTAATGTAGCCATCCTCTTGGTGTGGTTCAATGTAGAGTAGTAATGTAGCCATCCTCTGGCTGTGGTTCAATGTGGAATAGTAATGTAGCCATCCTCTGGGGTTCAATGTAGAGTAGTAATGTAGCCATCCACTGTGGTTAATTGTAGAGTAGTAATGTAGCCATCCTCTGGCTGAGTTTCAATGTGGAGTAGTAATGTAGCCATCCTCTGTGGTTCAATGTAGAGTAGTAATGTAGCCATCCTCGCTGTGGTTCAATGTGGAGCAGTAATGTAGCCATCCTCTGGCTGGGTTTCAATGTGGAGTAGTAATGTAGCCATTGTCTGTCTGTGGTTCAATGTGAGTAGTAATGTAGCCATCCTCTGTGGTTCAATGTGTGGTAGTAATGTAGCCATCCTCTGGCTGTGGTTCAATGTGGAGTAGTAATGTAGCCATCCTCTGGCTGTGGTTCAATATGGAGTAGTAATGTAGCCATCCTCTGGCTGTGGTTCAATGTGGAGTAGTAATGTAGCCATCCTCTGGCTGTGGTTCAATGTGGAGTAGTAATGTAGCCATCCTCTGTGGTTCAATGTGGAGTAGTAATGTGGCCATCCTCTGGCTGTGGTTCAATGTGGAGTAGTAATGTAGCCATCCTCTGGTTGTGGTTCAATGTAGAATAGTAATGTATCCATCCTCTGGTTGTGGTTCAATGTAGTAATGTAGCCATCCTCTGTGGTTCAATGTGGAGTAGTAATGTAGCCATCCTCTGGCTGTGGTTCACTGTGGAGTAGTAATGTAGCCATCCTCTGGATGTGGTTCAATGTGGAGTAGTAATGTAGCCATCCTCTGGTTGTGGTTCAATGTGGAGTAGTAATGTAGCCATCCTCTTGGTGTGGTTCAATGTAGAGTAGTAATGTAGCTATCCTCTGGCTGTGGTTCAATGTGGAATAGTAATGTAGCCATCCTCTGGGGTTCAATGTAGAGTAGTAATGTAGCCATCCACTGTGGTTAATTGTAGAGTAGTAATGTAGCCATCCTCTGGCTGAGTTTCAATGTGGAGTAGTAATGTAGCCATCCTCTGTGGTTCAATGTAGAGTAGTAATGTAGCCATCCTCGCTGTGGTTCAATGTGGAGCAGTAATGTAGCCATCCTCTGGCTGGGTTTCAATGTGGAGTAGTAATGTAGCCATTGTCTGTCTGTGGTTCAATGTGAGTAGTAATGTAGCCATCCTCTGTGGTTCAATGTGTGGTAGTAATGTAGCCATCCTCTGGCTGTGGTTCAATGTGGAGTAGTAATGTAGCCATCCTCTGGCTGTGGTTCAATATGGAGTAGTAATGTAGCCATCCTCTGGCTGTGGTTCAATGTGGAGTAGTAATGTAGCCATCCTCTGGCTGTGGTTCAATGTGGAGTAGTAATGTAGCCATCCTCTGTGGTTCAATGTGGAGTAGTAATGTGGCCATCCTCTGGCTGTGGTTCAATGTGGAGTAGTAATGTAGCCATCCTCTGGCTGTGGTTCAATGTGGAGTAGTAATGTAGCCATCCTCTAGTTGTGGTTCAATGTTGAGTAGTAATGTAGCCATCCTCTTGGTGTGGTTCAATGTAGAGTAGTAATGTAGCCATCCTCTGGCTGTGGTTCAATGTGTCGTAGTAATGTAGCCATCCTCTGGTTGTGGTTCAATGTAGAATAGTAATGTATCCATCCTCTGGTTGTGGTTCAATGTAGTAATGTAGCCATCCTCTGTGGTTCAATGTGGAGTAGTAATGTAGCCATCCTCTGGCTGTGGTTCACTGTGGAGTAGTAATGTAGCCATCCTCTGGCTTTGGTTCAATGTGGAGTAGTAATGTAGCCATCCTCTGGCTGTGGTTCAATGTGGAGTATTAATGTAGCTATCCTCTGTGGTTCAATGTGGAGTAGTAATGTAGCCATCCTCTGTGGTTCAATGTGGAGTAGTAATGTAGCCATCCTCTGGGTTTCAATGTGGAGTAGTAATGTAGCCATCCTCTAGTTCAATGTGGAGTAGTAATGTAGCCATCCTCTGGCTGTGGTTCAATGTGGAGTAGTAATGTAGCCATCCTCTGTGGTTCAATGTGGAGTAGTAATGTAGCCATCCTCTGGCTGTGGTTCAATGTGGAGTAGTAATGTAGCCATCCTCTGGCTGTGGTTCAATGTGGAGTAGTAATGTAGCCATCCTCTGGGTTTCAATGTGGAGTAGTAATGTACCCATCCTCTGTGGTTCATTGTGGAGTAGTAATGTACCCATCCTCTGGGTTTCAATGTGGAGTAGTAATGTAGCCATCCTCTGTGGTTCAATGTGGAGTAGTAATGTAGCCATCGTCTGGCTGTGGTTCAATGTGGAGTAGTAATGTACCCATCCTCTGGGTTTCAATGTGGAGTAGTAATGTAGCCATCCTCTGGGTTTCAATGTGGAGTAGTAATGTAGCCATCCTCTGGTTCAATGTGGAGTAGTAATGTAGCCATCCTCTGGCTGTGGTTCAATGTGGAGTAGTAATGTAGCCATCCTCTGTGGTTCAATGTGGAGTAGTAATGTAGCCATCCTCTGGCTGTGGTTCAATGTGGAGTAGTAATGTAGCCATCCTCTGGCTGTGGTTCAATGTGGAGTAGTAATGTAGCCATCCTCTGGGTTTCAATGTGGAGTAGTAATGTACCCATCCTCTGTGGTTCATTGTGGAGTAGTAATGTACCCATCCTCTGGGTTTCAATGTGGAGTAGTAATGTAGCCATCCTCTGTGGTTCAATGTGGAGTAGTAATGTAGCCATCGTCTGGCTGTGGTTCAATGTGGAGTAGTAATGTACCCATCCTCTGGGTTTCAATGTGGAGTAGTAATGTAGCCATCCTCTGTGGTTCAATGTGGAGTAGTAATGTAGCCATCCTCTGGCTGTGGTTCAATGTGGAGTAGTAATGTAGCCATCCTCTGGCTGTGGTTCAATCACCAGTCTGCTGCTCTATTCTACAATACTATCACCAGAGTACTGCTCTGTTCTACAGGGCTCTCACTGCCCCCTAGTGGATACTGCACCAAGTCAATAGAGCTCTGCCTGTGCCCTGGTTGTCAGTAAAAACTGGTAGAGGATCAGTTCTCATCTATTATGAACCACCACGGTCCTAGTTCTAAATATTATCTTGTAACTCCTTTCTCCCTCCTCCTCCTCTCTTCCTCCCCCTCTCTTCTCCCTCCCCCTCTCTTCTCCCTCCCCCTCTTCTCCCTCCCCCTCTTCTCCCTCCTCCTCCACCTCTCTTCCTCCCCTCCTCTATTCCTTATCATCCTCTCTTCTCCCCTCTTTCTCCTCTTTCCACCTCCTTCTCTCTCCATACCTCCTCTTCTCCCCCATCCTCTTCCACCTCGTCCTCCTCCAGACTTCTACAAGCCAGCTGTGTCTCACAGAGATCTGAACAGTCGGAACATTCTGGTGAAGAACGACGGAACGTGTGTCATCATCGACTTTGGCCTCTCCATGAAGTTGACGGGGAACCGGCCGGTACGACAGGGAGAGGAGGAGAACGCTGCCATCAGTGAGGTGAGACAATAGAACCCTTTGAAACCCATGTCATCAGTGAGGGGAGACAATAGAACCCTTTGGAACCCATGTCATCAGTGGGGGGAGACCATAGAACCCTTTGAAACCCATGTCATCAGTGGGGGGAGACCATAGAACCCTTTGGAACCCATGTCATCAGCGAGGGGAGACCATAGAACCCTTTGAAACCAATTTAATCAGTGAGGGGAGACCATAGAACCGTTTGGAACCCATGTCATCAGTGGGGGGAGACCATAGAACCCTTTGAAACCCATGTCATCAGTGAGGGGAGACCATGGAACCCATGTCATCAGTGAGGTGAGAACATAGAACCCTTTGGAACCCATGTCATCAGTGAGGGGAGACTATAGAACCCTTTGAAACCCATGTCATGAGTGAGGTGAGACCATAGAACCCTTTGAAACCAATTTAATCAGTGAGGGGAGACCATAGAACCCTTTGAAACCAATTGAAAAAGTGAGGGGAGACCATAGAACCATATGAATCATTGAGGTGAGAACATAGAACCCTTTGAAACCAATTTAATCAGTACAGTGAGACCATAGAACCCTTTGAAACCCATGTCATCAGTGAGGTGAGACCATAGAACCCTTTGAAACCAATTTAATCAGTGAGGTGAGACCATAGAACCCTTTGGAACCCATGTCATCAGTGAGGGGAAACCATAGAACCCTTTGGAACCCATGTCATCAGTGTTGTGAGACTATAGAACCCTTTGAAACCCATGTCATCAGTGAGGTGAGACCATAGAACCCTTTGGAACCCATGTCATCAGTGGGGGGAGACCATAGAACCCTTTGAAACAAATGTAATCAGTGAGGTGAGACCATAGAACCCTTTGAAACCCATGTCATCAGTGAGGTGAGACCATAGAACCCTTTGAAACCAATTTAATCAGTGAGGTGAGACCATAGAACCCTTTGGAACCCATGTCATCAGTGAGGTGAGACCATAGAACCCTTTGGAACCCATGTCATCAGTGAGGGGAGACAATATAACCCCTTGAAATCCATGTCATCAGTGAGGGGAAACCATAGAACCCTTTGGAACCCATGTCATCAGTGAGGGGAGACCATAGAACCCTTTGAATCAGTGAGGTGAGACCATAGAACCCTTTGAAACCAATTTAATCAGTTAGGTGAGACCATAGAACCCTTTGAAACCCATGTCATCAGTGAGGTGAGACCATAGAACCCTTTGAAACCAATTTAATCAGTGAGGTGAGACCATAGAACCCTTTGAAACCAATTTAATCAGTGAGGGGAGACCATAGAACCCTTTGAAACCAATTTAATCAGTGAGGGGAGACCATAGAACCATATGAATCATTGAGGTGAGAACATAGAACCCTTTGAAACCAATTTAATCAGTGCAATGAGACCATAGAACCCTTTGAAACCCATGTCATCAGTGAGGTGAGACCATAGAACCCTTTGAAACCAATTTAATCAGTGAGGGGAGACCATAGAACCCTTTGAAACCAATTTAATCAGTGAGGTGAGACCATAGAACCCTTTGAAACCAATTTAATCAGTGAGGTGAGACCATAGAACCCTTTGAAACCAATTTAATCAGTGAGGGGAGACCATAGAACCATTTGAATCAGTGTTGTGAGACCATAGAACCCTTTGAAACCAATTTAATCAGTTAGGTGAGACCATAGAACCCTTTGAAACCAATTTAATCAGTGAGGTGAGACCATAGAACCCTTTGAAACCAATTTAATCAGTGAGGGGAGACCATAGAACCCTTTGAAACCCACATCTGTCTCTCCCTTGTGGGATCTAACTTCTACTTGGCTTTGGACATTCTGGATTGGGTGGTTAGGGTTAGGGGTTATGTATTTCAACCCTGGTTCTGTCTCTCTTCAGGTGGGTACAGTCCGCTACATGGCCCCAGAGGTTCTGGAGGGGGCTGTGAACCTGAGGGACTGTGAGTCGGCTCTGAAGCAGGTGGACATGTACGCCCTGGGCCTCGTCTACTGGGAGACCTTCATGAGGTGTACTGACCTCTTCCCAGGTAATAACCCTGACCTCTAACCCTGGGCCTCGTCTACTGGGAGACTTTCATGAGGTGTACTGACCTCTTCCCAGGTAATAACCCTGACCTCTAACCCTGGGCCTCATCTACTGGGAGACCTTCATGAGGTGTACTGACCTCTTCCCAGGTAATAACCCTGACCTCTAACCCTGGGCCTCATCTACTGGGAGACCTTCATGAGGTGTACTGACCTCTTCCCAGGTAATAACCCTGACCTCTAACCCTAGGCCTCTGGGAGACCTTCATGAGCCAGTTAAGAACAAATTCTTATTTACAATGACGGCCTAAACCGGATGACGCTGGGCCAATTGTGGACCGCCCTATGGGAGTCCAAGTCACGGCCGGATGTGATACAGCCTGGAATCTAACCAGGGTCTGTAGCGACGCCTCTAGCACTGAGATGCTGCGCCACTCGGGAGCCCAGAGAAACTTACTCCTGACCACAATTAGTTGTCAAATCACAGTATTGAGTTTCCACCTTAATGTTCTGGTTCCTCCTTTCTCTCCAGGAGAATCAGTCCCAGACCTCCAGGTGGCGTTCCAGGCCGAGGCAGGGAACCACCCTTCCTTTGAGGACATGCAGGTCCTGGTGTCCAGAGAGAAACAGAGACCCAAGTTCCCCGAGGCCTGGAAGGAAAACAGCTTGGTGAGACCTGTGGTGTGTGTGGTATGGTATGGTGTGGTGTGGTGTGTGTGGTATGGTGTGGTGGTGTGTGGTGTGGTGTGGTGTGGTATGGTGTGTGTGGTATGGTATGGTGTGGTATTGTGTGGTATGGTGTGGTATGGTGTGTGGTGTGGTGTTGTATGGTGTGGTGTTGTGTGGTGTTGTGTTGTGTTGTATGGTGTTGTATGGTATGGTGTGGTGTGTGGTGTGGTATGGTGTTGTGTGGTATGGTGTTGTGTGGTATGGTGTGGTATGGTGTTGTGTGGTATGGTGTTGTGTGGTATGGTGTTGTGTGGTATGGTATGGTGTGGTATGGTGTTGTGTGGTGTGTTATGGTGTGGTGTTGTGTGGTATGGTGTGGTGTGGTATGGTGTTGTATGGTATGGTGTGGTGTTGTATGGTATGGTGTTGTGTGGTATGGTGTGGTGTGGTATGGTGTTGTGTGGTATGGTGTGGTGTGGTATGGTGTGGTATGGTGTTGTGTGGTATGGTGTGGTGGTGTGTGGTATGGTGTGGTGTGGTATGGTGTTGTATGGTATGGTGTGGTGTTGTATGGTATGGTGTTGTGTGGTATGGTGTGGTGTGGTATGGTGTGGTATGTGTTAGCCTCTGTAACCTTCCCTCAGGCGGTGCGGTCCCTGAAGGAGACCATGGAGGACTGTTGGGACCAGGATGCTGAGGCCAGGCTGACCGCTCAGTGTGCAGAGGAGCGCATGGCTGAACTACTGCTGATCTGGGACCAGTCCAAGTCTGTCAGCCCCACACTCAACCCTACTGGTAGCAGCTGTACCACACTGTTCAATGATAGGTACAGACACTATACACACCCTCCACTGTACCACACTGTTCAATGATAGGTACAGACACTATACACACCCTCCACTGTACCACACTGTTCAATGATAGGTACAGACACTATACACACCCTCCACTGTACCACACTGTTCAATGATAGGTACAGACACTATACACACCCTCCACTGTACCACACTGTTCAATGATAGGTATAGACACTATACACACCCTCCACTGTACCACACTGTTCAATGATAGGTACAGACACTATACACACCCTCCACTGTACCACACTGTTCAATGATAGGTATAGACACTATACACACCCTCCACTGTACCACACTGTTCAATGATAGGTATAGACACTATACACACCCTCCACTGTACCACACTGTTCAATGATAGGTACAGACACTATACACACCCTCCACTGTACCACACTGTTCAATGATAGGTACAGACACTATACACACCCTCCACTGTACCACACTGTTCAATGATAGGTATAGACACTATACACACCCTCCACTGTACCACACTGTTCAATGATAGGTACAGACACTATACACACCCTCCACTGTACCACACTGTTCAATGATAGGTATAGACACTATACACACCCTCCTCTCAACCCATATGTACCACACTGTTCAATGATAGGTACAGACACTATACACACCCTCCTCTCAACCCAGCTGTAACACACTGTTCAATGATAGGTATAGACACTATACACACCCTCCACTGTACCACACTGTTCAATGATAGGTATACACACCCTCCTCTCAACCCATATGTACCACACTGTTCAATGATAGGTACAGACACTATACACACCCTCCACTCAACCCAGCTGTACCACACTGTTCAATGATAGGTACAGACACTATACACACCCTCCACTCAACCCAGCTGTAACACACTGTTCAATGATAGGTATAGACACTATACACACCCTCCACTGTACCACACTGTTCAATGATAGGTACAGACACTATACACACCCTCCAGCTGTACCACACTGTTCAATGATAGGTACAGACACTATACACACCCTCCTCTCAACCCAGCTGTACCACACTGTTCAATGATAGGTACAGACACTATACACACCCTCCACTGTACCACACTGTTCAATGATAGGTACAGACACTATACACACCCTCCTCTCAACCCAGCTGTACCACACTGTTCAATGATAGGTACAGACACTATACACACCCTCCACTGTACCACACTGTTCAATGATAGGTACAGACACTATACACACCCTCCACTGTACCACACTGTTCAATGATAGGTACAGACACTATACACACCCTCCACTGTACCACACTGTTCAATGATAGGTATAGACACTATACACACCCTCCTCTCAACCCATATGTACCACACTGTTCAATGATAGGTACAGACACTATACACACCCTCCTCTCAACCCAGCTGTAACACACTGTTCAATGATAGGTATAGACACTATACACACCCTCCTCTCAACCCATATGTACCACACTGTTCAATGATAGGTACAGACACTATACACACCCTCCACTCAACCCAGCTGTAACACACTGTTCAATGATAGGTATAGACACTATACACACCCTCCACTGTACCACACTGTTCAATGATAGGTACAGACACTATACACACCCTCCAGCTGTACCACACTGTTCAATGATAGGTACAGACACTATACACACCCTCCACTCAACCCAGCTGTAACACACTGTTCAATGATAGGTACAGACACTATACACACCCTCCACTGTACCACACTGTTCAATGATAGGTATAGACACTATACACACCCTCCACTGTACCACACTGTTCAATGATAGGTATAGACACTATACACACCCTCCACTGTACCACACTGTTCAATGATAGGTACAGACACTATACACACCCTCCACTGTACCACACTGTTCAATGATAGGTATAGACACTATACACACCCTCCACTGTACCACACTGTTCAATGATAGGTACAGACACTATACACACCCTCCACTGTACCACACTGTTCAATGATAGGTATAGACACTATACACACCCTCCACTGTACCACACTGTTCAATGATAGGTATAGACACTATACACACCCTCCACTGTACCACACTGTTCAATGATAGGTACAGACACTATACACACCCTCCACTGTACCACACTGTTCAATGATAGGTACAGACACTATACACACCCTCCACTGTACCACACTGTTCAATGATAGGTACAGACACTATACACACCCTCCACTGTACCACACTGTTCAATGATAGGTATAGACACTATACACACCCTCCACTGTACCACACTGTTCAATGATAGGTATAGACACTATACACACCCTCCACTGTACCACACTGTTCAATGATAGGTACAGACACTATACACACCCTCCACTGTACCACACTGTTCAATGATAGGTACAGACACTATACACACCCTCCAGCTGTACCACACTGTTCAATGATAGGTATAGACACTATACACACCCTCCTCTCAACCCAGCTGTACCACACTGTTCAATGATAGGTATAGACACTATACACACCCTCCTCTCAACCCATATGTACCACACTGTTCAATGATAGGTACAGACACTATACACACCCTCCACTCAACCCAGCTGTAACACACTGTTCAATGATAGGTACAGACACTATACACACCCTCCACTGTACCACACTGTTCAATGATAGGTACAGACACTATACACACCCTCCAGCTGTACCACACTGTTCAATGATAGGTATAGACACTATACACACCCTCCACTCAACCCAGCTGTAACACACTGTTCAATGATAGGTATAGACACTATACACACCCTCCACTCAACCCAGCTGTACCACACTGTTCAATGATAGGTACAGACACTATACACACCCTCCACTGTAGCACACTGTTCAATGATAGGTACAGACACTATACACACCCTCCACTGTACCACACTGTTCAATGATGGGTACAGACACTATACACACCCTCCACTGTACCACACTGTTCAATGATAGGTACAGACACTATACACACCCTCCACTGTACCACACTGTTCAATGATAGGTACAGACACTATACACACCCTCCACTGTACCACACTGTTCAATGATGGGTACAGACACTATACACACCCTCCACTGTACCACACTGTTCAATGATAGGTACAGACACTATACACACCCTCCACTGTACCACACTGTTCAATGATAGGTACAGACACTATACACACCCTCCACTGTACCACACTGTTCAATGATAGGTACAGACACTATACACACCCTCCACTGTACCACACTGTTCAATGATAGGTACAGACACTATACACACCCTCCACTGTACCACACTGTTCAATGATAGGTATAGACACTATACACACCCTCCACTCAACCCAGCTGTAACACTGTTCACCTGTTGTTTACTCTCTCTCTCTACATTGTTGACACACACCCTAACTTTACACTCATACCTACTGCACAACGACACACACACACACCTTACACTCATACCTACTAGAACCAGCTGCACTGCACATCAACACACACACCTTGTTGTCCTCCTTGGTGATAAGTACCTGTTGTGGTGTTAACGTGTCTGTGGCCCCAACAGAAACCGCATGGGGCCACAGTCCGGCCCCGACCCTGCCTCGTCCTACATCGAGGAGCAGGACGGCACGACCAAGAGCACACACAGCGACGCCCCCTCCGCTTTGATTGGCCGGACGAGAGATGGAGGTGTGGCTGGAGAGAGGAACAGGAACTCTATAAACTACGAGCGGCAGCAGGCGGCTCACGCCCGTCTCCCCGGCAACCCCTCCGCTGGAACCTCCTCTTCCCTCACAACCATGACCTTCATCTCAGAGTCCAGCCAGGGTCATGACCCCAACCCTAACCTCCACCTGACCCTGACCCAGGAGGATCTGGAGACCACCAAGCTGGACCCCAGGGAGGTGGATAAGAACCTGAAGGAGAGTTCTGATGAGAACCTGATGGAACACAGCCAGAAACAGTTCTGTTCTCCGGACCTGCTGAGTCCCGCCTCCTCCTCCCTGCTCTTCCCCTTCATCAAGATGGCTGCCGAGGCGTCTCCCCCCGCCGTATTCCCTCTCCCCAAGCAGCAAAACCTCCCCAAACGACCCTCCAGCCTGCTGCTCCGCACCAAGCCGCCTAAGAAAGACTCATCCTCTCTGAGGTTTAAATTCGGTCGCCGTGGCAAGTCCAACCTACGACAGGTAGAGGGCGGAGCTAAGACCAACGGCGTGTCCAACGTCACCGCCGTCTCCGAGTCCCACCGGGTCAGCGCCACCAACAACCTGCTGGTCCTACGGGACCTCTCTGTGAACGGGCACGCGGATGGGTCCTTGCCAGCAGGGGGCGCCAGCAGCACGGTGGGGCTCACTCTAAGTCAGAGCACGAACCCCCAGAGCTCTGAGGACGGCCAGCTGGGGCTGATCACTACCAGCCCAGACGAACACCAACCCCTGCTGAGCAGAGAGACAGGACAACCAGATGTCCACTCCTCTAACGCACGGCCCAACAACAACAACAACAACAGCAATGGACTGGTACTGGGGGAGGGAGAGGGGGAGAGTGATGGGGGAGGAGAGGAAGAGGAGGAGGGAGCAGGAGGAAGTACCAGTGGAGAGACCCCCTGCTCCCTGGGGGAGAGTTCTGTGTCTGGTTCCTTGTCTGGACCTGACCCCAACCCTGTCCCCATGAGAGGTGAAGCCCTACTCAGGCAGCCTAAAGGAGGCCGGCGGCCGGAGAGACCCAACTCCCTGGACCTGTCCTTCACCACCAGAGACCTGGTCTCACTGGGTGAGCAGAGCACCCTCACAGCCTGACCCTAACCCTCACAGCCTGACCCTAACCCTCACAGCCTGACCCTAACCCTCACAGCCTGACCCTAACCCTCACAGCCTGACCCCCTGACCCTGACCCTTACCCCCTGACCTTAACCCTGTGTTTGTGTTCCAGGGGAGGCCTTGGTCCAGAACCAGGGAACAGGGGAGAAGATTAAGAAGCGTGTGAAGACACCGTACTCCCTGAAGCGCTGGCGACCCGCCACCTGGGTCATCACCACAGATACCAGGGGGTCAGAGGTGAACAACAACAGGGGAGAAGGTCAGGCCCGGCCCAAGTCCAGCTCCGCTGTCTATCTGACCTCTGAACCCAGCGACACCCGCCTCTGAACTCTGACCTTCAGAGGGACAACACAGACAGTAGTGTTGTTATGACAGCAGGAGGAAGCAGTGTTGTAACAGCAGTTGGTTGTGTCCCGTCTCTCTCGCTTTGTGTCATTTTGATGACATTGCTTTAAGTTGAATCCAGCTATGCAGCAATCTCTTCCTTGTGGTTTCATTTGTCTATGTGTATGATGGGGTCTTCTCCAGTTGAAATCTCTGTGACCATGAGGGAGGCTGCTCTGGTGCCTTTCAACAGTCATAGTATTTGCTCTGTCTTTCAGCACCATAAGGACTTTGCTCCAGACATGACTGACTCTGGTCTTAAAGACACAATTATCCACTTTCACTTGTTTCATGCTCTGTTCATTTTTGATTTTGTATCATGATTTAAACTGTGCAATAGGATACAGCTTTTAGGTGCTTTCATTATGTTTTTAACACTTCTGTTTTTTCTTGTTTAAATGTTTTTATATAATCTCTGTGTTGCACTTGGACATGGACACCAACTCAATATTTTATTCAGTCTGTAAACCCTCTCCTTAAATCGAACAACTGAAGTACTACCCACAGTTGTAATGTCAGTGGGCTTGCTCTGTTTACTGGGACTCTGGGACTACAATCCCCTGACAGGACTGGGGGGGGACTACAATCACCTGACAGGACTGGGGGATACTACAATCACCAGACAGGACTGGGGGGGACTACAATCACCAGACAGGACTGGGGGGGACTACAATCACCAGACAGGACTGGGGGGGACTACAATCACCAGACAGGACTGGGGGATACTACAATCACCAGACAGGACTGGGGGGGACTACAATCACCAGACAGGACTGGGGGGGACTACAATCACCAGACAGGACTGGGGGATACTACAATCCCCTGACAGGACTGGGGGATACTACAATCACCAGACAGGACTGGTGGAAACTACAATCACCAGACAGGACTGGTGGAAACTACAATCACCAGACAGGACTGGTGGAAACTACAATCACCAGACAGGACTGGGGGAAACTACAATCCCCTGACAGGACTGGGGGGGACTACAATCACCAGACAGGACTGGTGGAAACTACAATCACCAGACAGGACTGGGGGATACTACAATCCCCTGACAGGACTGGGGGGGACTACAATCACTAGACAGGACTGGGGGGGACTACAATCACCTGACAGGACTGGGGGATACTACAATCACCAGACAGGACTGGGGGGGACTACAATCACCAGACAGGACTGGGGGGGACTACAATCACCAGACAGGACTGGGGGGGACTACAATCACCAGACAGGACTGGGGGATACTACAATCACCAGACAGGACTGGGGGGGACTACAATCACCAGACAGGACTGGGGGGGACTACAATCACCAGACAGGACTGGGGGATACTACAATCACCAGACAGGACTGGGGGATACTACAATCACCAGACAGGACTGGTGGAAACTACAATCACCAGACAGGACTGGGGGATACTACAATCACCAGACAGGACTGGTGGAAACTACAATCACCAGACAGGACTGGTGGAAACTACAATCACCAGACAGGACTGGGGGATACTACAATCACCAGACAGGACTGGTGGAAACTACAATCACCAGACAGGACTGGGGGAAACTACAATCACCAGACAGGACTGGGGGATACTATAATCAGCTGACAGGACTGGGGGATACTACAATCACCAGACAGGACTGGGGGATACTACAATCACCAGACAGGACTGGTGGAAACTACAATCACCAGACAGGACTGGGGGAAACTACAATCACCAGACAGGACTGGGGGATACTATAATCACCTGACAGGACTGGGGGATACTATAATCACCTGACAGGACTGGGGGGACTACAATCACCAGACATGACTGGGGGATACTACAATCACCAGACAGGACTGGGGGACTACAATCATCTGACAGGACTGGGGGACAACAATCACCAGACAGGACTGGGGGATACTACAATCACCTGACAGGACTGGGGGATACTATAATCACCTGACAGGACTGTGGGGACTACAATCACCAGACATGACTGGGGGACAACAATCACCTGACAGGACTGGGGGGGAATACAATCACCAGACAGGACTGGGGGAAACTACAATCACCAGAAAACACTGGGATTCTGGGACTACAATCACCAGAGAACACTGGGATTCTGGGACTACAATCACCAGAGAACACTGGGATTCTGGGACTACAATCACCAGAAAACACTGGGATTCTGGGACTACAATCACCAGAGAACACTGGGATTCTGGGACTACAATCACCAGAGAACACTGGGATTCTGGGACTACAATCAAGAGAAGCAGGATGCATCTGTTCAGAAATGGACGAACAGCAACAACAACACCTCTCTTTCAACAGAGAAACTCTGATTCCCACAATTCTGTCTGCTCGGAATCCAACTATTTTTAAAGCAAACCTTCTGAATCATGCTGGAACTGTTTTCCCTGTCTTGTGAATCTGTACCATGTGGACTATGGATGTGTTGGCGTGTGTTTGCAACGTGTGTGGGGCTGGGCTACGTGTTGTAGCTACATGCCAGCAGACGCAGGATGCAGTGGATCTAGGCCGTGCAGGACCTGAAGTCTGTGTCAGGGACTGTCGGTTTTAGTGCTGCTTCAGAGAGGATCAAATTAGCTTTCTGTTTTGGTATCTTGCATTTGTATGAGAAATATATGTTTGTGTATTGCAACAACAACAACAAAAAACGTACCTATGCTCTGTAAGGGTTACTCTGACCTGCCATGTTAATATGATGAACACTACAGGTTTGACAAAACAAAAACATTTTAATAAATGTATAAAAACACAGTGGTATAGTTATTATGAACTCAGGGTTAGATAATAAATATATAAAACACAGTTATTATGAACTCAGGGTTAGATAATAAATATATAAAACACAGTGGTATAGTTAATATGAACTCAGGGTGGGTAATAAATATATAAAACACAGTTATTATGAACTCAGGGTTAGATAATAAATATATAAAACACAGTGGTATAGTTATTATGAACTCAGGGTTAGGTAATAAATATATAAAACACAGTGGTATAGTTATTATGAGCTCAGGGTTAGGTAATAAATATATAAAACACAGTGGTATAGTTATTATGAGCTCAGGGTTAGGTAATAAATATATAAAACACAGTGGTATAGTTATTATGAGCTCAGGGTTAGGTAATAAATATATAAAACACAGTGGTATAGTTATTATGAACTCAGGGTTAGGTAATAAATATATAAAACACAGTGGTATAGTTATTATGAGCTCAGGGTTAGGTAATAAATATATAAAACACAGTGGTATAGTTATTATGAACTCAGGGTTAGGTAATAAATATATAAAACACAGTTATTATGAACTCAGGGTTAGATTATAAAACACTGGTATAGTTATGAACTCAGGGTTAGGTAATAAATATATAAAACACAGTTATTATGAACTCAGGGTTAGATAATAAATATATAAAACACAGTGGTATAGTTATTATGAACTCAGGGTTAGATAATAAATATATAAAACACAGTGGTATAGTTATTATGAACTCAGGGTTAGATAATAAATATATAAAACACAGTTATTATGAACTCAGGGTTAGGTAATAAATATATAAAACACAGTGGTATAGTTATTATGAACTCAGGGTTAGATAATAAATATATAAAACACAGTTATTATGAACTCAGGGTTAGATAATAAATATATAAAACACAGTTATTATGAACTCAGGGTTAGATAATAAATATATAAAACACAGTTATTATGAACTCAGGGTTAGGTAATAAATATATAAAACACAGTTATTATGAACTCAGGGTTAGATAATAAATATATAAAACACTGTTATTATGAACTCAGGGTTAGGTAATAAATATATAAAACACAGTGGTATAGTTATTATGAACTCAGGGTTAGGTAATAAATATATAAAACACAGTTATTATGAACTCAGGGTTAGGTAATAAATATATAAAACACAGTTATTATGAACTCAGGGTTAGGTAATAAATATATAAAACACAGTGGTATAGTTATTATGAACTCAGGGTTAGGTAATAAATATATAAAACACAGTTATTATGAACTCAGGGTTAGGTAATAAATATATAAAACACAGTTATTATGAACTCAGGGTTAGATAATAAATAATAAAACACAGTGGTATAGTTATTATGAACTCAGGGTTAGATAATAAATAATAAAACACAGTGGTATAGTTATTATGAACTCAGGGTTAGATAATAAATATATAAAACACAGTTATGAACTCAGGGTTAGATAATAAATATATAAAACACAGTTATTATGAACTCAGGGTTAGATAATAAATATATAAAACACAGTGGTATAGTTATTATGAACTCAGGTTTAGATAATAAATATATAAAACACAGTGGTATAGTTATTATGAACTCAGGGTTAGATAATAAATACATAAAACACAGTGGTATAGTTATTATGAACTCAGGGTTAGGTAATAAATATATAAAACACAGTTATTATGAACTCAGGGTTAGGTAATAAATATATAAAACACAGTTATTATGAACTCAGGGTTAGGTAATAAATATATAAAACACTGTTATTATGAACTCAGGGTTAGGTAATAAATATATAAAACACAGTTATTATGAACTCAGGGTTAGGTAATAAATATATAAAACACAGTGGTATAGTTATTATGAACTCAGGGTTAGGTAATAAATATATAAAACACAGTTATTATGAACTCAGGGTTAGGTAATAAATATATAAAACACAGTTATTATGAACTCAGGGTTAGATAATAAATAATAAAACACAGTGGTATAGTTATTATGAACTCAGGGTTAGATAATAAATAATAAAACACAGTGGTATAGTTATTATGAACTCAGGGTTAGATAATAAATATATAAAACACAGTTATGAACTCAGGGTTAGATAATAAATATATAAAACACAGTTATTATGAACTCAGGGTTAGATAATAAATATATAAAACACAGTGGTATAGTTATTATGAACTCAGGTTTAGATAATAAATATATAAAACACAGTGGTATAGTTATTATGAACTCAGGGTTAGATAATAAATACATAAAACACAGTGGTATAGTTATTATGAACTCAGGGTTAGGTAATAAATATATAAAACACAGTTATTATGAACTCAGGGTTAGGTAATAAATATATAAAACACAGTTATTATGAACTCAGGGTTAGATAATAAATAATAAAACACAGTGGTATAGTTATTATGAACTCAGGGTTAGGTAATAAATATATAAAACACAGTTATTATGAACTCAGGGTTAGATAATAAATATATAAAACACAGTTATGAACTCAGGGTTAGATAATAAATACATAAAACACAGTTATTATGAACTCAGGGTTAGATAATAAATATATAAAACACAGTGGTATAGTTATTATGAACTCAGGGTTAGATAATAAATATATAAAACACAGTGGTATAGTTATTATGAACTCAGGGTTAGATAATAAATACATAAAACACAGTGGTATAGTTATTATGAACTCAGGGTTAGGTAATAAATATATAAAACACAGTGGTATAGTTATTATGAACTCAGGGTTAGGTAATAAATATATAAAACAGTTATTATGAACTCAGGGTTAGATAATAAATAATAAAACACAGTGGTATAGTTATTATGAACTCAGGGTTAGATAATAAATACATAAAACACAGTTATTATGAACTCAGGGTTAGATAATAAATAATAAAACACAGTGGTATAGTTATTATGAACTCAGGGTTAGATAATAAATATATAAAACACAGTTATGAACTCAGGGTTAGATAATAAATATATAAAACACAGTTATTATGAACTCAGGGTTAGATAATAAATATATAAAACACAGTGGTATAGTTATTATGAACTCAGGGTTAGATAATAAATATATAAAACACAGTTATTATGAACTCAGGGTTAGGTAATAAATATATAAAACACAGTGGTATAGTTATTATGAACTCAGGGTTAGATAATAAATATATAAAACACAGTTATTATGAACTCAGGGTTAGATAATAAATATATAAAACACAGTTATTATGAACTCAGGGTTAGATAATAAATATATAAAACACAGTTATTATGAACTCAGGGTTAGGTAATAAATATATAAAACACAGTTATTATGAACTCAGGGTTAGATAATAAATATATAAAACACTGTTATTATGAACTCAGGGTTAGGTAATAAATATATAAAACACAGTGGTATAGTTATTATGAACTCAGGGTTAGGTAATAAATATATAAAACACAGTTATTATGAACTCAGGGTTAGGTAATAAATATATAAAACACAGTTATTATGAACTCAGGGTTAGGTAATAAATATATAAAACACAGTGGTATAGTTATTATGAACTCAGGGTTAGGTAATAAATATATAAAACACAGTTATTATGAACTCAGGGTTAGGTAATAAATATATAAAACACAGTTATTATGAACTCAGGGTTAGATAATAAATAATAAAACACAGTGGTATAGTTATTATGAACTCAGGGTTAGATAATAAATACATAAAACACAGTTATTATGAACTCAGGGTTAGATAATAAATAATAAAACACAGTGGTATAGTTATTATGAACTCAGGGTTAGATAATAAATATATAAAACACAGTTATGAACTCAGGGTTAGATAATAAATATATAAAACACAGTTATTATGAACTCAGGGTTAGATAATAAATATATAAAACACAGTGGTATAGTTATTATGAACTCAGGTTTAGATAATAAATATATAAAACACAGTGGTATAGTTATTATGAACTCAGGGTTAGATAATAAATACATAAAACACAGTGGTATAGTTATTATGAACTCAGGGTTAGGTAATAAATATATAAAACACAGTTATTATGAACTCAGGGTTAGGTAATAAATATATAAAACACAGTTATTATGAACTCAGGGTTAGATAATAAATAATAAAACACAGTGGTATAGTTATTATGAACTCAGGGTTAGATAATAAATACATAAAACACAGTTATTATGAACTCAGGGTTAGATAATAAATAATAAAACACAGTGGTATAGTTATTATGAACTCAGGGTTAGATAATAAATATATAAAACACAGTTATGAACTCAGGGTTAGATAATAAATATATAAAACACAGTTATTATGAACTCAGGGTTAGATAATAAATATATAAAACACAGTGGTATAGTTATTATGAACTCAGGGTTAGATAATAAATATATAAAACACAGTGGTATAGTTATTATGAACTCAGGGTTAGATAATAAATACATAAAACACAGTGGTATAGTTATTATGAACTCAGGGTTAGGTAATAAATATATAAAACACAGTTATTATGAACTCAGGGTTAGGTAATAAATATATAAAACACAGTGGTATAGTTATTATGAACTCAGGGTTAGGTAATAAATATATAAAACACAGTTATTATGAACTCAGGGTTAGATAATAAATAATAAAACACAGTGGTATAGTTATTATGAACTCAGGGTTAGATAATAAATACATAAAACACAGTTATTATGAACTCAGGGTTAGATAATAAATAATAAAACACAGTGGTATAGTTATTATGAACTCAGGGTTAGATAATAAATATATAAAACACAGTTATGAACTCAGGGTTAGATAATAAATATATAAAACACAGTTATTATGAACTCAGGGTTAGATAATAAATATATAAAACACAGTGGTATAGTTATTATGAACTCAGGGTTAGATAATAAATATATAAAACACAGTTATTATGAACTCAGGGTTAGGTAATAAATATATAAAACACAGTGGTATAGTTATTATGAACTCAGGGTTAGGTAATAAATATATAAAAACACAGTGGTATAGTTATTATGAACTCAGGGTTAGGTAATAAATATATAAAACACAGTTATTATGAACTCAGGGTTAGATAATAAATATATAAAACACAGTGGTATAGTTATTATGAACTCAGGGTTAGGTAATAAATATATAAAACACAGTTATTATGAACTCAGGGTTAGATAATACATACATAAAACACAGTGGTATAGTTATTATGAACTCGGGGTTAGATAATAAATATATAAAACACAGTTATTATGAACTCATGGTTAGATAATAAATACATAAAACACAGTTATTATGAACTCAGGGTTAGGTAATAAATATATAAAACACAGTTATTATGAACTCAGGGTTAGATAATAAATATATAAAACACAGTTATTATGAACTCAGGGTTAGATAATAAATATATAAAACACAGTTATTATGAACTCAGGGTGGATAATAAATATATAAAACACAGTGGTATAGTTATTATGAACTCAGGGTTAGATAATAAATACATAAAACACAGTTATTATGAACTCATTGTTAGATAATAAATATATAAAACACAGTGGTATAGTTATTATGAACTCAGGGTTAGATAATAAATATATAAAACACAGTGGTATAGTTATTATGAACTCAGGGTTAGGTAATAAATATATAAAACACAGTTATTATGAACTCAGGGTTAGGTAATAAATATATAAAACACAGTGGTATAGTTATTATGAACTCAGGGTTAGATAATAAATATATAAAACAGTTATGAACTCAGGGTGGATAATAAATATATAAAACACAGTTATTATGAACTCAGGGTGGATAATAAATATATAAAACACAGTGGTATAGTTATTATGAACTCAGGGTTAGATAATAAATATATAAAACACAGTGGTATAGTTATTATGAACTCAGGGTTAGGTAATAAATATATAAAACACAGTGGTATAGTTATTATGAACTCAGGGTTAGATAATAAATATATAAAACACAGTGGTATAGTTATTATGAACTCAGGGTTAGATAATAAATATATAAAACACAGTGGTATAGTTATTATGAACTCAGGGTTAGGTAATAAATATATAAAACACAGTTATTATGAACTCAGGGTTAGGTAATAAATATATAAAACACAGTGGTATAGTTATTATGAACTCAGGGTTAGGTAATAAATATATAAAACACAGTGGTATAGTTATTATGAACTCAGGGTTAGATAATAAATATATAAAACACAGTGGTATAGTTATTATGAACTCAGGGTTAGATAATAAATATATAAAACACAGTGGTATAGTTATTATGAACTCAGGGTTAGATAATAAATATATAAAACACAGTTATTATGAACTCAGGGTTAGATAATAAATATATAAAACACAGTGGTATAGTTATTATGAACTCAGGGTTAGATAATAAATATATAAAACACAGTGGTATAGTTATTATGAACTCAGGGTTAGGTAATAAATATATAAAACACAGTTATTATGAACTCAGGGTTAGATAATAAATATATAAAACACAGTTGTATAGTTATTATGAACTCAGGGTTAGATAATAAATATATAAAACACAGTGGTATAGTTATTATGAACTCAGGGTTAGGTAATAAATATATAAAACACAGTGGTATAGTTATTATGAACTCAGGGTTAGGTAATACATATATAAAACACAGTTATTATGAACTTAGGGTTAGATAATAAATATAGAAAACACAGTGGTATAGTTATTATGAACTCAGGGTTAGATAATAAATATATAAAACACAGTTATTATGAACTCAGGGTTAGGAAATAAATATAGAAAACACAGTGGTATAGTTATTATGAACTCAGGGTTAGGTAATAAATATATAAAACACAGTTGTATAGTTATTATGAACTCAGGGTTAGATAATAAATATATAAAACACAGTGGTATAGTTATTATGAACTCAGGGTTAGATAATAAATATATAAAACACAGTGGTATAGTTATTATGAACTCAGCGTTAGGTAATACATATAAAAAACACAGTTATTATGAACTCAGGGTTAGATAATAAATATATAAAACACAGTGGTATAGTTATTATGAACTCAGGGTTAGATAATAAATATATAAAACACAGTTATTATGAACTCAGGGTTAGGAAATAAATATATAAAACACAGTTATTATGAACTCAGGGTTAGATACTAAATATATAAAACACAGTGGTATAGTTATTATGAACTCAGGGTTAGATAATAAATATATAAAACACAGTGGTATAGTTATTATGAACTCAGCGTTAGGTAATAAATATATAAAACACAGTTATTATGAACTCAGGGTTAGATAATAAATATATAAAACACAGTGGTATAGTTATTATGAACTCAGGGTTAGATAATAAATATATAAAACACAGTGGTATAGTTATTATGAACTTTCCCTGTTAGATGATGATAAGGTATCTCCTCTCCCTTCCCTTCCCCTGTTAGAAGATGATAAGGTATCTCCTCTCCCTTCCCTTCCCCTGTTAGATGATGATAAGGTATCTCCTCTCCCTTCCCCTGTTAGATGATGATTAGGTATCTCCTCTCCCTTCCCTTCCCCTGTTAATGATGATTAGGTATCTCCTCTCCCTTCCCCTGTTAGATGATGATTAGGTATCTCCTCTCCCTTCCCTTCCCTTCCCCTGTTAGATGATGATTAGGTATCTCCTCTCCCTTCCCTTCCCTTCCCCTGTTAGATGATGATTAGGTATCTCCCTTCCCCTGTTAGATGATGATTAGTTATCTCCCTTTCCCTGTTAGATGATGATTAGGTATCTCCTCTCCCTTCCCTTCCCTTCCCTTCCCCTGTTAGATGATGATTAGGTATCTCCTCTCCCTTCCCTTCCCTTCCCTTCCCTTCCCCTGTTAGATGATGATTAGGTATCTCCTCTCCCTTCCCTTCCCTTCCCTTCCCCTGTTAGATCATGATTAGGTATCTCCCTTCCCCTGTTAGATGATGATTAGGTATCTCCCTTTCCCTGTTAGATGATGATTAGGTATCTCCCTCCCCTGTTAGATGATGATTAGGTATCTCCCTTTCCCTGTTAGATGATGATTAGGTATCTCCCTCCCCTGTTAGATGATGATTAGGTATCTCCCTCCCCTGTTAGATGATGATTAGGTATCTCCCTTTCCCTGTTAGATGATGATTAGGTATCTCCCTTCCCCTGTTAGATGATGATTAGGTATCTCCCTTTCCCTGTTAGATGATGATTAGGTATCTCCCTTCCCCTGTTAGATGATGATTAGGTATCTCCCTTTCCCTGTTAGATGATGATTAGGTATCTCCCTCCCCTGTTAGATGATGATTAGGTATCTCCCTCCCCTGTTAGATGATGATTAGGTATCCCCCTCCCCTGTTAGATGATGATTAGGTATCTCCCTCCCCTGTTAGATGATGATTAGGTATCTCCCTTTCCCTGTTAGATGATGATTAGGTATCTCCCTCCCCTGTTAGATGATGATTAGGTATCTCCCTCCCCTGTTAGATGATGATTAGGTATCTCCTCTCCTCTCCCTTCCCTTCCCTTCCCTTTCCCTGTTAGATGATGATTAGGTATCTCCCTCCCCTGTTAGATGATGATTAGGTATCTCCTCTCCCTTCCCTTCCCTTCCCCTGTTAGATGATGATTAGGTATCTCCCTTTCCCTGTTAGATGATGATTAGGTATCTCCCTCCCCTGTTAGATGATGATTAGGTATCTCCCTTTCCCTGTTAGATGATGATTAGGTATCTCCCTCCCCTGTTAGATGATGATTAGGTATCTCCCTCCCCTGTTAGATGATGATTAGGTATCTCCTCTCCCTTCCCTTCCCTTCCCCTGTTAGATGATGATTAGGTATCTCCCTTTCCCTGTTAGATGATGATTAGGTATCTCCCTCCCCTGTTAGATGATGATTAGGTATCTCCCTTTCCCTGTTAGATGATGATTAGGTATCTCCCTCCCCTGTTAGATGATGATTAGGTATCTCCCTCCCCTGTTAGATGATGATTAGGTATCTCCTCTCCCTTCCCTTCCCTTCCCCTGTTAGATGATGATTAGGTATCTCCCTTTCCCTGTTAGATGATGATTAGGTATCTCCCTCCCCTGTTAGATGATGATTAGGTATCTCCCTCCCCTGTTAGATGATGATTAGGTATCTCCCTCCCCAGTTAGATGATGATTAGGTATCTCCCTCCCCTGTTAGATGATGATTAGGTATCTCCCTCCCCTGTTAGATGATGATTAGGTATCTCCCTCCCCTGTTAGATGATGATTAGGTATCTCCCTCCCCTGTTAGATGATGATTAGGTATCTCCTCTCCCTTCCCTTCCCCTGTTAGATGATGATTAGGTATCTCCCTCCCCTGTTAGATGATGATTAGGTATCTCCCTCCCCTGTTAGATGATGATTAGGTATCTCCCTCCCCCTGTTAGATGATGATTAGGTATCTCCCTCCCCTGTTAGATGATGATTAGGTATCTCCCTCCCCTGTTAGATGATGATTAGGTATCTCCCTCCCCTGTTAGATGATGATTAGGTATCTCCCTCCCCTGTTAGATGATGATTAGGTATCTCCCTCCCCTGTTAGATGATGATTAGGTATCTCCCTCCCCCTGTTAGATGATGATTAGGTATCTCCCTCCCCTGTTAGATGATGATTAGGTATCTCCCTCCCCTGTTAGATGATGATTAGGTATCTCCCTCCCCTGTTAGATGATGATTAGGTATCTCCCTTTCCCTGTTAGATGATGATTAGGTATCCCCCTCCCCTGTTAGATGATGATTAGGTATCTCCCTCCCCTGTTAGATGATGATTAGGTATCTCCCTCCCCTGTTAGATGATGATTAGGTATCTCCCTCCCCTGTTAGATGATGATTAGGTATCTCCCTCCCCTGTTAGATGATGATTAGGTATCTCCCTCCCCTGTTAGATGATGATTAGGTATCTCCCTTTCCCTGTTAGATGATGATTAGGTATCTCCCTCCCCTGTTAGATGATGATTAGGTATCTCCCTCCCCTGTTAGATGATGATTAGGTATCTCCCTCCCCTGTTAGATGATGATTAGGTATCTCCCTCCCCTGTTAGATGATGATTAGGTATCTCCCTCCCCTGTTAGATGATGATTAGGTATCTCCCTCCCCTGTTAGATGATGATTAGGTATCTCCCTCCCCTGTTAGATGATGATTAGGTATCTCCCTTTCCCTGTTAGATGATGATTAGGTATCTCCCTCCCCTGTTAGATGATGATTAGGTATCTCCCTCCCCTGTTAGATGATGATTAGGTATCTCCCTCCCCTGTTAGATGATGATTAGGTATCCCCCTCCCCTGTTAGATGATGATTAGGTATCTCCCTCCCCTGTTAGATGATGATTAGGTATCTCCCTCCCCTGTTAGATGATGATTAGGTATCTCCCTTTCCCTGTTAGATGATGATTAGGTATCTCCCTCCCCTGTTAGATGATGATTAGGTATCTCCCTCCCCTGTTAGATGATGATTAGGTATCTCCCTCCCCTGTTAGATGATGATTAGGTATCTCCCTCCCCTGTTAGATGATGATTAGGTATCTCCCTCCCCTGTTAGATGATGATTAGGTATCTCCCTCCCCTGTTAGATGATGATTAGGTATCTCCCTCCCCTGTTAGATGATGATTAGGTATCTCCCTTTCCCTGTTAGATGATGATTAGGTATCTCCCTCCCCTGTTAGATGATGATTAGGTATCTCCCTCCCCTGTTAGATGATGATTAGGTATCTCCCTCCCCTGTTAGATTATGATTAGGTATCCCCCTCCCCTGTTAGATGATGATTAGGTATCTCCCTCCCCTGTTAGATGATGATTAGGTATCTCCCTCCCCTGTTAGATGATGATTAGGTATCTCCCTCCCCTGTTAGATGATGATTAGGTATCTCCCTCCCCTGTTAGATGATGATTAGGTATCTCCTCTCCCCTGTTAGATGATGATTAGGTATCTCCCTCCCCTGTTAGATGATGATTAGGTATCTCCCTCCCCTGTTAGATGATGATTAGGTATCTCCCTCCCCTGTTAGATGATGATTAGGTATCTCCCTCCCCTGTTAGATGATGATTAGGTATCTCCCTCCCCTGTTAGATGATGATTAGGTATCTCCCTCCCCTGTTAGATGATGATTAGGTATCTCCCTCCCCTGTTAGATGATGATTAGGTATCTCCCTCCCCTGTTAGATGATGATTAGGTATCTCCCTCCCCTGTTAGATGATGATTAGGTATCTCCCTCCCCTGTTAGATGATGATTAGGTATCCCCCTCCCCTGTTAGATGATGATTAGGTATCTCCCTCCCCTGTTAGATGATGATTAGGTATCTCCCTCCCCTGTTAGATGATGATTAGGTATCTCCCTCCCCTGTTAGATGATGATTAGGTATCTCCCTCCCCTGTTAGATGATGATTAGGTATCTCCCTCCCCTGTTAGATGATGATTAGGTATCTCCCTCCCCTGTTAGATGATGATTAGGTATCTCCCTCTCCTGTTAGATGATGATTAGGTATCTCCCTCCCCTGTTAGATGATGATTAGGTATCTCCCTCCCCTGTTAGATGATGATTAGGTATCTCCCTCCCCTGTTAGATGATGATTATCAAAAATGAAAATGGCGCCGGAGGAGATGGCTGCCGTTTTACGGTCTCCTAACCAATTGTGTTTTTTTTCACGATATTTGTAAATTATTTTGTACATAATGTTTCTGCAACCATATTTTATGTCAGAAAAGAGCTTCTGGATGTCAGGACAGCGATCACTCACCTCAGATTAGACAAAGAGCTTCTAGATATCAGGACAGCGATCACTCACCTCGGATTAGACAAAGAGCTTCTGGATATCAGGACAGCGATCACTCACCTCGGATTAGACAAAGAGCTTCTGGATATCAGGACAGCGATCACTCACCTCGGATTAGACAAAGAGCTTCTAGATATCAGGACAGCGATCACCCACCTCAGATTAGACAAAGAGTTTCTGGATATCAGGACAGCGATCACTCACCTCGGATTAGACAAAGAGCTTCTGGATATCAGGACAGCGATCACTCACCTCGGATTAGACAAAGAGCTTCTGGATATCAGGACAGCGATCACCCACCTCGGATTAGACAAAGAGCTTCTGGATATCAGGACAGCGATCACCCACCTCGGATTAGACAAAGAGCTTCTGGATATCAGGACAGCGATCACCCACCTCGGATTAGACAAAGAGCTTCTGGATATCAGGACAGCGATCACTCACCTCGGATTAGACAAAGAGCTTCTAGATATCAGGACAGCGATCACCCACCTCGGATTAGACAAAGAGCTTCTGGATATCAGGACAGCGATCACCCACCTCGGATTAGACAAAGAGCTTCTGGATATCAGGACAGCGATCACCCACCTCGGATTAGACAAAGAGCTTCTCGATATCAGGACATCTAGGAAAGCTGCCGTTACCGTCAATATTACTCGCCAACGTGCAATCATTGGACAATAAACTAGACGAGGTACGATCACGAATATCCTACCAACAGGACATCAAAAACTGTAACATCTTATGCTTCACGGAATCGTGGCTGAATGACGACATGGATATTCAGCTAGCGGGATATACGCTGCACCGGCAAGATAGAACAGACGAGGGGGGGCTTAACATTCACAAGGCTGCAGGGCCAGACGGGTTACCAGGACGTGTACTCAGAGCTGGTCAGCACATGCTCTGAGTACACGTCCTGGTAACCCGTCTGGCCCTGCAGCCTTGTGAATGTTAACCTGTTTATTAAAGGTCTAACTCACCTTGGCTACAGAGTGCATAAGCACACAGTCATCCGGAACAGCTGGTGCTTTCATGCATGGGGGCAAACTACCTGCCCTCCACGACACCTACACCACCCGATGTCACAGGAAGGCCAAAACGATCGTCAAGGACAACAACCACCCGAGCCACTGCCTGTTCACCCCGCTATTATCCAGAAGGCGAGGTCAGTACAGGTGCATCAAAGCAAGGACCGAGACACTGAAAAACAGCTTCTATCTCAAGGCCATCAGACTGTAAAACAGCCACCACTAACATTTAGTAGCTGCTGCCAACACACTGACCCAAATCACTTTATTAATAAAAAATTGGATGTCATTTTATTTTTTACCTTTATTTAACCAGGTAGGCCAGTTGAGAACAGCTTCTCATTTCCAACTGCGAGCTGGCAGTAAATGTATCACTAGTCAATTTACACAATGCCACTTTATATAATGTTTTCATACCCTACATTACTCATCTCATATGTATGTACTGTACTCTATACCATCTACTGCATCTTGCCTATGCCGTTCTGCCATTGCTCATCCATATATTGATATGTACATATTCTTATTCATTCCTTTACACTTGTGTGTATTAGGTAGTTGTTAAGAAATTGTTAGATTACTTGTTAGATATTACTGCACGGTCGGAACTAGAAGCACAAGCATTTCGCTACACTCGCATTAACATCTGCTAACCATGTGTATGTGACCAATACAATTTGATTTGATTTGGTTCCGTGTTGCTCGACGCAAGCATAGCTGGTATTTAGCTAGTCTGGTAGGCTCGTGTCACTGGACAGCTCGTAGCTGGGTTTCAGCTCGTAGCTGGGTTTCAGCTCGTGTCACTGGACAGCTCGTAGCTGGGTTTCAGCTCGTAGCTGGGTTTCAGCTCGTAGCTGGGTTTCAGCTCGTGTCACTGGACAGCTCGTAGTTACGATCCAAACACACAGCTGTGCTTGTGCACCGTGGTGCCTCTATCACAGGAAGTTACGATCCAAACACACAGCTGTGCTTGTGCACCGTGGTGCCTCTATCACAGGAAGTTACGATCCAAACACACAGCTGTGCTTGTGCACCGTGGTGCCTCTATCACAGGAAGTTACGATCCAAACACACAGCTGCCCATTACATGGAATTCTATGGTTAACCTTCCAACCTTCTAATATCAATGGCACAATATGAGCGATGTTTAAACAATAGGCTTGTTGTAGCTGGTGCTTTCAATGTTGGTTATATTATATATCATTTGAAAGGTAATTTCATGACCTTTCAGAACCACTTGTCAAACTTGGTTTAAAATGTACCAATGTGTTCGTTTTGTTCCTGTCCGAGGGTAAAATCCCTATGGGAAAGATGTATGGGATGGAGGGATAAAAAAAACAACGCGTTTTGTTCCTGTCCGAGGGTAAAATCCCTATGGGAAAGATGTACGGGATGGAGGGATAAAACAACGAGTTTTGTTCCTGTCCGAGGGTAAAATCCCTATGAGAAAGATGTACGGGATGGAGGGATAAAACAACGCGTTTTGTTCCTGTCCGAGGGTAAAATCCCTATGGGAAAGATGTACGGGATGGAGGGATAAAACAACGCGTTTTGTTCCTGTCCGAGGGTAAAATCCCTATGGGAAAGATGTATGGGATGGAGGGATAAAACAACGCGTTTTGTTCCTGTCCGAGGGTAAAATCCCTATGGGAAAGATGTATGGGATGGAGGGATAAAACAACGCGTTTTGTTCCTGTCCGAGGGTAAAATCCCTATGGGAAAGATGTACGGGATGGAGGGATAAAACAACGCGTTTTGTTCCTGTCCGAGGGTAAAATCCCTATGGGAAAGATGTATGGGATGGAGGGATAAAACAACGCGTTTTGTTCCTGTCCGAGGGTAAAATCCCTATGGGAAAGATGTACGGGATGGAGGGATAAAACAACGCGTTTTGTTCCTGTCCGAGGGTAAAATCCCTATGGGAAAGATGTACGGGATGGAGGGATAAAACAACGCGTTTTGTTCCTGTCCGAGGGTAAAATCCCTATGGGAAAGATGTACGGGATGGAGGGATAAAACAACGCGTTTTGTTCCTGTCCGAGGGTAAAATCCCTATGGGAAAGATGTATGGGATGGAGGGATAAAACAACGCGTTTTGTTCCTGTCCGAGGGTAAAATCCCTATGGGAAAGATGTACGGGATGGAGGGATAAAACAACGCGTTTTGTTCCTGTCCGAGGGTAAAATCCCTATGGGAAAGATGTATGGGATGGAGGGATAAAACAACGCGTTATCACATACATACTACCATTGCTGCACTGCTATCACACATTGTCCAACTCTAGGCACATAGACCTTCAGAAAAATCACTGAGACATCGTTTCCCTAAGTGAGCCTGACCGAACCCCTGGTTCATGGACTATATCCGTTATATTGTGTGTTGCTGACAACTGCCTCAAAGTCTATTTGATTTCAGGCCCTGTTTTTGTTTTGTAATTGAAAATAATCCGTTCACTGACTGTTAAACTCATATAGACCGGTGGGTTTTAGACCGCATGGAAACCACCGCACTGTTATTTATACGGTAGGTCTATGCATCGCCCCGCACACGCGCGCCTTGGTTCGTGGAGATCATCTGCACCACGCGCCCTAGCAACTGCAGCATCAGCACAAGCAGCGTGGTGACTCGCTACGACAAAGCCACGCACGGATCCGCTGTGACGGTCTCTCTCCGCTCTGCAAGCAAAGGATCTTCCATCCCCCGCCCTGTTATTTGTTATTTCCCTGATATTCTTCGCGCTAATCTGCAACGTGGATCCTCGCTACCTGAAATATTTTCATCGGATGATATATTTTTACCATCACGACAAAACGGACTGCTCATCCTCATCATCAACAACACCGCGCGTTTCAGCAGGCAGGCTACAGCAACGCCCATAGCAACCTCTCTATGCGCATCCACGAGCCATCTGTTCATTACTGCTTGTTTGTGTCTGTCGTCTCCGTCTCCGACATCTCTGCTCCGCTGTCGCCCTCTCCCGGTTCCTCCCCCTGATCCCCCCCTGTCTCGTCTCCAGGTTAGCGGCAGGTCTCATCTCTCGCCTCGCTGCTGGGCACGTATCCTCCAAGGCCTCTTCACAGGTGAGCCAATCACTGGATCTGATTTATCAAACGGATAATACTACCGCTAATGCATGCACCGGTCGGCATTGATCATATATTTATCATTTATCTTCTCTTGATCATGGCTGTGTGTTCTTAATAGTGATGACTACTGTAACATGTTGTCCAATGTTTAAGAGTGTGGTCCTGCAGAGAGAGAGAGGGAGAGAAAAAGAGAGAGCACATTGTTGGCATCTGGTTTGTGTTTGGATCCAGATATACAGTATGAAGTGCCTTGGTCCCATAGCAACAGTGATGCTTGGTTCTGAGGGAAAGGGAGGGCTCTGCTGCCAAATATAGCTTCTCTGCTGGACCAGCTCTCTCTCTTGTATTAGGGTTAATCTGAGCAGCATGACAATAACAGCAGACTCAGCTTGTTTCTGAATTGAAACAGGGTAGAGGGCACAGGGGGTAGAGGAGACAGGATAGAGGGGGCAGGAGACCGGGTAATTGGGATGGGGTAGAGGAGACAAGGGGTAGAGGGGACAGGGGGTAGAGGAGACAGGGGGTAGAGGGGACAGGGGGTAGAGGGGACAGGGGGTAGAGGAGACTGGATAGAGGGGGCAGGAGACCGGGTAATTGGGATGGGGTAGAGGAGACAAGGGGTAGAGGGGACAGGGGGTAGAGGAGACAGGGGGTAGAGGGGACAGGGGGTAGAGGGGACAGGGGGTAGAGGAGACTGGGTAGAGGGGACAGGGGGTAGAGGAGACAGGGGGTAGAGGGAACAGGGGGTAGAGGGAACAGGGGGTAGAGGGAACAGGGGGTAGAGGAGACTGGGTTAGAGGGGACAGAGGGTAGAGGGGACAGGAGGGTAGAGGAGACAGGGGGTAGAGGGGACAGGAGGGTAGAGGAGACAGGAGGGTAGAGGGGACAGGAGGTAGAGGAGACAGGAGGGTAGAGGGGACAGGAGGGTAGAGGAGACTGGGTTAGAGGGGACAGAGGGTAGAGGGGACAGGAGGGTAGAGGAGACAGGGGGTAGAGGGGACAGGAGGGTAGAGGAGACAGGGTATCTGGGGACTGGGGGGTAGAGGGGACAGGAGGGTAGAGGGGACAGGAGGTAGAGGAGACAGGGGGTAGAGGGGACAGGAGGGTAGAGGAGACAGGGTATCTGGGGACTGGGGGGTAGAGGGGACAGGAGGGTAGAGGAGACTGGGTAGAAGGGATAGGGGGTAGAGGGGATAGGGGGTAGAGGAGACGGGGTAGAGGAGACAGGAGGGTAGAGGAGACAGGATAGAGGGGGCAGGGTATAGAGGAGACGGGGTAGAGGAGACGGGGGGTAGAGGAGAGAGGGTATCTGGGGACTGGGGGGTAGAGAGGACAAGAGGGTAGAGGAGACAAGGGGTAGAGGAGACAAGGGGTAGAGGAGACAGGAGGTAGAGGAGATGGGGTAGAGGAGATGGGGTAGAGGAGACGGGGTAGAGGAGACAGGGGGTAGAGTAGACATGGGGTAGAGGGGACATGGGGTAGAGGAGACAGGGGGTAGAGGGGACAGGGGGTAGAGGAGACAGGGGGTAGAGGAGACAGGAGGTAGAGGAGATGGGGTAGAGGAGATGGGGTAGAGGAGACGGGGTAGAGGGGACAGGGGGTAGAGGAGACAGGGGGTAGAGGAGACAGGGGGTAGAGGAGACAGGGTAAAGGGGGTAGAGGAGACAGGGTAAAGGGGGTAGAGGAGACAGGGGGTAGAGGAGACAGGGGGTAGAGGAGACAGGGTAAGGGGAACAGAGGGTCTTTATGATGGGTTAGGTTTGATATGGCTGGGTTGGATGGTCGGTATGATGGGTTAGGGTTGATATGGCTGGGTTGGATGGTCGGTATGATGGGTTAGGGTTGATATGGCTGGGTTGGATGGTTAGTATGATGGGTTAGGGTTGATATGGCTGGGTTGGATGGTCTGTATGATGGGTTAGGGTTGATATGGCTGGGTTGGATGGTCTGTATGATGGGTTAGGGTTGATATGGCTGGGTTGGATGGTCTTTATGATGGGTTAGGGTTGATATGGCTGGGTTGGATGGTCTGTATGATGGGTTAGGGTTGATATGACTGGGTTGGATGGTCTATATGATGGGTTAGGGTTGATATGGCTGGGTTGGATGGTCTGTATGATGGGTTAGGGTTGATATGACTGGGTTGGATGGTCTATATGATGGGTTAGGGTTGATATGGCTGGGTTGGATGGTCTGTATGATGGGTCAGGGTTGATATGGCTGGGTTGGATGGTCTGTATGATGGGTTAGGGTTGATATGACTGGGTTGGATGGTCTGTATGATGGGTTAGGGTTGATATGGCTGGGTTGGATGGTCTATATGATGGGTTAGGGTTGATATGGCTGGGTTGGATGGTCTGTATGATGGGTTAGGGTTGATATGGCTGGGTTGAATGGTCTGTATGATGGGTTAGGGTTGATATGGCTGGGTTGGATGGTCTGTATGATGGGTTAGGGTTGATATGACTGGGTTGGATGGTCTGTATGATGGGTTAGGGTTGATATGACTGGGTTGGATGGTCGGTATGATGGGTTAGAGTTGATATGGCTGGGTTGGATGGTCTGTATGATGGGTTAGGGTTGATATGACTGGGTTGGATGGTCTGTATGATGGGTTAGGGTTGATATGGCTGGGTTGGATGGTCTGTATGATGGGTTAGGGTTGATATGGCTGGGTTGGATGGTCTGTATGATGGGTTAGGGTTGATATGGCTGGGTTGGATGGTCTGTATGATGGGTTAGGGTTGATATGACTGGGCTGGATGGTCTGTATGATGGGTTAGGGTTGATATGGCTGGGTTGGATGGTCGGTATGATGGGTTAGGGTTGATATGACTGGGCTGGATGGTCTGTATGATGGGTTAGGGTTGATATGGCTGGGCTGGATGGTCTGTATGATGGGTTAGGGTTGATATGGCTGGGTTGGATGGTCTATATGATGGGTTAGGGTTGATATGACTGGGCTGGATGGTTAGTGTATATTGTATTGATGTGATATGGCTGGGTTGGATGGTCTATATGATGGGTTAGGGTTGATATGACTGGGTTGGATGGTCTATATGATGGGTTAGGGTTGATATGACTGGGTTGGATGGTCTGTATGATGGGTTAGGGTTGATATGACTGGGTTGGATGGTCTGTATGATGGGTTAGGGTTGATATGGCTGGGCTGGATGGTCTGTATGATGGGTTAGGGTTGATATGACTGGGTTGGATGGTCTGTATGATGGGTTAGGGTTGATATGGCTGGGTTGGATGGTCGGTATGATGGGTTAGGGTTGATATGACTGGGTTGGATGGTCTTTATGATGGGTTAGGGTTGATATGGCTGGGCTGGATGGTCTGTATGATGGGTTAGGGTTCATATGGCTGGGTTGGATGGTCTGTATGATGGGTTAGGGTTGATATGACTGGGCTGGATGGTCTGTATGATGGGTTAGGGTTGATATGACTGGGTTGGATGGTCTATATGATGGGTTAGGGTTGATATGACTGGGTTGGATGGTCTATATGATGGGTTAGGGTTGATATGGCTGGGTTGGATGGTCTGTATGATGGGTTAGGGTTGATATGACTGGGTTGGATGGTCTGTATGATGGGTTAGGGTTGATATGGCTGGGTTGGATGGTCTGTATGATGGGTTAGGGTTGATATGACTGGGTTGGATGGTCTGTATGATGGGTTAGTGTTGATATGGCTGGGTTGGATGGTCTATATGATGGGTTAGGGTTGATATGGCTGGGTTGGATGGTCTGTATGATGGGTTAGGGTTGATATGACTGGGTTGGATGGTCGGTATGATGGGTTAGGGTTGATATGGCTGGGTTGGATGGTCGGTATGATGGGTTAGGGTTGATATGACTGGGTTGGATGGTCTTTATGATGGGTTAGGGTTGATATGGCTGGGCTGGATGGTCTGTATGATGGGTTAGGGTTGATATGGCTGTGTTGGATGGTCTGTATGATGGGTTAGGGTTGATATGACTGGGCTGGATGGTCTGTATGATGGGTTAGGGTTGATATGACTGGGTTGGATGGTCTATATGATGGGTTAGGGTTGATATGACTGGGTTGGATGGTCTATATGATGGGTTAGGGTTGATATGGCTGGGTTGGATGGTCTGTATGATGGGTTAGGGTTGATATGACTGGGTTGGATGGTCTGTATGATGGGTTAGGGTTGATATGGCTGGGTTGGATGGTCTGTATGATGGGTTAGGGTTGATATGGCTGGGTTGGATGGTCGGTATGATGGGTTAGGGTTGATATGGCTGGGTTGGATGGTCTGTATGATGGGTTAGAGTTGATATGGCTGGGTTGGATGGTCTATATGATGGGTTAGGGTTGATATGGCTGGGTTGGATGGTCTGTATGATGGGTTAGGATTGATATGACTGGGTTGGATGGTCGGTATGATGGGTTAGGGTTGATATGGCTGGGTTGGATGGTCGGTATGATGGGTTAGGGTTGATATGACTGGGTTGGATGGTCTTTATGATGGGTTAGGGTTGATATGGCTGGGCTGGATGGTCTGTATGATGGGTTAGGGTTGATATGGCTGGGTTGGATGGTCTATATGATGGGTTAGGGTTGATATGACTGGGCTGGATGGTTAGTGTATATTGTATTGATGTGATATGGCTGGGTTGGATGGTCTATATGATGGGTTAGGGTTGATATGACTGGGTTGGATGGTCTATATGATGGGTTAGGGTTGATATGACTGGGTTGGATGGTCTGTATGATGGGTTAGGGTTGATATGACTGGGTTGGATGGTCTGTATGATGGGTTAGGGTTGATATGGCTGGGCTGGATGGTCTGTATGATGGGTTAGGGTTGATATGACTGGGTTGGATGGTCTGTATGATGGGTTAGGGTTGATATGGCTGGGTTGGATGGTCGGTATGATGGGTTAGGGTTGATATGACTGGGTTGGATGGTCTTTATGATGGGTTAGGGTTGATATGGCTGGGCTGGATGGTCTGTATGATGGGTTAGGGTTCATATGGCTGGGTTGGATGGTCTGTATGATGGGTTAGGGTTGATATGACTGGGCTGGATGGTCTGTATGATGGGTTAGGGTTGATATGACTGGGTTGGATGGTCTATATGATGGGTTAGGGTTGATATGACTGGGTTGGATGGTCTATATGATGGGTTAGGGTTGATATGGCTGGGTTGGATGGTCTGTATGATGGGTTAGGGTTGATATGACTGGGTTGGATGGTCTGTATGATGGGTTAGGGTTGATATGGCTGGGTTGGATGGTCTGTATGATGGGTTAGGGTTGATATGACTGGGTTGGATGGTCTGTATGATGGGTTAGTGTTGATATGGCTGGGTTGGATGGTCTATATGATGGGTTAGGGTTGATATGGCTGGGTTGGATGGTCTGTATGATGGGTTAGGGTTGATATGACTGGGTTCGATGGTCGGTATGATGGGTTAGGGTTGATATGGCTGGGTTGGATGGTCGGTATGATGGGTTAGGGTTGATATGACTGGGTTGGATGGTCTTTATGATGGGTTAGGGTTGATATGGCTGGGCTGGATGGTCTGTATGATGGGTTAGGGTTGATATGGCTGTGTTGGATGGTCTGTATGATGGGTTAGGGTTGATATGACTGGGCTGGATGGTCTGTATGATGGGTTAGGGTTGATATGACTGGGTTGGATGGTCTATATGATGGGTTAGGGTTGATATGACTGGGTTGGATGGTCTATATGATGGGTTAGGGTTGATATGGCTGGGTTGGATGGTCTGTATGATGGGTTAGGGTTGATATGACTGGGTTGGATGGTCTGTATGATGGGTTAGGGTTGATATGGCTGGGTTGGATGGTCTGTATGATGGGTTAGGGTTGATATGGCTGGGTTGGATGGTCGGTATGATGGGTTAGGGTTGATATGGCTGGGTTGGATGGTCTGTATGATGGGTTAGAGTTGATATGGCTGGGTTGGATGGTCTATATGATGGGTTAGGGTTGATATGGCTGGGTTGGATGGTCTGTATGATGGGTTAGGGTTGATATGGCTGGGTTGGATGGTCGGTATGATGGGTTAGGGTTGATATGGCTGGGCTGGATGGTCGGTATGATGGGTTAGGGTTGATATGGCTGGGCTGGATGGTCGGTATGATGGGTTAGGGTTGATATGGCTGGGTTGGATGGTCGGTATGATGGGTTAGGGTTGATATGGCTGGGTTGGATGGTCTGTATGATGGGTTAGGGTTGATATGGCTGGGTTGGATGGTCTGTATGATGGGTTAGGGTTGATATGGGTTGGATGGTTAGTGTATATTGTATTGATGGGTTACATCAGTGGGGCACCTGCCTCAGACTGAGCATCTCAGCTGTTTGTTTACAAACACAAGGGCTGTTTACAAACAACTCTTGCTATTGTGTTAGAATGAAATGTATTTCTTATTTTCCCCTCTCTTCTTCTCTTCCTGTCTTTCTGCTGAGAGCAGCTGATTCAGCTCCTCCCACTTCCTCTGGCTCCTCCCAGCTGTGGCCCCTACTGGGCACGCTCCTTGGCTCTTACCTTATTGGTCCCCGGCCTCAGGACGGAAGCCACGCCCACCACACTCCCTGCATGAGGGACAAGGCCACTCAGGTGAGTGTGTGTGTGTGTTTTTGTTTGTATTCATGCATCTCACCTGTCTCTCTCTGTGGTGTCAGACCCCCAGGGTGTGTGTGTGTGTGTGTGTGTGTGTGTGTGTGTATTCATCTATCTCACCTCTCTCTGTGGTGTCAGACCCCCAGTGTGTGTGTTTGTATTCATGCATCTCACCTCTCTCTGTGGTGTCAGACCCCCAGGGCCTGGGCGGATGAGAGGAGGCGGGGGAGCCACAAGAGATCGGCCTCCTGCGGGAGCACCGACCAGCTCAAAGAGGTTAGTCACACTGTTCAGTCTCTGCCTTTAGATAGTGACAACATAATAACAACATAATAACAACATAGTGACAACATAGTGACAACATAGTGACAACATAATAACATCAGTGACAACATAATAACAACATAGTGACAACATAGTGACAACATAATAACACCGACCAGCTCAGTGAGGTCAGTCACACTGTTCAGTCTCTGCCTTTAGATACTGACAACATAGTGACAACATAGTGACAACATAGTGACAACATAATAACAACATAATAACAACATAGTGACAACATAGTGACAACATAATAACAACATATTGACAACATAATAACAACATAATAACAACATAGTGACAACATAGTGACAACATAATAACAACATATTGACAACATAATAACAACATAATAACAACATAATAACAACATAGTGACAACATAGTGACAACATAATAACAACATAATAACAACATAATAACAACATAATAACAACATAGTGACAACATAGTGACAACATAGTGACAACATAATAACAACATATTGACAACATAATAACAACATAATAACAACATAGTGACAACATAATAACAACATAATAACAACATAGTGACAACATAATAACAACATAGTGACAACAGTGACAACATAGTGACAACATAGTGACAACATAATAACAACATAATAACAACATAATAACAACATAATAACAACATAATAACAACATAGTGACAACAGTGACAACATAGTGACAACATAGTGACAACATAATAACAACATAATAACAACATAATAACAACATAATAACAACATAGTGACAACATAATAACAACATAATAACAACATAATAACAACATAGTGACAACATAATAACAACATAATAACAACATAATAACAACATAGTGACAACATAATAACAACATAGTGACAACAGTGACAACATAGTGACAACATAATAACAACATAATAACAACATAATAACAACATAATAACAACATAATAACAACATAATAACAACATAGTGACAACATAATAACAACATAGTGACAACAGTGACAACATAATAACAACATAGTGACAACATAATAACAACATAATAACAACATAATAACAACATAGTGACAACATAATAACAACATAGTGACAACAGTGACAACATAGTGACAACATAATAACAACATAATAACAACATAATAACAACATAATAACAACATAATAACAACATAGTGACAACAGTGACAACATAGTGACAACATAATAACAACATAATAACAACATAGTGACAACATAATAACAACATAGTGACAACATAATAACAACATAATAACAACATAGTGACAACATAATAACAACATAATAACAACATAGTGACAACATAATAACAACATAGTAACAACATAATAACAACATAGTGACAACATAATAACAACATAATAACAACATAGTGACAACATAGTGACAACATAATAACAACATATTGACAACATAATAACAACATAATAACAACATAGTGACAACATAATAACAACATATTGACAACATAATAACAACATAATAACAACATAATAACAACATAGTGACAACATAATAACAACATAATAACAACATAATAACAACATAGTGACAACAGTGACAACATAGTGACAACATAGTGACAACATAATAACAACATAGTGACAACATAATAACAACATAATAACAACATAGTGACAACATAATAACAACATAATAACAACATAGTGACAACATAATAACAACATAATAACAACATAGTGACAACATAATAACAACATAATAACAACATAGTGACAACATAATAACAACATAATAACAACATATTGACAACATAATAACAACATAGTAACAACATAATAACAACATAATAACAACATAATAACAACATAATAACAACATAATAACAACATAGTGACAACAGTGACAACATAGTGACAACATAATAACAACATATTGACAACATAATAACAACATAATAACAACATAGTGACAACATAATAACAACATAGTGACAACATAATAACAACATAATAACAACATAGTGACAACAGTGACAACATAGTGACAACAGTGACAACATAGTGACAACATAGTGACAACATAGTGACAACATAGTGACAACATAGTGACAACATAATAACAACATAATAACAACATAGTGACAACATAATAACAACATAATAACAACATAGTGACAACAGTGACAACATAGTGACAACATAATAACAACATAGTGACAACATAGTGACAACATAATAACAACATAGTGACAACATAATAACAACATAATAACAACATAGTGACAACATAATAACAACATAATAACAACATAATAACAACATAATAACAACATAATAACAACATAGTGACAACAGTGACAACATAGTGACAACATAATAACAACATATTGACAACATAATAACAACATAGTGACAACAGTGACAACATAGTGACAACATAATAACAACATAGTGACAACAGTGACAACATAGTGACAACATAATAACAACATAGTGACAACATATTGACAACATAGTGACACTCCACATAGTGACACTCCACATAGTGACAACATAGGGACACTCCACATAGTGACAACATAGTAACACTCCACATAGTGACAACATAGTGTCATTCCACATAGTGACAACATAGTGACACTCCACATAGTGACACTCCACATAGTGGCAACATAGTGACAACATAGTGACACTCCACATAGTGGCAACATAGTGACACTCCACATAGTGACAACATAGTAACACTCCACATAGTGACAACATAGTGACACTCCACATAGTGACACTCCACATAGTGGCAACATAGTGACACTCCACATAGTGACAACATAGTGACACTCCACATAGTGACACTCCACATAGTGACAACATAGTGGCAACATAGTGACACTCCACATAGTGACAACATAGTGACACTCCACATAGTGACAACATAGTAACACTCCACATAGTGACAACATAGTGTCATTCCACATAGTGACAACATAGTGACACTCCACATAGTGACACTCCACATAGTGGCAACATAGTGACAACATAGTGACACTCCACATAGTGGCAACATAGTGACACTCCACATAGTGACAACATAGTAACACTCCACATAGTGACAACATAGTGACACTCCACATAGTGACACTCCACATAGTGGCAACATAGTGACACTCCACATAGTGACAACATAGTGACACTCCACATAGTGACACTCCACATAGTGGCAACATAGTGACACTCCACATAGTGACAACATAGTGACACTCCACATAGTGACACTCCACATAGTGACAACATAGTGACACTCCACATAGTGACACTCCACATAGTGGCAACATAGTGACACTCCACATAGTGACACTCCACATAGTGGCAACATAGTGACACTCCACATAGTGACACTCCACATAGTGACAACATAGTGACACTCCACATAGTGACACTCCACATAGTGGCAACATAGTGACACTCCACATAGAGACAACATAGTGACACTCCACATAGTGGCAACATAGTGACACTCCACATAGTGACAACATAGTGACACTCCACATAGTGACAACATAGTGACATCATATTGACACTCCACATAGTGAAACTCCACATAGTGACAACATAGTGACACTCCACATAATAACAACATAGTGACATCATAGTGACACTCCACATAGTGACACTCCACATAGTGACACTCCACATAGTGACAACATAGTGACATCATATTGACACTCCACATAGTGACACTCCACATAGTGACAACAGTGACACTCCACATAGTGACACTCCACATAGTGACAACATAGTGACATCATATTGACACTCCACATAGTGACACTCCACATAGTGACAACAGTGACACTCCACATAGTGACAACATAGTGACATCATATTGACACTCCACATAGTGACACTCCACATAGTGACAACATAGTGACATCATATTGACACTCCACATAGTGACACTCCACATAGTGACAACAGTGACACTCCACATAGTGACAACATAGTGACATCATATTGACACTCCACATAGTGACAACATAGTGACATCATATTGACACTCCACATAGTGACATTCCACATAGTGACAACATAGTGACACTCCACATAGTGACACTCCACATAGTGACAACATAGTGACATCATATTGACACTCCACATAGTGACACTCCACATAGTGACAACAGTGACACTCCACATAGTGACAACATAGTGACAACATAGTGACATCATAGTGACACTCCACATACTAACAACATAGTGACATCATAGTGACACTCCACATAGTGACAACATAGTGACACTCCACATAGTGACAACATAGTGACACTCCACATAGTGACAAATGTGACACTCCACATAGTGACAACATAGTGACAACATAGTGACATCATAGTGACACTCCACATAGTGACAACATAGTGACACTCCACATGGTGACATCATAGTGACACTCCACATAGTGACACTCCACATAGTGACACTCCACATAGTGACACTCCACATAGTGACATCATAGTGACACTCCACATAGTGATAACATAGTGACACTCCACATAGTGACACTCCACATAGTGACACTCTACATAGTGACACTCCACATAGTGACAACATAGTGACACTCCACATAGTGACACTCCACATAGTGACACTCCACATAGTGACACTCCACATAGTGACACTCCACATAGTGACAACATAGTGACAACATAGTGACACTCCACATAGTGGCAACATAGTGACACTCCACATAGTGACAACATAGTGACACTCCACATAGTGACAACATAGTGACACTCCACATAGTGACACTCCACTAAGTGACAACATAGTGACACTCCACATAGTGACACTCCACATAGTGACACTCCACATAGTGACACTCCACAAAGTGACACTCCACATAGTGACACTCCACATAGTGACACTCCACATAGTGGCAACATAGTGACACTCCACATAGTGACAACATAGTAACACTCCACATAGTGACAACATAGTGACACTCCACATAGTGACACTCCACATAGTGGCAACATAGTGACACTCCACATAGTGACAACATAGTGACACTCCACATAGTGACACTCCACATAGTGGCAACATAGTGACACTCCACATAGTGACAACATAGTGACACTCCACATAGTGACACTCCACATAGTGACAACATAGTGACACTCCACATAGTGACACTCCACATAGTGGCAACATAGTGACACTCCACATAGTGACACTCCACATAGTGGCAACATAGTGACACTCCACATAGTGACACTCCACATAGTGACAACATAGTGACACTCCACATAGTGACACTCCACATAGTGGCAACATAGTGACACTCCACATAGAGACAACATAGTGACACTCCACATAGTGGCAACATAGTGACACTCCACATAGTGACAACATAGTGACACTCCACATAGTGACAACATAGTGACATCATATTGACACTCCACATAGTGACACTCCACATAGTGACAACATAGTGACACTCCACATAATAACAACATAGTGACACTCCACATAGTGACACTCCACATAGTGACACTCCACATAGTGACAACATAGTGACATCATATTGACACTCCACATAGTGACACTCCACATAGTGACAACAGTGACACTCCACATAGTGACACTCCACATAGTGACAACATAGTGACATCATATTGACACTCCACATAGTGACACTCCACATAGTGACAACAGTGACACTCCACATAGTGACAACATAGTGACATCATATTGACACTCCACATAGTGACACTCCACATAGTGACAACATAGTGACATCATATTGACACTCCACATAGTGACACTCCACATAGTGACAACAGTGACACTCCACATAGTGACAACATAGTGACATCATATTGACACTCCACATAGTGACAACATAGTGACATCATATTGACACTCCACATAGTGACATTCCACATAGTGACAACATAGTGACACTCCACATAGTGACACTCCACATAGTGACAACATAGTGACATCATATTGACACTCCACATAGTGACACTCCACATAGTGACAACAGTGACACTCCACATAGTGACAACATAGTGACAACATAGTGACATCATAGTGACACTCCACATACTAACAACATAGTGACATCATAGTGACACTCCACATAGTGACAACATAGTGACACTCCACATAGTGACAACATAGTGACACTCCACATAGTGACAAATGTGACACTCCACATAGTGACAACATAGTGACAACATAGTGACATCATAGTGACACTCCACATAGTGACAACATAGTGACACTCCACATAGTGACATCATAGTGACACTCCACATAGTGACACTCCACATAGTGACACTCCACATAGTGACACTCCACATAGTGACATCATAGTGACACTCCACATAGTGATAACATAGTGACACTCCACATAGTGACACTCCACATAGTGACACTCTACATAGTGACACTCCACATAGTGACAACATAGTGACACTCCACATAGTGACACTCCACATAGTGACACTCCACATAGTGACACTCCACATAGTGACAACATAGTGACAACATAGTGACACTCCACATAGTGGCAACATAGTGACACTCCACATAGTGACAACATAGTGACACTCCACATAGTGACAACATAGTGACACTCCACATAGTGACACTCCACTAAGTGACAACATAGTGACACTCCACATAGTGACACTCCACATAGTGACACTCCACAAAGTGACACTCCACATAGTGACACTCCACATAGTGACACTCCACATAGTGGCAACATAGTGACACTCCACATAGTGACAACATAGTGACACTCCACATAGTGGCAACATATTGACACTCCACATAGTGACACTCCACATAGTGACACTCCACATAGTGACACTCCACATAGTGGCAACATAGTGACACTCCACATAGTGACAACATAGTGACGCTCCACATAGTGACAACATAGTGACACTCCACATAGTGACAACATAGTGACACTCCACATAGTGACAACATAGTGACACTCCACATAGTGACAACATAGTGAAACTCCACATAGTGACAACATAGTGACAATCCACATAGTGACATCATAGTGACACTCCACATAGTGACAACATAGTGTCACTCCACATAGTGACAACATAGTGACACTCCACATAGTGACAACATAGTGTCATTCCACATAGTGACACTCCACATAGTGACAACATAGTGACACTCCACATAGTGACAACATAGTGACACTCCACATAGTGACACTCCACATAGTGACAACATAGTGTCACTCCACATAGTGACAACATAGTGTCACTCCACATAGTGACAACATAGTGTCATTCCACATAGTGACACTCCACAGTGACAACATAGTGACGCTCCACATAGTGACAACATAGTGACACTCCACATAGTGACATCATAGTGACACTCCACATAGTGACAACATAGTGTCACTCCACATAGTGACAACATAGTGACACTCCACATAGTGACATCATAGTGACGCTCCACATAGTGACAACATAGTGACACTCCACATATTGACAACATAGTGACACTCCACATAGTGACAACATAGTGACAACATAGTGACACTCCACATAGTGACAACATAGTGACACTCCACATAGTGACACTCCACATAGTGACACTCCACATAGTGACAACATAGTGACACTCCACATAGTGACAACATAGTGACAACATATTGACACTCCACATAGTGACAACATAGTGACAACATAGTGACAACATAGTGACGCTCCACATAGTGACAACATAGTGACACTCCACATAGTGACAACATAGTGACACTCCACATAGTGACACTCCACATAGTGACACTCCACATAGTGACAACATAGTGACACTCCACATAGTGACAACATAGTGACAACATATTGACACTCCACATAGTGACAACATAGTGACAACATAGTGACGCTCCACATAGTGACAACATAGTGACACTCCACATAGTGACAACATAGTGACACTCCACATAGTGACATCATAGTGACACTCCACATAGTGACAACATAGTGACAACATAGTGACAACATAGTGTCATTCCACATAGTGACACTCCACATAGTGACACTCCACATAGTGACAACATAGTGACGCTCCACATAGTGACAACATAGTGACAACATAGTGTCATTCCACATAGTGACAACATAGTGACAACATAGTGACAACATAGTGACGCTCCACATAGTGACAACATAGTGACAACATAGTGACACTCCACATAGTGACACTCCACATAGTGACAACATAGTGACAACATAGTGACACTCCACATAGTGATAACATAGTGTCATTCCACATAGTGTCATTCCACATAGTGACACTCCACATAGTGGCAGCATAGTGACAACATAGTGACACTCCACATAGTGACACTCCACATAGTGACACTCCACATAGTGACAACATAGTGACAACATAGTGACACTCCACATAGTGACAACATAGTGTCATTCCACATAGTGACACTCCACATAGTGACAACATAGTGACACTCCACAGTGACAACATAGTGACAACATAGTGACACTCCACATAGTGACAACATAGTGACAACATAGTGACAACATAGTGACAACATAGTGACACTCCACATAGTGACAACATAGTGACAACATAGTGACACTCCACATAGTGACAACATAGTGACAACATAGTGACACTCCACATAGTAACACTCCACAGTGACAACATAGTGACACTCCACATAGTGACAACATAGTGACACTCCACAGTGACAACATAGTGACACTCCACAGTGACAACATAGTGACAACTCTCCATGTCTTAGTGGTAAAGACAACAACATCCTATCAATACACCCCCTAACCCAGTATCTCTTCTCTCCTCCAGATTGCTAAATTGCGACAGCAACTCCAGCGCAGTAAGCGCAGCAGTCGTCACCGCAGGGACAAGGACCGCAGGTCCCCCTTCAACGGGAGTCATGCTGCCATCATCCAGTCACAGGTAACCTGAGCACCATTACAGAGAGTACCCTAACCTTTAGTTACAGAGAGTACCCTAACCTTTAGTTACAGAGAGTACTCTAACATTTAGTAACAGAGAGTACCCTAACCTTTAGTTACAGAGAGTACCCTAACATTTAGTTACAGAGAGTATCCTAACCTTTAGTTACAGAGAGTACTCTAACCTTTAGTTACAGAGAGTACCCTAACCTTTAGTAATAGAGAGTACCCTAACCTTTAGTTACAGAGAGTACTCTAACCTTTAGTTACAGAGAGTACCCTAACCTTTAGTAATAGAGAGTACCCTAACCTTTAGTTACAGAGAGTACCCTAACATTTAGTTACAGAGAGTACCCTAACCTTTAGTTACAGAGAGTACCCTAACATTTAGTAACAGAGAGTACCCTAACCTTTAGTTACAGATAGTACCCTAACATTTAGTTACAGAGAGTATCCTAACCTTTAGTTACAGAGAGTACTCTAACCTTTAGTTACAGAGAGTACCCTAACCTTTAGTAATAGAGAGTACCCTAACCTTTAGTTACAGAGAGTACCCTAACCTTTAGTTACAGAGAGTACTCTAACATTTAGTAACAGAGAGTACCCTAACCTTTAGTTACAGATAGTACCCTAACATTTAGTTACAGAGAGTATCCTAACCTTTAGTTACAGAGAGTACTCTAACCTTTAGTTACAGAGAGTACCCTAACCTTTAGTAATAGAGAGTACCCTAACCTTTAGTTACAGAGAGTACCCTAACCTTTAGTTAGAGAGTACCCTAACCTTTAGTTACAGAGAGTACCCTAACCCTAACCTTTAGTAACAGAGAGTACCCTAACCCTAACCTTTAGTTACAGAGAGTACCCTAACCCTAACCTTTAGTTCCAGAGAGTACCCTAACCTTTAGTTCCAGAGAGTACCCTAACCTTTAGTTCCAGAGAGTACCCTAACCTTTAGTTCCAGATAATACCCTAACCTTTAGTTCCAGATAATACCCTAACCTTTAGTTACAGAGAGTACCCTAACCTTTAGTTACAGAGAGTATCCTAACCTTTAGTTAGAGAGTACCCTAACCTTTAGTTAGAGAGAGTACACTAATCTGTAGATACAGAGAGTACCCTAAGATTTAGTTAGAGAGTACCCTAACCTTTAGTTACAGAGAGTACCCTATACTTTAGTTACAGAGAGTACCCTAACCTTTAGTTACAGAGAGTACCCTAACCTTTAGTTACAGAGAGTACCCTAACCTTTAGTTACAGAGAGTACCCTAACCTTTAGTTATAGAGAGTACCCTAACCCTAACCCCATCTCTAAGGGTTAACCCTAACCCCCATCTCTAAGGGTTAACCCTAACCCCCATCTCTAAGGGTTAACCCTAACCCCCAATCTCTAATGGTTAACCCTACCCCCATCCCTAAGGGTTCACCCTACCCCCATCCCTAAGGGTTAACCCTAACCCCATCCCTAAGGGTTAAGCCTAACCCAATCTCTAGAAGTTAACCCTAACCCCCATCTCTAAGGGTTAACCCTACCCCCATCCCTAAGGGTTAACCCTAACCCCATCCCTAAGGGTTAAGCCTAACCCTATCTCTAGAAGTTAACCCTAACCCCCATCTCTAAGGGTTAACCCTAACCCCCATATCTAAGTGATAACCCTAACCCCCATCACTAAGGGTTAACCCTAACCCCCATTTCTAAGGGTTAACCCTAACCCCCATCACTAAGGGTTAACTCTAACCCCCATCTCTAAGTGTTAACCCTAACCCCATCTCTAAGTGTTAACCCTAACCCCCATCTCTAAGGGTTAACCCTAACCCCCATCTCTAAGGGTTAACCCTAACCCCCATCCCTAAGGGTTAACCCTACCCCCATCTCTAAGGGTTAACCCTAACCCCATCTCTAATGGTTAACCCAACCCCCATCCCTAAGGGTTCACCCTACCCCCATCCCTAAAGGTTAACCCTACCCCCATCCCTAAGGGTTAACCCTAACCCCATCCCTAAGGGTTAAGCCTAACCCAATCTCTAGAAGTTAACCCTAACCCCCATCTCTAAGGGTTAACCCTACCCCCATCCCTAAGGGTTAACCCTAACCCCATCCCTAAGGGTTAAGCCTAACCCAATCTCTAGAAGTTAACCCTAACCCCCATCACTAAGGGTTAACCCTAACCCCCATTTCTAAGGGTTAACCCTAACCCCATCTCTAAGTGTTAACCCTAACCCCCATCTCTAAGGGTTAACCCTAACCCCCATCCCTAAGGGTTAACCCTAACCCCATCCCTAAGGGTTAAGCCTAACCCAATCTCTAGAAGTTAACCCTAACCCCCATCCCTAAGGGTTAACCCTACCCCCATCTCTAAGGGTTAACCCTAACCCCATCTCTAAGTGTTAACCCTAACCCCCATCTCTAAGGGTTAACCCTAACCCCCATCTCTAAGGGTTAACCCTAACCCCATCTCTAAGGGTTAACCCTAACCCCCATCTCTAAGGGTTAACCCTAACCCCCATCCCTAAGGGTTAACCCTACCCCCATCTCTAAGGGTTAACCCTAACCCCATCTCTAAGTGTTAACCCTAACCCCCATCTCTAAGGGTTAACCCTAACCCCCATCTCTAAGGGTTAACCCTAACCCCATCTCTAAGGGTTCACCCTAACCCCATCCCTAAGGGTTCACCCTAACTCTACCACTAACCTTTCCCCTGTCTGTATGTAAGGCCCAGATGCCCAATAAGACCATCCTGATCCCCGTCCCCAAGTCGACGGCGCCGCGCTTCAGGAACAGTGTGGAGGGTCTCAACCAGGAGATTGAACGCATCATCATCCGTGACACACCACAACTACGAGATGAGGTTATTATTGTGAGTCCTTGTTCTTGTTAACACACACACACACACACACACACACACACACACACACACACACACACACACACACACACACACACACACACACACACACACACACACACACACACACACACACACACACACACACACGCACACGCACACAAATCAACTGTTGTTATTTATGTGTGCTTTGGGTTCAGCCCCAAGATGTCCCAGACGGGCACCGTGCCCCCCCACCCCTCCGCCCCCAGCGCAGCAGCTCCACCCGAAGCATTGACACACAGACCCCCTCAGGAGGGGGCCTCGGTGGCGGTAAGCATAGCAACAGCAGCAGCCGGCCCGACTCCATCTCTCCCTCCTACCTCACCATCCTCAACGATATGGGAGGAGGCAGCCCCTACCCCGCAGAGGAGAAAGGTACACACACACACATTTCCATAGCTTTGTCCCCCCCTCACCCTGAATATTGTGACTGACCTGCTCTCTCTCTCTCTCTTTCTCTCTCTCTCTCCGTCCGTCTGTCTGTCTGTCCCTCAGAACTGGGTCCCTGCTCACCTCTCCCGAAGTATGCAGCGTCTCCGAAGCCCAACAACAGCTACATGTTCAAGAGGGAGCCGCCGGAGGGCTGTGAGAAGGTCAAGGTCTTTGAGGAGTCACTGTGAGTACAGCCTAACCTTAACCTCTAACCCTAACCCCTGACCCTAAACGTCCTGAGGGCTGTGAGAGTACACCCTGACCCTAAACGTCCTGAGGGCTGTGAGAGTACACCATAACCCCTAACCCCTGACCCTAAACGTCCTGAGGGCTGTGAGAGTACACCTTAACCTCTAACCCTAACCCCTGACCCTAAACGTCCTGAGGGCTATGAGAGTACACCCTAACCCCTGACCCTAAATGTCAACAAGCACAGCACTTACACAAATGACTGAGGATTGGCTGAGAGAAGTTGATAATAAAATGATTGTGGGGACTGTCTTGTTAGACTTCAGTGCAGCTTTTGACATTATTGAACATAGTCTGCTGCTGGAAAAACATGTGTTACGGCTTCACTAACCCCCTGCTATAATGTGGATAAAGAGTTACTTGTCTAACAGAACACAGAGGATGTTCTTTAATGGAAGCCTCTCAAATATAATCCAGTTAGAATCAGGAATTCCCCAGGGTAGCTGTTTAGGCCCCTTGCTTTTTAAATGTTTTACTAACGACATGCCACTGACTTTGAGTAAAGACAGAGTTTCTATGTATGCGGACAACTCAACACTATACACTTCAGCTACTACAGCAACGGAAATGACTGCAACACTCAACAAAGAGCTGCAGTTAGTTTCAGAGTGGGTGGCAAGGAATAAGTTAGCCATAAATATTTCTAAAACTAAACGCATTGTATTTGGAACAAAACATTCACTAAACCTCAACTAAATCTTGTAATAAATAATGTGTAAATTGAGCAAGTTGAGATGACTAAACTGCTTGGAGTAACACTAGATTTTAAACTGTCACGGTCAAAATATAATAAAAACAAATACAAACCCCAACCCTAACCCCTTGGAGGGTTAACCCCAACCCTAACCCCTTGGAGGGTTAACCCCAACCCTAACCCCTTGGAGGGTTAATCCCAACCCTAACCCCTTGGAGGGTTAACCCCAACCCTAACCCCTTGGAGGGTTAACCCCAACCCTAACCCCTTGGAGGGTTAATCCCAACCCTAACCCCTTGGAGGGTTAACCCCAACCCTAACCCCTTGGAGGGTTAACGCCAACCCTAACCCCTTGGAGGGTTAACCCTAACCCCTTGGAGGGTTAACCCCAACCCTAACCCCTTGGAGGGTTAACCCCAACCCTAACCCCTTGGAGGGTTAACCCCAACCCTAACCCCTTGGAGGGTTAACCCTAACCCTAACCCCTTGGAGGGTTAACCCCAACCCTAACCCCTTGGAGGGTTAACCCCAACCCTAACCCCTTGGAGGGTTAACCCCAACCCTAACCCCTTGGAGGGTTAACCCCAACCCTAACCCCTTGGAGGGTTAGCCCCAACCCTAACCCCTTGGAGGGTTAACCCCAACCCTAACCCCTTGGAGGGTTAACCCTAACCCCTTGGAGGGTTAACCCCAACCCCTTGGAGGGTTAACCCCAACCCTAACCCCTTGGAGGGTTAACCCCAACCCTAACCCCTTGGAGGGTTAGCCTCAACCCTATCCCCTTGGAGGGTTAGCCCCAACCCTAACCCCTTGGAGGGTTAACCCCAACCCTAACCCCTTGGAGGGTTAACCCCAACCCTAACCACTTGGAGGGTTAACCCCAACCCTAACCCCTTGGAGGGTTAACCCCAACCCTAACCCCTTGGAGGGTTAACCCTAACCCCTTGGAGGGTTAGCCCCAACCCTAACCCCTTGGAGGGTTAACCCCAACCCTAACCCCTTGGAGGGTTAACCCCAACCCTAACCCCTTGGAGGGTTAACCCCAACCCTAACCCCTTGGAGGGTTAATCCCAACCCTAACCCCTTGGAGGGTTAACCCCAACCCTAACCCCTTGGAGGGTTAATCCCAACCCTAACCCCTTGGAGGCTTAACCCCAACCCTAACCCCTTGGAGGGTTAGCCCCAACCCCTTGGAGGGTTAGCCCCAACCCTAACCCCTTGGAGGGTTAACCCCAACCCTAACCCCTTGGAGGCTTAACCCCAACCCTAACCCCTTGGAGGGTTAACCCCAACCCTAACCCCTTGGAGGGTTAACCCCAACCCTAACCCCTTGGAGGGTTAACCCCAACCCTAACCCCTTGGAGGGTTAACCCCAACCCTAACCCCTTGGAGGGTTAACCCCAACCCTAACCCCTTGGAGGGTTAATCCCAACCCTAACCCCTTGGAGGGTTAACCCCAACCCTAACCCCTTGGAGGGTTAACCCCAACCCTAACCCCTTGGAGGGTTAATCCCAACCCTAACCCCTTGGAGGGTTAACCCCAACCCTAACCCCTTGGAGGGTTAACGCCAACCCTAACCCCTTGGAGGGTTAACCCTAACCCCTTGGAGGGTTAACCCCAACCCTAACCCCTTGGAGGGTTAACCCCAACCCTAACCCCTTGGAGGGTTAACCCCAACCCTAACCCCTTGGAGGGTTAACCCTAACCCTAACCCCTTGGAGGGTTAACCCCAACCCTAACCCCTTGGAGGGTTAACCCCAACCCTAACCCCTTGGAGGGTTAACCCCAACCCTAACCCCTTGGAGGGTTAACCCCAACCCTAACCCCTTGGAGGGTTAGCCCCAACCCTAACCCCTTGGAGGGTTAACCCCAACCCTAACCCCTTGGAGGGTTAACCCTAACCCCTTGGAGGGTTAACCCCAACCCCTTGGAGGGTTAACCCCAACCCTAACCCCTTGGAGGGTTAACCCCAACCCTAACCCCTTGGAGGGTTAGCCTCAACCCTATCCCCTTGGAGGGTTAGCCCCAACCCTAACCCCTTGGAGGGTTAACCCCAACCCTAACCCCTTGGAGGGTTAACCCCAACCCTAACCACTTGGAGGGTTAACCCCAACCCTAACCCCTTGGAGGGTTAACCCCAACCCTAACCCCTTGGAGGGTTAACCCTAACCCCTTGGAGGGTTAGCCCCAACCCTAACCCCTTGGAGGGTTAACCCCAACCCTAACCCCTTGGAGGGTTAACCCCAACCCTAACCCCTTGGAGGGTTAACCCCAACCCTAACCCCTTGGAGGGTTAATCCCAACCCTAACCCCTTGGAGGGTTAACCCCAACCCTAACCCCTTGGAGGGTTAATCCCAACCCTAACCCCTTGGAGGCTTAACCCCAACCCTAACCCCTTGGAGGGTTAGCCCCAACCCCTTGGAGGGTTAGCCCCAACCCTAACCCCTTGGAGGGTTAACCCCAACCCTAACCCCTTGGAGGCTTAACCCCAACCCTAACCCCTTGGAGGGTTAACCCCAACCCTAACCCCTTGGAGGGTTAACCCCAACCCTAACCCCTTGGAGGGTTAACCCCAACCCTAACCCCTTGGAGGGTTAACCCCAACCCTAACCCCTTGGAGGGTTAATCCCAACCCTAACCCCTTGGAGGGTTAACCCCAACCCTAACCCCTTGGAGGGTTAACCCCAACCCTAACCCCTTGGAGGGTTAACCCTAACCCCTTGGAGGGTTAACCCCAACCCCTTGGAGGGTTAGCCCCAACCCTAACCCCTTGGAGGGTTAACCCCAACCCTAACCCCTTGGAGGGTTAACCCCAACCCTAACCCCTTGGAGGGTTAACCCCAACCCTAACCCCTTGGAGGGTTAATCCCAACCCTAACCCCTTGGAGGGTTAACCCCAACCCTAACCCCTTGGAGGGTTAACCCCAACCCTAACCCCTTGGAAGGTTAGCCCCAACCCTAACCCCTTGGAGGGTTAACCCCAACCCTAACCCCTTGGAGGGTTAACACTAACCCCTTGGAGGGTTAATCCCAACCCTAACCCCTTGGAGGGTTAGCCCCAACCCTAACCCCTTGGAGGGTTAGCCCCAACCCTAACCCCTTGGAGGGTTAACCCTAACCCCTTGGAGGGTTAGCCCCAACCCTAACCCCTTGGAGGGTTAGCCCCAACCCTAACCCCTTGGAGGGTTAGCCCCAACCCTAACCCCTTCTCAGAACATTAAAAATAGCGCGAGCCCACCATAGTAGAAACTAACTCAGAACATTAAAAATAGCGCGAGCCCACCATAGTAGAAGCTAACTCACAATATTAAAACTAGCGCGAGCCCACCATAGTAGAAGCTAACTCACAATATTAAAACTAGCGCGAGCCCACCATAGTAGAAGCTAACTCACAATATTAAAACTAGCGCGAGCCCACCATAGTAGAAGGTAACTCACAATATTAAAACTAGCGCGAGCCCACCATAGTAGAAACTAACTCAGAACATTAAAACTAGCGCGAGCCCACCAAGCCCACCATAGTAGAAGCTAACTCAGAACATTAAAACTAGCGCGAGCCCACCAAGCCCACCATAGTAGAAGATAACTCAGAACAGGTACAGCCTTTTGTGGCCAAACTGGTATTACTCCTCTTGTATGGGAAAAGGGCACTCTGCTAAGTAAATACCATAAATAATCGGTGTCATATATTAGTGTTGAATGACAATGTGTGTGTGTTTGTGTTACAGTCCCAGACCCCTCCAGGAGATTCCTCCCTTCCTGTGTCCGGACCGTAACAAGGTGAACTTCATCCCTAAGAGTGGCTCAGCCTTCTGCCTGGTCAGCATCCTGAAGCCCCTGTTGCCCGCCCCGGAGCTCAGCTTCAGATCAGGGGTTGGCCTCCGCAGCCTGTCCCCCAGCTTGGTGCCTCTGGGTGGGGTTGGCCTGCGCAGTCTGTCCCCCTCCATGATGCCTCTAGGTGGGGTGGGCCTCCGTAGCCTGTCCCCTTCCCTAGGGGTATCCTGGGGCACGGTCCACCAGCAACCCTGCCTGCCCAGACACCTGGAGGAACCAGAGAGCTAGAGCACCACACTTCTGCCCCGGAGGACAGACTGCTGAATAACATCACAGTCAGATAAACATAATGAACATAATACCCTGCTGATCGAGACGCCTTCGACATGCTAACTCCCCTGGTCATAACAGTCCCCTGGTTCTACCTGCTCATTCTAACTCCACCCACTGGTCCTACCTGGTCCCAACATTCCACTGATCCTATGTACCGAGAGGATACAAGAGACACGTTTTATTTCCATCGCATTAAACCGTGAAACCTCTCCACATTTTCAAATCATTATTATGTATCTTGAATTAAGATGTCTTCCAGTGTGAAGCTGTGTGGTTTCCATGGTGATCCAGGTTGTGTGGTTTCCGTGGTGATCTGGGCTCAGAGATATTGTAGCAAAACTAAGATGGGCGGGATGAAAGAAAAACAATAATGTGCCTGAAGACCTGTCTCGTGGTGCCTGTCCAGTGTTCTGCTTCGTCTGCCTCCCCTCTCTCTCATTCCCTCCCTCCTTTCCTCTCTCCCTTCCTTCCTCACTCCCTCCCTCCCCTTTCCTCACTCCCTCCCTCCCCTTTCCTCCCTCCCAGTTCCTCCCTCCCTTCCTCCATCCATCCATCCCTCCCTACCCTTTCCTCCCTCTCTTCCTACCCTTTCCTCCTTCCTCCCGCTTTTTTTTCCTCCTTTTCTCCCTCCTTCCCTCTCTTCCTCCATCCCTCTTTCCTTCCTCCCTCTATCCCTCCCCTTTCCTCCCACGGATGGTTGTTGGCCTTCCTGTGACATTGGGTGCTGTAGGTGTCCTGGAGGGCAGGTAGTTTGCCCCCGGTGATGCGTTTGGCAGACCGCACCACCCTCTGGAGAGCCCTGCGGTTGTGGGTGGTGCAGTTGCCGTACCAGGCAGTGATACAGCCCGACAGGATGCTCTCAATTGTGCATCTGTAAAAGTATGTGAGGGTTTTAGGTGCCAATTCAAATTTCTTCAGCCTCCTGCGGTTGAAGAGGCGCTGTTACTTTACTGTGCCTGCCATGGGGAAGTGTCTGAAATGTATTGGATCTGGAGATAATGAGGCACTGTGTTTGTATTTTAGGCAACAATGAGAACTGGATTAAAATAGTAATAATATAACATTATTACTAGGTTGGTTAGTGGTCATTTAAGGATGGTTAGGGGTCATTGAAGGTTGGTTAAGGGGTAATTTAAGGTTGGTTGGGGGTTTGGGGGCCATTTAAGGTTGGTTAGGGGGTAATTTAAGGTTGGTTAGGGGTCATTTAAGGTTGGTTACGGGTCAATTTAAGGTTGATTGGGGGGTTAGGGGGTCATTTAAGGTGGGTTAGGGGGCTAGGGGTAATTTAAGGTGGGTTAGGGGGTCATTTAAGGTTGGTTAGAGAGTTAGGGGTCATTTAAGGTTGGTTAGGGGGTTAGGGGTCATTTAAGGTTGGTTAGGGGGTTAGCGTAACTTACTTAGGGTTTGGTTAATCAGCTAGAATTAGGGCTCTATTCAATCTGGATGGCTGAAGCGTTACAGACCGTGTGATAGAAATGTGAAGGTAATTTCCCATTGAGCCGACATATGCAGCGTTTACCGTGAATGCAGTCTCCGCTAACACGGGAACACTGCCTTTACATTTCTATCAGGTGGTAAAGTTGAACTTCAGCCATACAGATTGAATAGAGCCCTTAGGGTGGGGAGGCGTTTTTGGTGGTTATTACCAGAGCTCAGAATTGATCCCGGTCAGGGCTCTGAGCGTTCTACATAACTGTACAGACTTCTAAACTACCAGTACTGTCCACTCAACAGAGAAATTAAGAGCTCTTCTGTCAAAGTAGATTTTAATATTGGAGATGATATTTGATCATGTTTTACAACCTGTAGCAGTAGAGATGGGGTTTCCTGTTATAGGTCAACTTTGGACACGAGAAACAGTCCAACTCCGCATCTTTCCCAGTTTTCAAACATAAACGGGGTGTGGCCTTTGGTGGTACATCAGTGTCATTCTAGTCAGGTGTGCACATGACCAACGTACAGTTGAATCGGAAGTTTACATACACCTTAGCCAAATACATTTAAACTCAGTTTTTCACAATTCCTGACATTTAATCCTACTACAAATTCCCTGTTTTAGGTCAGTTAAGATCACCACTTTATTTTAAGAATGTGAAATGTCAGAATAATAGTAGAGAGAATTATTTATTTCAGCTTTTATTTCTTTCATCACATTCAGTCGGTCAGATATTTACATACACTCAATTAGTATTTGGTAGCATTGCCTTTAAATGGTTTAACTTTGGCAAAAATTTTGGGTAGCCTTCCACAAGTGAATTTTGGCCCATTCTTCCTGACAGGGATGGTGTAACGGAGTCCGGTTTGTAGGCCTCCTTGCTCACACACACTTTTTCAGTTATGCCCACAAAGTTTCTATAGGATTGAAGTCAGGGCCACTCCAAGTGTGATGGCCACTCCAATACCTTGACTTTGTTGTCCTTAAGCCATTTTGCCACAACTTTGGAAGTATGCTTGGGGTCATTGTCCATTTGGAAGACCCATTTGCGACCAAGCTTTAACTTCCTGACTGATGTCTTGAGTTCTTGCTTCAATATATCTACATAACTTTAATTCCTCATTATGCCATCTATTTTGTGAAGTGCACCAGTCCCTCCTGCAGCAAAGCACCCCCACAGCATGATGCTGCCACCCCTGTGCTTCACGGTTGGGATGGTGTTCTTCGGCTTGCAAGTACCCCCTTGTGCAGTTTCAAACCGTAGTCGGGCTTTTTTATGGCAGTTTTGGAGCAGTGGCTTCTTCATTGCTGAGCGGCCTTTCAGGTTATGTCGATATAGGACTCGTTTTACTGTGGATATAGATACTTTTGTAACTGTTTCCTCCAGCATCTTCACAAGGTCCTTTGCTGTTGTTCTGGGATTGATTTGCACTTTTCGCACCAAAGTACGCTCATCTCTAGGAGACAGAACGTGTCTCCTTCCTGAGCGGTATGACGGCTGCGTGGTCTCATGGTGTTTATAGTTGCGTACTATTGTTTGTACAGATGAACGTGGTACCTTCAGGCATTTGGAAATTGCTCCCAAGGATGAACCAGACTTGTGGAGGTCTACAATTATTTTTCTGAGGTCTTGGCTGATTTATTTTGATTTACCCATGATGTCAAGCAAAGAGGCACTGAGTTTGAAGGTAGGCCTTGAAATACATCCACAGGTACACTTCAAATTGACTCAAATTATGTCAATTAGCCTATCAGAAGCTTCTAAATCCATGACATCATTTTCTGGAGTTTCCAAGCTTTTAAAGGCACAGTCAACTTAGTGTATGTAAACTTCCGACCCACTGGAATTGTGATACAGTGAATTATAAGTGAAAGAATCTGTCTGTAAACAATTGTTGGAAAAATGACTTCTGTCATGCACAAAGTAGATGTCCTAACTGACTTGCCAAAACTATAGTTTGTTAACAAGACATTTGTGGAGTGGTTGAAAAATGAGTTTTAATGATTCCAACCTAAGTGTATGTAAACTTCGACTTCAACTGTAGCTAGTTCATTAGCTAAGCTAGCCACTGTAGCCAGTTTGTTAGCTAAGCTAGCCACTGTATCTAGCCTGTAACTCCTCCAGTATGTGTTGACATCATTTCACAGGATTTGTTTTTGGAGATCGGAAAGAAATGGCACTTCTGTAGCCAAATATCTTATTTTGTCATTTTGTTAAAAGCAATAAATGACCTGGTATGATGGTGCATTGATCAGTTATACCGTTTAAAGACATTATTTTTGCGCTTTTGCCCAATATCGACCTTCAAATGTATTCGCAGAGATGTCCACCAGGGTAGACTGGAAAGGATGGGAGGTGAGTTGATAATGAAATACTAAACTTGATGACAGGGTAGACTGGAAAGGATGGGAGGTGAGTTGGTAATGAAATACTAAACTTGATGACAGGGTAGACTGGAAAGGATGGGAGGTGAGTTGGTAATGAAATACTCAACTTGATGACAGGGTAGACTGGAAAGGATGGGAGGTGAGTTGGTAATGAAATACTCAACTTGATGACAGGGTAGACTGGAAAGGATGGGAGGTGAGTTGGTAATGAAATACTAAACTTGATGACAGGGTAGACTGGAAAGGATGGGAGGTGAGTTGGTAATGAAATACTAAACTTGATGACAAATAAATACTTTTAATGAAACGCACAAATGGAAAAACATCTGAAATAACAGTTTAATAAAGTTCCTTCAACATGTCTGTTGGTAACCGTTTCATCCTGTGACATGCCGTTGCATTCATCCTATGACGTTACACATCCTTTAAGTGAAATAAAAGGCATAGTTGAATAAAATAAAGCATTTGTGATTGATATACATTCTTGTCTGTATGTACAGCGCATTTGGAAAGTATTCAGACCCCTTGACTTTTTCCACATTTTGTTACGTTACAGCCTTATTCTAAAATTTTTATTCATTTTTTCCTTATCAATCTACAAAATACCCCGTAATGACAAAGCGGAAACAGATTTTCTAAATGTTCTCACATTAATAAAAAATAAGAAACAGAAATACCTTATTTATATAAGTATTCAGACCGTTTGCTATGAGACTCGCCCCGGCCAAACTGAGTAATTGGAGAAGGAGGGTCTTGGTCAGGGTGGTGACCAAGAACCCGATGGTCAAGCTGACAGAGCCCGAGTTCCTCTGTGGAGATGGGAGAACCTTCCAGAATGACAACCATCTCTGCAGCACTCCACCAATCAGGCCTTTATGGTAAAGTGTCCAAACGGAAGCCACTCCTCAGTAAAAGGCACATGACAGTCCGCTTGGAGTTTGCCAAAAGGCCCCTAAAGGACCCTCAGACCATGAGAAACAAGATTGTCTGGTCTGATGAAACCAAGATTGAACTCTTTGGCCAGAATGCCAAGCGTCACGTCTAGAGGAAACCCGGCCCTGCTCATCACCTGGCCAATACCATCCCTACAGTGAAGGATGGTGGTGGCAGCATCATGCTGTGGGGATGTTTTTCAGTGGCAGAGACTGGGAGACTAGTCAGGATCGAGAGAAAGATGAACGGAGCAACGTACAATGAAATCCTTGATGAAAACCTGTTCCAGAGCGCTTAGGACCTCAGACTGGGGCGAAGTTTCACCTTCCAACAGGACAACAACCCTAAAAACGCAGCCAAGACAACGCAGGAGTTGTCCAGCAAGAGCCCGGACTTGAACCTGATCGAACATCTCTGGAGAGGCCTGAAAATAGCTGTGCAGCAATGCTCCCCATCCAACCTGACAGAGATTGAAAGGATCTGCAGAGAAGAATGGGAGAAACTCCCCAAATACAGGTGTACCAAGCTTGTAGCATCATACCCAAGACAACTCAAGGCTGTAATCACTACCAAAGGTGCTTCTTCAAATTACTGACTGAATACTTATGAAAATGTGATATTTCCTGGGGGTTTTTGTAATACATTTGCAAACATTTCTAAAAAGCTATTTTGCTTTGTCATTATAATGGTATTGTGTGTAGATTAATGAGGGGGGAAAAACGATGTAATCCATTTTATAATAAGGCTGTAACTTAACAAAATGTGGATTAAAGTGAAGGCTGAATACTTTCTGAATGCCCTGTAAAGTAATAAAAACTGCATCGTGAGACTTACGACTGCACAATATTCCCATTCTTCTCATGAAAAGCTCAGAGCTATCTGCTTCTGCTTTCGCTCATGGGGATTCAGAAGATAAACAATCATCAAATGTATTCCAGAGAAAAGCTTCTAGAGTTCCTGTATCACGAAAACAGAATCAGTGATATGAGCTTCAGTGAGGTAGAACAAGCTGTTTCCTAGGTGATCTATGTGATTACAGTACAGTATAAATCCTACCTGCTAAAAGGGCTGTATGGTAGTATTAGCAAGGGGAGATGTATCAAATCCAGTTCTTGTAGTGGAGACAAGAACCAGATGCTGCAGTTTACATGATTAGACCATCTTAGACATCTCAGTTAACTCACAGCTGCACGATTTAGTTCTGGGTCCATGTGTCCATGTTCTGGGTCTATGTGTCCATGTTCTGGTTCTCTGGGTCCATGTTCTGGGTCTCTGGGTCCATGTTCTGGGTCTCTGGGTCCATGTTCTGGGTCTCTGGGTCCATGTTCTGGGTCTATGTGTCCATGTTCTGGGTCTCTGGGTCCATGTTCTGGGTCTCTGGGTCCATGTTCTGGGTCTCTGTGTCTCTGGGTCCATGTGTTTAATAAATTGGGTGTTCCGGGTTTGCCTCCCCCCTGCTGATTTTACCACACTGCCTTCGTCCAAATAATCAGTGATGGGGGGGGCAGTGATGACCTAAAGCCAATGTTAACCCACTGTATAAGCTGTCCCTTGCTTGGCATAGATCCACATCACTCCAGTGTGGATACTTCGACTTCCTTTAGAACCAAAAACTGATCAGATTACGGGGAGTCTTTAGTTAAGCAATGAGTCCAGAGGGGCTGTGATACATGGCCAATATACCCCGCATAAGGGCTGTTGGAACGACGCGAAGCAGAGGTCCAGGATACAGCCCTTAGCAGTGCTATACTGGCCATATACCACCAACCCAGTATTGCTATTCTAAACTGCTCACCAACATAAACGGAACAGGAAACTAGGAGTTGTGGTATATTGTCTGATATACACAACACTGGAATGCTGTTTCAGCCAATCAGAATTCAGGACCCAAACTACCCGCTTTATAATTAGTACTATAGACCATGTCACTGGTAGAGCCCGGTCCGGTGATAGGTTCTATATTATATCTCTACGGTTAAGCCCACCCCACTTACAGTACATATCTTGTATAGAAGATGAATCTCAGTCAAATCCTCCTCAATCATCAATATAGAATATTACAGACATTACAAAGTATACAGTAACTACACACACACACCCCCCTCAGGCATTGAGGATCTCATCATCAGAGCGTCCTATGGTGTCAGGGTTAGAGAGGGGGTCCAGATCAGCAAACAGGTTGAACCATGCAGACATGTCCCGCGATGCAGCTTTAGGAACTAGACAAACACACACACACACACACACACACACACACACACACACACACACACACACACACAGGTACTGAATTGGTACTGTAAGGCACATTTGAAAGCTAAAACTAAACCCAACACTGCTGAGCCAACGACATCAAGCCTCACAAACCACACCCTCTCACCATTGGCTGTTGACTTTGGGCCACCCTTAGCTGACTGGACCTGGCCAGACACTGGGGACTGTAGGGGCGGAGCCTGGAACATGGGAGGCGTCGCCCAGCCTGAGAGAAAGAAGGACAGAGGAGGATAGAAAGGAGGGAGAGGAAACAAGGGAATGTGATGTCATCATTCTTCCAGGAAAGAAGAGAAGAAAGAACACAACAAGCTGATAAGAATGTACTAGAATCAGTTTCTAGATGCTACAAGAACTGGAGACAAAACTATCAGTTTCTAGATGATACTAGAACTGGATACAAACTATCAGTTTCTAGAACTGGAGACAAACTATCAGTTTCTAGAACTGGAGACAAACTATCAGTTTCTAGATGATACTAGAACTGGAGACAAACTATCAGTTTCTAAATGCTACTAGAACTGGAGACAAACTATCAGTTTCTAGAACTGGATACAAACTATCAGTTTCTAGAACTGGATACAAACTATCAGTTTCTAGATGATACTAGAACTGGATACAAACTATCAGTTTCTAGATGATACTAGAACTGGAAACAAACTATCAGTTTCTAGAACTGGAGACAAACTATCAGTTTCTAGATGAAACTAGAACTGGATACAAACTATCAGTTTCCAGAACTGGAGACAAAACTATCATTTTCTAGATGCTACTAGAACTGGAGACAAACTATCAGTTTCTAGAACTGGAGACAAACTATCCGTTTCTAGAACTGGAGACAAACTATCAGTTTCTAGAACTGGAGACAAAACTATCAATTTCTAGAACTGGAGACAAAACTATCAGTTTCTAGATGAAACTAGAACTGGATACAAACTATCAGTTTCTAGAACTGGAGACAAACTATCAGTTTCTAGATGAAACTAGAACTGGATACAAATTATCAGTTTCTAGAACTGGAGACAAAACTATCAGTTTCTAGATGAAACTAGAACTGGATACAAACTATCAGTTTCTAGATGTTACTAGAACTGGAGACAAAACTATCATTTTCTAGACGCTACTAGAACTGGAGACTAACTATCAGTTTCTAGAACTGGAGACAAACTATCAGTTTCTAGAACTGGAGACAAACTATCAGTTTCTAGAACTGGAGACAAACTATCAGTTTCTAGAACTGGAGACAAACTATCAATTTCTAGAACTGGAGACAAACTATCAATTTCTAGAACTGGAGACAAACTATCAATTTCTAGAACTGGATACAAACTATCAGTTTCTAGAACTGGATACAAACTATCAGTTTCTAGATGAAACTAGAACTGGAGACAAACTATCAGTTTCTAGAACTGAGGTCAAAACTATCAGTTTCTAGATGAAACTAGAACTGGATACAAACTATCCGTTTCTAGAACTGGAGACAAACTATCCATTTCTAGATGATACTAGAACTGGATACAAACTATCAGTTTTTAGAACTGAATACAAACTATCAGTTTCTAGATGATACTAGAACTGGATACAAACTATCAGTTCTAGAACTTGATACAAACTATCCGTTTCTAGATGATACTAGAACTGGATACAAACTATCAGTTTCTAGAACTGGAGACAAACTATCAATTTATAGAACTGGAGACAAACTATCAGTTTCTAGATGAAACTAGAACTGGATACAAACTATCCGTTTCTAGAACTGGAGACAAAACTATCTGTTTCTAGATGATACTAGAACTGGATACAAACTATCAGTTTCTAGAACTGAATACAAACTATCAGTTTCTAGATGAAACTAGAACTGGATACAAACTATCCGTTTCTAGAACTGGAGACAAACTATCTGTTTCTAGAGCTGGATACAAACTATCCGTTTCTAGAGCTGGATACAAACTATCAGTTTCTAGAGCTGGATACAAACTATCAGTTTCTAGATGCTACTAGAACTGGAGACAAACTATCAGTTTCTAGATGAAACTAGAACTGGATACAAACTATCAGTTTCTAGAACTGGAGACAAACTATCAGTTTCTAGATGCTACTAGAACTGGAGACAAACTATCAGTTTCTAGATGAAACTAGAACTGGATACAAACTATCAGTTTCTAGAACTGGAGACAAACTATCAGTTTCTAGAACTGGAGACAAACTATCAGTTTCTAGATGCTACTAGAACTGGAGACAAACTATCATTTTCTAAATGCTACTAGAACTGGAGACAAACGATCAGTTTCTAGAGCTGGATACAAACTATCAATTTCTAGATGCTACTAGAACTGGAGACAAACTATCAGTTTCTAGATGAAACTAGAACTGGATAAACTATCAGTTTCTAGAACTGGAGACAAACTATCAGTTTCTAGATGCTACTAGAACTGGAGACAAACTATCAGTTTCTAGATGAAACTAGAACTGGATACAAACTATCAGTTTCTAGAACTGGAGACAAACTATCAGTTTCTAGAACTGGAGACAAACTATCAGTTTCTAGATGCTACTAGAACTGGAGACAAACTATCATTTTCTAAATGCTACTAGAACTGGAGACAAACTATCAGTTTCTAGAACTGGAGACAAACTATCAGTTTCTAGAACTGGAGACAAAACTATCAGTTTCTAGAACTGGAGACAAACTATCAGTTTCTAGATGAAACTAGAACTGGATACAAACTATCAGTTTCTAGATGAAACTAGAACTGGAGACAAACTATCAGTTTCTAGAACAGGAGTCAAAACTATCAGTTTATAGAGGAAACTAGAACTGGATACAAACTATCCATTTCTAGAACTGGAGACAAACTATCAATTTCTAGATGATACTAGAACTGGATACAAACTATCAGTTTCTAGAACTGGACACAAACTATCAATTTCTAGAACTGGATACAAACTATCAGTTTCTAGATGAAACTAGAACTGGATACAAACTATCCGTTTCTAGAACTGGAGACAAAACTATCCGTTTCTAGATGATACTAGAACTGGATACAAACTATCCGTTTCTAGAACTGGAGACAAACTATCCGTTTCTAGAGCTGGATACAAACGATCCGTTTCTAGAGCTGGATACAAACTATCAGTTTCTAGAGCTGGATACAAACTATCAATTTCTAGATGCTACTAGAACTGGAGACAAACTATCAGTTTCTAGATGAAACTAGAACTGGATACAAACTATCAGTTTCTAGAACTGGAGACAAACTATCAGTTTCTAGATGCTACTAGAACTGGAGACAAACTATCAGTTTCTAGATGAAACTAGAACTGGATACAAACTATCAGTTTCTAGAACTGGAGACAAACTATCAGTTTCTAGAACTGGAGATAAACTATCAGTTTCTAGATGCTACTAGAACTGGAGACAAACTATCATTTTCTAAATGCTACTAGAACTGGAGACAAACTATCAGTTTCTAGAACTGGAGACAAACTATCAGTTTCTAGAACTGGAGACAAAACTATCAGTTTCTAGAACTGGAGACAAACTATCAGTTTCTAGATGCTACTAGAACTGGAGACAAACTATCATTTTCTAAATGCTACTAGAACTGGAGACAAACTATCAGTTTCTAGAACTGGAGACAAACTATCAGTTTCTAGAACTGGAGACAAAACTATCAGTTTCTAGAACTGGAGACAAACTATCAGTTTCTAGATGAAACTAGAACTGGATACAAACTATCAGTTTCTAGATGAAACTAGAACTGGAGACAAACTATCAGTTTCTAGAACAGGAGTCAAAACTATCAGTTTATAGAGGAAACTAGAACTGGATACAAACTATCCATTTCTAGAACTGGAGACAAACTATCAATTTCTAGATGATACTAGAACTGGATACAAACTATCAGTTTCTAGAACTGGACACAAACTATCAATTTCTAGAACTGGATACAAACTATCAGTTTCTAGATGAAACTAGAACTGGATACAAACTATCCGTTTCTAGAACTGGAGACAAAACTATCCGTTTCTAGATGATACTAGAACTGGATACAAACTATCAGTTTCTAGAACTGAATACAAACTATCCGTTTCTAGATGAAACTAGAACTGGATACAAACTATCCGTTTCTAGAACTGGAGACAAACTATCCGTTTCTAGAGCTGGATACAAACGATCCGTTTCTAGAGCTGGATACAAACTATCAGTTTCTAGAGCTGGATACAAACTATCAATTTCTAGATGCTACTAGAACTGGAGACAAACTATCAGTTTCTAGATGAAACTAGAACTGGATACAAACTATCAGTTTCTAGAACTGGAGACAAACTATCAGTTTCTAGATGAAACTAGAACTGGATACAAACTATCAGTTTCTAGAACTGGAGACAAACTATCAGTTTCTAGAACTGGAGACAAACTATCAGTTTCTAGATGCTACTAGAACTGGAGACAAACTATCAGTTTCTAGATGAAACTAGAACTGGATACAAACTATCAGTTTCTAGAACTGGAGACAAACTATCAGTTTCTAAATGCTACTAGAACTGGAGACAAACTATCAGTTTCTAGAACTGGTAGAACTGGAGACAAACTATCAGTTTCTAGAACTGGAGACAAAACTATCAGTTTCTAGAACTGGAGACAAACTATCAGTTTCTAGATGAAACTAGAACTGGATACAAACTATCAGTTTCTAGAACTGGAGACAAACTATCAGTTTCTAGAACTGGAGACAAACTATCAATTTCTAGATGCTACTAGGTCATCTAGCCACTAGAGGTCAGACATCCAGTAAGGTGATTCAGCCACTCGAGGTCAGACATGCAGTAAGGTGATTCAGGCACTAGAGGTCAGACATGCAGTAGGGTCATCTAGCCACTAGAGGTCAGACATGCAGTAAGATCATCTAGCCACTAGAGGTCAGACATGCAGTAAGGTCAAATAGCCACTAGAGGTCAGAAATGCAGTAAGGTCATCTAGCCACTAGAGGTCAGACATGCAGTAAGATCATCTAGCCACTAGAGGTCAGACCAGGAGATGGTGCTGACTGACTGACCTGTAGAACTCAGACTGTGGTCCAGCAGCTGGGAGGGCAGGAAGCCGGTGGGACTGGGGGACTGAGAGGGGGGGCAGGCCACTCCAGTAGGTGGAGGAGGGACTAGGGTGGGGGTGGGGGGGACAGGGTCAGAGAACTCCAAGCAGCCAAAGGTGCCTTGCCACTCTCGACTGAACTCGTCTGCGTCCATTGGTCCAGGGCTCAGGAGGTCCTTCAGAAAGGCCATGTCCCCAGTCTCTCTGTCCTCCTCCTCCTTGTCCCCCACCCTGGGACCCTGCTGTAGTAGAGAGCTTCCAGAGAGGTCCCCACCTAGAACACACAGCACAGAGAGACAGACAAAGCGTTAGAAACTGCATGTAGCCAGGTCATCAGGAACTATTAACTGTTACTGACTCATGTCAATTGAAAAACAGGCTGGTCTGAAACACCATTCACACAGAGGACAAAGTCAGCTCAGGACCTGAGAGACACCTGAGAGAGAACCCTGAGAGAGAGAGAGAAAGTGAGAGAGAGGGGAAATCAGTTGAAATCAAATGAGTCAGAAGACAACTGGAAGAATGAGATCAGAAAAACACCACACATGCAACTGAAAGAGAGAGGAGTCATCCAGGGGGAGGACAGGAGAAGAGGTAAGAGACATCCATTGGGAGGACAGGACAGGAGAGTTAAGAGCAGCTCAGACCCCCAGTAACACAGGTTTGATGGGAGAACGGGGAGGGCAGGACAGGACAGGTAAGAGACACGAGACGTGTGTGGCAGGGTCTACAGGAAATCACGGACCACAAAAAGATAACCAGCCACGTCACGGACAACGATGTCATGCTTCCAGACAAACTAACCACCTTCTTTGCCCGCTTTGAGGATAATACAATACCACCGTCGTGGCCCGCTAACAAGGACTGCGCCCTGCCCCCCTCCTTCTCCGTGGCCAACGTGAGTAAAACATTTAAACGTGTTAACCCTCGCAGGGCTGCTGGCCCAGAGTGTAACCCTAGCCGCGTCCTCGGAGCATGCGCAGACCAGCTGGCTGGTGTGTTTACAGACATATTCAATCGCTCCCTATCCCAGTCTGGTGTCCCCACATGCTTCAAGATGGCCACCAATGTTCCTGAACCCAAGAAGGTAAAGGTAATTGAACTGAATGACTACCGCCCCCTACCACTCAACATGTCATCATGAAGTGCTTTGAGAGACTAGTCAAGGATCATATCACCTCTACCTTACCTGTCACCCTAGACCCACTTCAGTTTGAATAACGCCCCAACAGGTCCACAGACGATGTAATCACCATCGCACTGCTCTGTCCCATCTGGACAAGAGGAATACCTACAGTTGAAGTCGGAAGTTTACATACACTTTAGCCAAATACACAATTCCTGACATTTAATCCGAGACATAAATTCCCTGTCTTATGTCAGTTAGGATCACCACTTTATTTTAATAATGTGAAATGTCAGAATAAGAGTAGAGAGAGTGATTTATTTCTGCTTTTATTTCTTTCATCACATTCCCAGTGGGTCAGAAGTTTACATACACTCAATTAGTATTTGGTAGCATTGCCTTTCAATTGTTTAACTTGGGTCAAACATTTTGGGTAGCCTTCCACATGCTTCCCACAATAAGTTGGGTGAATTTTGGCTCATTCCTCCTGACAGAGCTGGTGTAACTGAGTCAGGTTGGTAGGCCTCCTTGCTCGCACACACTTTTTCAGTTCTGCCCACAAAGTTTCTATAGGATTGAAGTCAGGGCTGTGTGATGGCCACTCCAATACCTTGACTTTGTTGTCCTTAAGCCATTTTGCCACAACTTTGGAAGTATGCTTGAGGTCATTGTCCATTTGGAAGACCCATTTGCAACCAAGCTTTAACTTCCTGACTGATGTTTTGAGATGTTGCTTCAATATTTCCACAGACTTTTCATTCCTCATTATGCCATCTATTTTGTGAATTGCACCAGTCCCTGCTGCAGCAAAGCACTCCCACAACATGATGCTGCCACCCCCATGCTTCACGATTGGGATAGTGTTCTTCGGCTTGCAAGCTCTATTTTTGTTTCATCAGACCAGAGGACATTTCTCCAAAAAGTACAATCTTTGTCCCCATGTGCAGTTGCAAACTGTAGTCGGGATTTTTTGTGGTGGTTTTGCTGAGCGGCCTTTCAGGTTATGTCGATATAGGACTTGTTTTACTGTGGATATACAGTGCCTTGCAAAAGTATTCGGCCCCCTTGAACTTTGCGACCTTTTGCCACATTTCAGGCTTCAAACATAAAGATATAAAACTGTATTTTTTTGTGAAGAATCAACAAAAAGTGGGACACAATCATGAAGTGGAACGACATTTATTGGATATTTCAAACTTTTTTAACAAATCAAAAACTGAAAAATTGGGCGTGCAAAATTATTCAGCCCCTTTACTTTCAGTGCAGCAAACTCTCTCCATAAGTTCAGTGAGGATCTCTGAATGATCCAATGTTGACCTAAATGACTAATGATGATGAATACAATCCACCTGTGTGTAATCAAGTCTCCGTATAAATGTACCTGCACTGTGATAGTCTCAGAGGTCCGTTAAAAGCGCAGAGAGCATCATGAAGAACAAGGAACACACCAGGCAGGTCCGAGATACTGTTGTTTAAAGCCGGATTTGGATACAAAAATATTTTCCAAGCTTTAAACATCCCAAGGAGCACAGTGCAAGCGATAATATTGAAATGGAAGGAGTATCAGACCACTGCAAATCTACCAAGACCTGGCCGTCCCTCTAAACTTTCAGCTCATAAAAGGAGAAGACTGATCAGAGATGCAGCCAAGAGGCCCATGATCACTCTGGATGAACTGCAGAGATCTACAGCTGAGGTGGGAGACTCTGTCCATAGGACAACAATCAGTCGTATATTGCACAAATCTCACCTTTATGGAAGAGTGGCAAGAAGAAAGCCATTTCTTAAAGATATCCATAAAAAATGTTGTTTAAAGTTTGCCACAAGCCACCTTGGAGACACACCAAACATGTGGAAGAAGGTGCTCTGGTCAGATGAAACCAAAATGGAACTTTTTGGCAACAATGCAAAACGTTATGTTTGGCGTAAAAGCAACACAGCTCATCACCCTGAACACACCATCCCCACTGTCAAACATGGTGGTGGCAGCATCATGGTTTGGGCCTGCTTTTCTTCAGCAGGGACAGGGAAGATGGTTAAAATTGATGGGAAGATGGATGGAGCCAAATACAGGACCATTCTGGAAGAAAACCTGATGGAGTCTGCAGAAGACCTGAGACTGGGACGGAGATTTGTCTTCCAACAAGACAATGATCCAAAACATAAAGCAAAATCTACAATGGAATGGTTCAAAAATAAACATATCCAGGTGTTAGAATGGCCAAGTCAAAGTCCAGACCTGAATCCAATCGAGAATCTGTGGAAAGAACTGAAAACTGCTGTTCACAAATGCTCTCCATCCAACCTCACTGAGCTCGAGCTGTTTTGCAAGGAGGAATGGGAAAAAATATCAGTCTCTCGATGTGCAAAACTGATAGAGACATACCCCAAGCGACTTACAGCTGTAATCGCAGCAAAAGGTGGCGCTACAAAGTATTAACTTAAGGGGGCTGAATAATTTTGCACGCCCAATTTTTCAGTTTTTGATTTGTTAAAAAAGTTTGAAATATCCAATAAATGTCATTCCACTTCATGATTGTGTCCCACTTGTTGTTGATTCTTCACAAAAAAATACAGTTTTATATCTTTATGTTTGAAGCCTGAAATGTGGCAAAAGGTTGCAAAGTTCAAGGGGGCCGAATACTTTCGCAAGGCACTGTAGATACTTTCGTACCTGTTTCCTCCAGCATCTTCGCAAGGTCCTTTGCTGTTGTTCTGGGATTTATTTGCACTTTTCACACCAAAGTACGTTCCTCTCTAGGAGACAGAATGCGTCTCCTTCCTGAGCAGTATGACGGCTGCGTGGTCCCATGGTGTTTATACTTGAGTACTATTGTTTGTATAGATGAATGTGGTACCTTCAGGCATTTGGAAATTGCTCCCAAGGATGAACCAGACTTGTGGAGGTCTACAATTTTGTTTTCTGAGGTCTTGGCTGATTTCTTTTGATTTTCCCATGATGTCAAGCAAAGAGGCACTGAGTTTGAAGGTAGGCCTTGAAATACAGTGCCTTGCGAAAGTATTCGGCCCCCTTGAACTTTGCGACCTTTTGCCACATTTCAGGCTTCAAACATGAAGATATAAAACTGTATTTTCTTGTGAAGAATGAACAACAAGTGGGACACAATCATGAAGTGGAACGACATTTATTGGATATTTCAAACTTTTTTAACAAATCAAAAACTGAAAAATTGGGCGTGCAAAATTATTCAGCCCCTTTACTTTCAGTGCAGCAAACTCTCTCCATAAGTTCAGTGAGGATCTCTGAATGATCCAATGTTGACCTAAATGACTAATGATGATAAATACAATCCACCTGTGTGTAATCAAGTCTCCGTATAAATGCACCTGCACTGTGATAGTCTCAGAGGTCTGTTAAAAGCGCAGAGAGCATCATGAAGAACAAGGAACACACCAGGCTGGTCCGAGATACTGTTGTGAAGAAGTTTAAAGCCGGATTTGGATACAAAAAGATTTCCCAAGCTTTAAACATCCCAAGGAGCACTGTGCAAGCGATAATATTGAAATGGAAGGAGTATCAGACCACTGCAAATCTACCAAGACCTGGCCGTCCCTCTAAACTTTCAGCTCATACAAGGAGAAGACTGATCAGAGATGCAGCCAAGAGGCCCATGATCACTCTGGATGAACTGCAGAGATCTACAGCTGAGGTGGGAGACTCTGTCCATAGGACAACAATCAGTCGTATATTGCACAAATCTGGCCTTTATGGAAGAGTGGCAAGAAGAAAGCCATTTCTTAAAGATATCCATAAAAAGTGTCGTTTAAAGTTTGCCACAAGCCACCTGGGAGACACACCAAACATGTGGAAGGAGGTGCTCTGGTCAGATGAAACCAAAATTGAACTTTTTGGCAACAATGCAAAACGTTATGTTTGGCGTAAAAGCAACACAGCTGAACACACCATCCCCACTGTCAAACATGGTGGTGGCAGCATCATGGTTTAGGCCTGCTTTTCTTCAGCAGGGACAGGGAAGATGGTTAAAATTGATGGGAAGATGGATGGAGCCAAATACAGGACCATTCTGGAAGAAAACCTGATGGAGTCTGCAAAAGACCTGAGACTGGGACGGAGATTTGTCTTCCAACAAGACAATGATCCAAAACATAAAGCAAAATCTACAATGGAATGGTTCAAAAATAAACATATCCAGGTGTTAGAATGGCCAAGTCAAAGTCCAGACCTGAATCCAATCGAGAATCTGTGGAAAGAACTGAAAACTGCTGTTCACAAATGCTCTCCATCCAACCTCACTGAGCTCGAGCTGTTTTGCAAGGAGGAATGGGAAAAAATTTCAATCTCTCGATGTGCAAAACTCATAGAGACATACCCCAAGCGACTTACAGCTGTAATCGCAGCAAAAGGTGGCGCTACAAAATATTAACTTAAGGGGGCTGAATAATTTTGCACGCCCAATTTTTCAGTTTTTGATTTGTTTAAAAAAGTTTGAAATATCCAATAAATGTCGTTCCACTTCATGATTGTGTCCCACTTGTTGTTGATTCTTCACAAGAAAATACAGTTTTATATCTTTATGTTTGAAGCCTGAAATGTGGCAAAAGGTCGCAAAGTTCAAGGGGGCCGAATACTTTCGCAAGGCACTGTACATCCACAGGTACACCTACAATTGACTCAAATGATGTCAATTAGCTTATCAGAAGCTTCTAAATCCATGACATCATTTTCTGGAATTTTCCAAGCTGTTTAAAGGCACAGTCAACTTAGTGCATGTCAATTTCTGACCCACTGGGATTGTGATACAGTGAATTATAAGTGAAATAATCTGTCTATAAATATTGCTGGAAAAATTACTTGTGTCATGCACAAATTAGATCTCCTAACCGACTAGCCAAAACTATTGTTTGTTAAGAAATTTGTGTAGTGATTTGAATGTTTTAATGACTCCAACCTAAATGGATGTAAACTTCCGACTTCAACTGTATGTCAGAATGCTGTTCATTGATTACAGCTCAGCATTCAACACCATAGTACCCTCCAAGCTCATCTTCAAGCTGGAGGCCCTGGCCTCAACCCCGCCCTGTGCAACTGGGTCCTGGACTTTCTGACGGGCCGCCCCCAGATGGTGAAGGTAGGAAACAACATCTCCACTTTGCTGACCCTCAACACTGGGGCCCCACAAGGGTGCGTGCTCAGCCCCCTCCTGTACTCCCTGTTCACCCACGACTGCGTGGCCAAGCACGCCTCCAACTCAATCATCAAGTTTGCAGATGACACAACATTAGTGGGCTTGATTACCAATAACGACGAGACAGCCTTCAGGGAGGATGTGAGGGCACTCGGAGTGTGGTGTCAGGAAAACAACCTCTCACTCAACGTAAACAAAACAAAGGAGATGACTGTGGACTTCAGGAAACCTTTGACAGCTCTTTGGTCTTGGCCATAGTGGAGTTTGGAGTGTGACTGTTTGAGGTTGTGGACACATGTCTTTTATACTGATAACAAGTTCAAACAGGTGCCATTAATACAGGTAATGAGTGGAGGACAGAGGAGCCTCTTAAAGAAGAAGTTACAGGTCTGTGAGAGCCAGAAATCTTGAATAATATACATCAGGGTCTGGTATGTAACTAGTAGAAAACACCTCTGAACAATATACATCAGGGTCTGGTATGTAACTAGTATAATATACATCAGGGTCTGGTATGTAACTAGTAGAAAACACCTCTGAATAATATACATCAGGGTCTGGTATGTAACTAGTATAATATACATCAGGGTCTGGTATGTAACTAGTATAATATACATCAGGGTCTGGTATGTAACTAGTATAATATACATCAGGGTCTGGTATGTAACTAGTAGAAAACACCTCTGAATAATATACATCAGGGTCTGGTATGTAACTAGTATAATATACATCAGGGTCTGGTATGTAACTAGTATAATATACATCAGGGTCTGGTATGTAACTAGTATAATATACATCAGGGTCTGGTATGTAACTAGTATAATATACATCAGGGTCTGGTATGTAACTAGTATAATATACATCAGGGTCTGGTATGTAACTAGTAGAAAACACCTCTGAACAATATACATCAGGGTCTGGTATGTAACTAGTAGAAAACACCTCTGAACAATATACATCAGGGCCTGGTATGTAACTAGTATAATATACATCAGGGTCTGGTATGTAACTAGTATAATATACATCAGGGTCTGGTATGTAACTAGTATAATATACATCAGGGTCTGGTATGTAACTAGTATAATATACATCAGGGTCTGGTATGTAGCTAGTAGAAAACACCTCTGAATAATATACATCAGGGTCTGGTATGTAGCTAGTAGAAAACACCTCTGAACAATATACATCAGGGTCTGGTATGTAACTAGTAGAAAACACCTCTGAACAATATACATCAGGGCCTGGTATGTAACTAGTATAATATACATCAGGGTCTGGTATGTAACTAGTATAATATACATCAGGGTCTGGTATGTAACTAGTATAATATACATCAGGGTCTGGTATGTAACTAGTAGAAAACACCTCTGAACAATATACATCAGGGCCTGGTATGTAACTAGTATAATATACATCAGGGTCTGGTATGTAACTAGTATAATATACATCAGGGTCTGGTATGTAACTAGTATAATATACATCAGGGTCTGGTATGTAACTAGTATAATATACATCAGGGTCTGGTATGTAGCTAGTAGAAAACACCTCTGAATAATATACATCAGGGTCTGGTATGTAACTAGTATAATATACATCAGGGTCTGGTATGTAACTAGTATAATATACATCAGGGTCTGGTATGTAACTAGTAGAAAACACCTCTGAATAATATACATCAGGGTCTGGTATGTAACTAGTATAATATACATCAGGGTCTGGTATGTAACTAGTATAATATACATCAGGGTCTGGTATGTAACTAGTATAATATACATCAGGGTCTGGTATGTAACTAGTAGAAAACACCTCTGAACAATATACATCAGGGTCTGGTATGTAACTAGTATAATATACATCAGGGTCTGGTATGTAACTAGTATAATATACATCAGGGTCTGGTATGTAACTAGTATAATATACATCAGGGTCTGGTATGTAACTAGTATAATATACATCAGGGTCTGGTATGTAACTAGTATAATATACATCAGGGTCTGGTATGTAACTAGTATAATATACATCAGGGTCTGGTATGTAACTAGTAGAAAACACCTCTGAATAATATACATCAGGGTCTGGTATGTAACTAGTATAATATACATCAGGGTCTGGTATGTAACTAGTATAATATACATCAGGGTCTGGTATGTAACTAGTAGAAAACACCTCTGAATAATATACATCAGGGTCTGGTATGTAACTAGTATAATATACATCAGGGTCTGGTATGTAACTAGTATAATATACATCAGGGTCTGGTATGTAACTAGTATAATATACATCAGGGTCTGGTATGTAACTAGTAGAAAACACCTCTGAACAATATACATCAGGGTCTGGTATGTAACTAGTATAATATACATCAGGGTCTGGTATGTAACTAGTAGAAAACACCTCTGAACAATATACATCAGGGTCTGGTATGTAACTAGTATAATATACATCAGGGTCTGGTATGTAACTAGTATAATATACATCAGGGTCTGGTATGTAACTAGTATAATATACATCAGGGTCTGGTATGTAACTAGTATAATATACATCAGGGTCTGGTATGTAACTAGTATAATATACATCAGGGTCTGGTATGATCCCAGTAGAAAACACCTCTGAATAATATACATCAGGGTCTGGTATGTATCATCATCGGTGCTGGCTGTACTGAGATGCCCACTGAGGTCACACAGGGCTGGGGAACAGGAGGATGGTTAGAGAGGACAGGGTTGGGGTACAGGAGGATGGTTAGAGAGGACAGGGTTGGGGTACAGGAGGATGGTTAGAGAGGACAGGGTTGGGGTACAGGGGGATGGTTAGAGAGGACAGGGTTGGGGTACAGGAGGATGGTTAGAGAGGACAGGGTTGGGGTACAGGAGGATGGTTAGAGAGGACAGGGTTGGGGTACATGGGGATGGTTAGAGAGGACAGGGTTGGGGTACAGGGGGATGGTTAGAGAGGACAGGGTTGGGGTACAGGGGGATGGTTAGAGAGGACAGGGTTGGGGTACAGGAGGATGGTTAGAGAGGACAGGGTTGGGGTACAGGGGGATGGTTAGAGAGGACAGGGTTGGGGTACAGGGGGATGGTTAGAGAGGACAGGGTTGGGGTACAGGAGGATGGTTAGAGAGGACAGGGTTGGGGTACAGGAGGATGGTTAGAGAGGACAGGGTGTACAGGAGGATATACTAGAGGAAGTAGGACACTATGTTGTCAACTCTTCCCTGGTCCTTAGTGTACTAGAGGAAGTAGGACACTATGTTGTCAACTCTTCCCTGGTCCTTAGTGTACTAGAGGAAGTAGGACACTATGTTGTCAACTCTTCCCTGGTCCTTAGTGAGGAAGTAGGACACTATGTTGTCAACTCTTCCCTGGTCCTTAGAGAGGAAGTAGGACACTATGTTGTCAACTCTTCCCTGGTACTTAGAGAGGAAGTAGGACACTATGTTGTCAACTCTTCCCCTGGTCCTTAGAGAGGAAGTAGGGCACTATGTTGTCAACTCTTCCCTGGTCCTTAGAGAGGAAGTAGGACACTATGTTGTCAACTCTTCCCTGGTCCTTAGAGAGGAAGTAGGACACTATGTTGTCAACTCTTCCCTGGTCCTTAGAGAGGAAGTAGGACACTATGTTGTCAACTCTTCCCTGGTCCTTAGTATACTAGAGGAAGTAGTGCACTATGTTGTCAACTCTTCCCTGGTCATTAGAGAGGAAGTAGTGCACTATGTTGTCAACTTTTCCCTGGTCCTTAGAGAGGAAGTAGGACACTATGTTGTCAACTCCTCCCTGGTCCTTAGAGAGGAAGTAGGGCACTATGTTGTCAACTCTTCCCTGGTCCTTAGAGAGGAAGTAGGACACTATGTTGTCAACTCTTCCCTGGTCCTTAGAGAGGAAGTAGGGCACTATGTTGTCAACTCTTCCCTGGTCCTTAGAGAGGAAGTAGGGCACTATGTTGTCAACTCTTCCCTGGTCCTTAGTGTACTAGAGGAAGTAGGACACTATGTTGTCAACTCTTCCCTGGTCCTTAGTGTACTAGAGGAAGTAGGGCACTATGTTGTCAACTCTTCTCCTGGTCCTTAGTGTACTAGAGGAAGTAGGACACTATTTTGTCAACTCTTCCCTGGTCCTTAGTGAGGAAGTAGGACACTATGTTGTCAACTCTTCCCTGGTCCTTAGAGAGGAAGTAGGGCACTATGTTGTCAACTCTTCTCCTGGTCCTTAGTGTACTAGAGGAAGTAGTGCACTATGTTGTCAACTATTCCCTGGTCCTTAGTGTACTAGAGGAAGTAGTGCACTATGTTGTCAACGCTTCCCTGGTCATTAGTGTACTAGAGGAAGTAGTACACTATGTTTTCTGGTAAAATAATGTATATTAGGGTTAGGGGTTAAAGGTTAGGGGTTAGAGGTCAGGGGTTAGAGGTAGGGTTAGGGGTAGGATTAGGGGTTAGAGGTTAAGGGGTTAGAGGTAGGGTTAGGAGTTAGGGCCCTATAAAATATGTCATGTATATTTTCCCAAATTCATTTTTTTCAGTTTTATTTTTCCTGGTTTTAGATGTTTTAGATTTTCACTCTCAAAATTACAGTTGTTCAACAAAATGGGATGTTCTGAGTCCATGCTGAAATCACAGAACACAATTACTTTAGGTCTGGAAGACCTTTTGTGTAATTCCCCTTTAATTGCGCATCTGGCCCTTTAATTGTGCATCTGGCCCTTTAATTGTGCATCTGGCCCTTTAATTGCGCATCTGGTCCTTTAATTGCGCATCTGGCCCTTTAATTGCGCATCTGGCCCTTTAATTGCGCATCTGGCCCTTTAATTGTGCATCTGGCCCTTTAATTGCGCATCTGGTCCTTTAATTGCGCATCTGGCCCTTTAATTGCGCATCTGGCCCTTTAATTGCGCATCTGGCCCTTTAATTGCGCATCTGGTCAGTGAGGGATGTTCCATCTAATGTGCCGGTCTGGTGATGGTTCTGTACTGCTGCTGCTCATTTCATGGAAAAGTTTGGAAATAACAAATAATAGATACAAATGATCTACGTCCTCGTGATCTACGTCCTCGTGATCTACGTCCTCGTGATCTACGTCCTCGTGATCTACGTCCTCGTGATATACGTCCTCGTGATATACGTCCTCGTGATCTACGTCCTCGTGATCTACGTCCTCATGATGTACGTCCTCATGATATACGTCCTCATGATATACTTCTGCCAGGTAAAACTACTTTATAGTTAACATTTAACTGAGAAGGTTTTGGGGAAATATTTCTGTCAACCCACAAGACGGTTATGACATCAACTGACTACACATGGAGTGATAGACAAACACGCTCCATGCAGACAGACAGACAGACAGACAGACAGACAAACACGCTCCATGCAGACAGACAGACAGACAGACAGACAAACACGCTCCATGCAGACAGACAGACAGACAGACAGACAGACAGACAGACAAACACGCTCCATGCAGACAGACAGACAGACAAACACGCTCCATGCAGACAGACAGACAGACAGACAGACAGACAGACAGACAGACACGCTCCATGCAGACAGACAGACAGACAGACAGACAGGACAAACACGCTCCATGCAGACAGACAGACAGACAGACAGACACACTCCATGCAGACAGACAGACAGACAGACAGGACAAACACGCTCCATGCAGACAAACAGACAGACAGACAGACAGACAAACACGCTCCATGCAAACAGACAGACAGACAGACAGGACAAACAAACACGCTCCACACAGACAGAAAGACAGACACGCTCCACACAGGCAGACAGATAGACAGACACGCTCCACACAGGCAGACAGACAGACAAACACGCTCCACGCAGACAGACAGACAGACAGACAGAGACAGACACGCTCCACACAGGCAGACAGATAGACAGACACGCTCCACGCAGACAGACAGACACGCTCCACACAGGCAGACAGACAGACAGACACGCTCCACACAGACAGACAGACAGACAAACACGCTCCACACAGACAGACAGACAGACACGCTCCATGCAGACAGACAGACACGCTCCACACAGGCAGACAGACAGACAAACATGCTCCACACAGACAGACAGACAGACAGACAGACAGACAGACACGCTCCACACAGGCAGACAGACACGCTCCACACAGACAGACAGGCAGACAGACAGACAAACATGCTCCACACAGACAGACAGACACGCTCCACGCAGACAGACAGGCAGACAGACACGCTCCACACAGACAGACAGACACGCTCCACGCAGACAGACAGGCAGACAGACACGCTCCACGCAGACAGACAGGCAGACAGACACGCTCCACACAGACAGACAGACACGCTCCACGCAGACATACAGGCAGACAGACACTCTCCACACAGGCAGACAGACAGACAGACACGCTCCACACAGGCAGACAGACAGACAGACAGACAGACACGCTCCACACAGGCAGACAGACAGAGAGATAGACAGACACGCTTCACACAGACAGGCAGACAAACACGCTCCACGCAGACAGACAGACACGCTCCACGCAGACAGACAGGCAGACAGACAGACAGACAGGCAGGCAGGCAGACAGACACGCTCCACACAGTCAGACAGACAGACAGATAGACAGGCAGACAGACACGCTCCACACAGACAGACAGACAGGCTCCACACAGACAGACAGGCAGATAGACAAACACGCTCTACACAGACAGACATGCAGACAGACACGCCCCACACAGACAGACAGGCAGACAGATATACAGGCAGACAGACACGCTTCACACAGACAGACAGGCAGACAGACACGCCCCACACAGACAGACAGACAGGCAGACAGACAGACAGGCTCCACACAGACAGGCAGACAGACAGATATACAGGCAGACAGACACGCTCCACACAGACAGACAGGCAGACAGACACGCTCCACAGAGACAGGCAGACAAACACGCTCCACACAGACAGACAGATAGACAGACAGGCAGACAGACACGCTCCACACAGACAGACAGGCAGACAGACAAACACGCTCCACACAGACAGACAGGCAGACAGACACGTTCCACACAGACAGACAGACAGACAGGCAGACAGACAGACAGACCACCCTCCACACTGACAGACAGGCAGACAGACAAACACGCTCCACATAGACAGACAGACAGACACGCTCCACACAGACAGACAGACAGACAGGCAGACAGACAGGCAGACAGACACGCTCCACACAGACAGACAGACAGACAGACAGGCAGACAGACAGACCACCCTCCACACTGACAGACAGGCAGACAGGCAGACAGACAAACACGCTCCACACAGACAGACAGGCAGATAGACAAACACGCTCCACACAGACAGACAGACAGGCAGACAGACAGGCAGACACGCTCCACGCAGACAGACAGACAGGCAGACAGATAAACAGGCAGACAGACACGCTACATACAGTAGTTTGGCTAGCTACTCATAGGTGGGCTGGTAATTAACACTAACCCTTAACCCTAACCCTTAACCCTAAACCTTAACCCCTAACCCTTAACCCTAACCCCTAACCCTAAACCCTAAACCCCTATCCCTAAACACTAACCCTTAACCCCTAACCTCTAACTCTAACCCCTAACCCTGTCCCCTAACCCTTAACCCTAACCTGCTGGAGACCCCTGGTGTATGGAAAAACCTCAACACTTAGATACCTTTTACAATTACAATTATCAAAATATAAAGTGAATAAGGACTAGCTTCTGCACAGAACAATTACATAAAGAATCACAACACGCATGTACACAAACATACACACACGTACCAGAGTCCAGACTAGCACACAGAGAGCTTTCACTGATGTGGCTCTGTCCATCAGCAGCATGGAAGGGGCCTGTAAAGGAAACCACATCAAGTACATCATGTCATTCCAGTCCACTAAACATGTTATAGCCTATCTAGCCCAGTAGGGGTCAGTATATAATGTAATGTTATAGTATATCTAATCCAGTAGGGGTCAGTATATAATGTAATGTTATAGTATATCTAATCCAGTAGGGGTCAGGATACAATGTAATGTTATAGCATATCTAGCCCAGTAGGGGTCAGTATATAATGTAATGTTATAGTATATCTAACCTGTCTCAGCCTCCAGTATTTATGCTGCAGTAGTTTGTGTCGGGGGGCTAGGGTCAGTTTGTTATATCTGGAGTACTTCTCTTGTCTTATCCGGTGTCCTGTGTGAATTTAAGTGTGCTCTCTCTAATTCTCTCTTTCTCTCTCTCTCGGAGGACCTGAGCCCTAGGACCATGCCTCAGGACTACCTGACATGATGACTCCTTGCTGTCCCCAGTCCACCTGGCCGTGCTGCTGCTCCAGTTTCAACTGTTCTGCCTTATTATTATTGGACCATGCTGGTCATTTATGAACATTTGAACATCTTGACCATGTTTTGTTATAATCTCCACCCGGCACAGGCAGAAGAGGACTGGCCACCCCACATAGCCTGGTTCCTCTCTAGGTTTCTTCCTAGGTTTTGGCCTTTCTAGGGAGTTTTTCCTAGCCACCGTGCTTCTACACCTGCATTGCTTGCTGTTTGGGGTTTTAGGCTGGGTTTCTGTACAGCACTTTGAGATATCAGCTGATGTACGAAGGGCTATATAAATAAATTTGATTTGATTTGAGTAGGGGTCAGTGTATAATGTAATGTTATAGTATATCTAGCCCAGTAGGGGTCAGTATATAATGTAATGTTATAGTATAGATAACCCAGTAGGGGTCAGTAGGGGTCAGTATATAATGTAATGTTATAGTATAGATAACCCAGTAGGGGTCAGTATATAATGTAATGTTATAGTATATATAACCCAGTAGGGGTCAGTAGGGGTCAGTATATAATGTAATGTTATAGTATATCTAACCAAGTAGGGGTCAGTATATAATGTAATGTTATAGCATAACTAACCCAGTAGGGGTCAGTAGGGGTCAGTAGGTGTCAGTAATGGTCAGTATATAATGTAATGTTATAGTATATATAACCCAGTAGGGGTCAGTAGGGGTCAGTATATAATATAATGTTATAGTATATCTAGCCCAGTAGAGGTCAGTATATAATGTAATGTTATAGCATAACTAACCCAGTAGGGGTCAGTATATAATGTAATGTTATAGCATAACTAACCCAGTAGGTGTCAGTTGGGGTCAGTAGGGGTCAGTAGGGGTCAGTATATAATGTAATGTTATAGCATAACTAACCCAGTAGGGGTCAGTAGGGGTCAGTAGGGGTCAGTACGTACCAGAGGCTGATTCTGATGGCTTCTCTTCATCCAGAGAGACCAGACTGAGAGGAGAGAAAGGATATTTTGGTTATTTTATTAGGATCCCCATTAGCTGTTGTGAAAGCAGCAGCTACTCTTCCTGGGGTCCACACAAAACATGACATAAGAACATTAATAAACAAGAAGAGCTCAAGGACAGAACTACACTGAACAAAAAAATACTGAACAAAAATAAATTGGCCCCATGTTTCATGAGCTGAAATAAAAGATCCCGCAAATTTTCCATAAGCACAAAAAGCTTTCTGTCCAATTTTATGCACAAATTCGTTGACATCCCTGATTGTGAACATTTCTCCTTTGCCAAGATAATCCACCTGACAGGTGTGGAATATCAAGAAGCTGATTAAAAAGCCTGATCATTACACAGATGCTACATGTGCTGGGGACCATACAAGGCCACTCTGAAATGTGCGTTTTTTTCACACAACACAATGCCACAGATGTCAACATTTTTTAGGGAGTGTGCAATTGGCATGCTGACTGCAGGAATGTCCACTGATTGAATGTTCATTTCTCTACCATAAATGTTTTTCAACATTGTTTCAGAGAACTTGGGGTTATGGTTTTGGCCGGCATAAGCTACGGACATGAACACAATTGAATTTTATCAGTGGCAATTTGAATGCACAGAGATACCGTGACAAGATCCTGAGTCCCATTGTCTTGCCATTCCTCCGCCACCATCACCTCATGTTTCAGCATGATAATACACAGCCCCATGTAGCAAGGATCTGTACACTTCCTGGAAGCTGAAAATGTCCCAGTTATTCCATGGCCTGCAAACTCACCAGACATGTCATCCATTGAGCATGTTGGGGATGCTCTGGATAGACGTGAACGACAGAATGTTACAGTTCCCGCCAATATCCAGCAACTTCGCACAGCCATTGAAGAGGAGTGGGACAACATTCCACAGGCCAGAATCAACAGCCGGATCAACTCTATGAGAAGGAGATGTCGCGCTGCATGAGGCAAATGGTGGTCACACCAGATACTGACTGGTTTTCTGATCCATACCCCTACTTTAAAAACCCCCATCTGTGACCCACAGATGCATGTCTGTATTCCCAGTCATGTGAAATCCATAGATTAGGGCCTAATGGATTTATTTACATTGACTGTACCTCAGTAAAATCATGTTGTGTTTATATTTTTTGTAAATGTATAAACAGCACACACAGCCTACATACATAAAATATCTAGGTTAAATAGGGGAGAGATTGTTCTGGATTTGGGGACTGTGAAAAGACCCCTGGTGGTATGTCTGGTGGGGTAAGTGTGTATGTCAGAGCTAGGGTTGGAAAGGGTCAGAACGTTCTGGTAAATATCCTGAATTTTTATGGAAGTTTTCCATGGGAAGTTCATCCCCGGAATTTGGGGAATTTTGCTTAACTTCATCAAAAAAGTAACAGCTTAGTTAACAGTGAACCTTCTAACATATTTTGGTTAAACTCTCCCCAATTCAATGGAATTGCAACCCTCTGCATGCACAGTGCATTTTTCCATCACATGTACAGCTGATCCTCAAGATCTTACACACTAATGAGATGCTAATGAACCCACACTACTACACCGTCTGAGCAAAGAACTACATGCTTTCTGGTAAGTTTTGATTACAATACTGGGTGAGGTGAATATATTTTATATGACATACCTGATTTTGCTTGAGCCTGCTAACTGAGGAGTGTTAATGCACCTGTTTCCATACATGTTTGTATCTTACAAAGGAGTTGTTTAATCTAACTGCTTAACTATTTATCTGCACATGGAATTGTATTTGTTTTTTTTTAAACTATTTTTTCTAATCTTTACAGGAAAATGCCACAGGCACTATCTGATGAGTGGAGACATTTCCCTGCAGCAAATGTAGAAGGAAAAGCTGTGTACATTCGCAAATAATGTGCCAAATCATATGTGAAGAATGCAACAAAGATGCAGAGTCATCTGGCCAAGTGCATAAAGTTCCCTCAGCGCTCACAACAAGCAACCTCTGACAAAAGTCCCTCTACTTCTGTTCGAGGTGTAAAGGATGAATCAGACACCTTATCGATAGAAACAGCTCATGGTCCTCCTGGAATCCGAAGTGTTTTTGACTCAATGGAGGAACGTAGTCAGAGAAATGTTGATGAATGTCTTGCTCGAGCTGTGTATGGTTCACCTCTGGTGCTCACAGGCAATGTGTATTGGAAGACATTTCTGAGTGTTCTTCTCCCAGCACACACCCCTCCAACCAGACATGCATTATCTACTAATTTGCTGGATGCAGAGTTCAACAGAGTTCAAGTGAAGGTCAAGCAAATCATAGGGAAAACAGACTATTACAATCATCTCTGATTGGTGGGCGAATGTTTGTGGACAAGGAATAATTTAACTACATCATCTCCACCCTCAACCAGTATTCTACAAGAGCACAGACACAAGGGAGAACAGACACACCGGTCTCTACATTGCAGATGAGCTGAAGGCAGTCATCAATGACCTTGGACCACAGAAGGTATTTGCACTGGTGACAGACAATGCTGCGAACATGAAGGCTGCTCGATCTAAAGTGGAGTCTTACCCTCACATCACACCCATTCGCTGTACTGTTCATGCATTGAATCTGCTCCCCAAGACATCATGACACTAAAAACAATGGAAACACTCTGCAAGAGAGCCAAGGAAATGGTTAGGTATGTGAAGGATCATCAAGTTATAGCAGCAATCTACCTCACCAAGCAAAGTGAGAAGAATAAGAGCACCACATTGAAGCTGCCCAGCAACACCCGTTGGGATGGTGTTGTCATCATGTTTGACAGTCTCCTGGAGGGGAAGTAGTCTCTCCAAGAAATGGCCATATCCCAGTCTGCCGATATGGACAGCCCCATCAAGAGGATCCTCCTGGATGATGTATTTTGGGAGAGAGTGGTAAGCAGCCTGAAACTCCTGAAACCTATAGCAGTAGCCATTGCACAGATTGAGGGAGGCATTGCCATCCTGCTTGCAGATGTAAGAGAAGAAATCCGTACTGCCCTGCCCACTTCACTGTTGCTCCAATCAGAGGAAACTGCAGTTCTGAAATACATCAAAAAGCGTGAAGACTTCTGCCTGAAGCCCAAACACGCCGCAGCGTACATGTTGGACCCCAAGTATGCTGGCAAGAGCATCCTGTCTGGTGCAGAGATCAACCAGGCCTATGGCGTCATCACTACCGTGTCTCGCCACCTTGGCCTGGATGAGGGCAAGGTTCTTGGCAGTCTGGAGAAGTACACAACCAAGCAAGGGCTTTGGGATGGAGACGCAATATGGCAGTCGCGCCAACATATCTCATCAGCCACCTGGTGGAAGGGACTTTGTGGATCTGAGGCTCTTTCCCCTGTTGCCTCCATCATCCTCCAAATCCCACCAACATCAGCTGCCTCAGAGCACAACTGGTCCTTGTTTGGGAACACACACACCAAAGCACTCAACAGGCTGACCAATACAAGTGTTGAAAAATTGGTGGCCAGCCGGGCAAATTTCAGGCTTTTAGAGCCTGACAACTAGCCATCCTCAACAAGGTTGGAAAGTGACAGTGAAGATGAGGCCTCAGAGTCTGATGTTCAAGAGGTGGACATTGAGGAGGTTCAGGGAGAAGACATGGAAGCCTGAGAGGAAGACAACCAAAGCTTTAGTTCCTAGACTATCATTTTACAGATGTTGAAAACGTTTTTGGGAGATGTGATGGATCATTCAATATTCCCTTTATTTTGTTGTTCAGTGAAATCATCCCATCTGAAGAGTCAACTCATTTAATTACATTTAAATTCATAACAAATGTTTTTTTTAAGTATTTCTATTGGAAGGATTTCATATTTTGCAATTATGTCACCTAATGATAAGGTCTATGTGTCTGTCTCCATATGATATGGTAAATATATCGAATGCAAAAAGCATCTACATTTAAATAGTATTAATATAAATGTGCATATATTTCTGTTAATTCCCATTTATTCCTGTTAATTCCCTTGGAATATTTCCACCTCTGAATATTCCCCAAAATGTGCAACCCTAGAGCTGTGAGTAACCCTAGAGCTGTGTGTAACCCTAGAGCTGTGTGTAACCCTAGAGCTGTGAGTAACCCTAGAGCTGTGAGTAACCCTAGAGCTGTGTGTAACCCTAGAGCTGTGTGTAACCCTAGAGCTGTGAGTAACCCTAGAGCTGTGAGTAACCCTAGAGCTGTGTGTAACCCTAGAGCTGTGTGTAACCCTAGAGCTGTGTGTAACCCTAGAGCTGTGTGTAACCCTAGAGCTGTGTGCAACCCTAGAGCTGTGTGTAACCCTAGAGCTGTGTGTAACCCTAGAGCTGTGTGTAACCCTAGAGCTGTGTGTAACCCTAGAGCTGTGTGTAACCCTAGAGCTGTGAGTAACCCTAGAGCTGTGTGTAACCCTAGAGCTGTGTGTAACCCTAGAGCTGTGAGTAACCCTAGAGCTGTGTGTAACCCTAGAGCTGTGTGTAACCCTAGAGCTGTGTGTAACCCTAGAGCTGTGAGTAACCCTAGAGCTGTGAGTAACCCTAGAGCTGTGTGTAACCCTAGAGCTGTGTGTAACCCTAGAGCTGTGAGTAACCCTAGAGCTGTGTGTAACCCTAGAGCTGTGTGTAACCCTAGAGCTGTGTGTAACCCTAGAGCTGTGTGCAACCCTAGAGCTGTGTGTAACCCTAGAGCTGTGTGTAACCCTAAGGCTGTGTGTAACCCTAGAGCTGTGTGTAACCCTAGAGCTGTGTGTAACCCTAGAGATGTGTGTAACCCTAGTGCTGTGTGTAACCCTAGAGCTGTGAGTAACCCTAGAGCTGTGTGTAACCCTAGAGCTGTGTGTAACCCTAGAGCTGTGTGTAACCCTAGAGCTGTGTGTAACCCTAGAGCTGTGTGTAACCCTAGAGCTGTGAGTAACCCTAGAGCTGTGTGTAACCCTAGAGCTGTGTGTAACCCTAGAGCTGTGTGTAACCCTAGTCAGTGCAACCCTAGAGCTGTGAGTAACCCTAGAGCTGTGTGTAACCCTAGAGCTGTGAGTAACCCTAGAGCTGTGTGTAACCCTAGAGCTGTGTGTAACCCTAGAGCTGTGTGTAACCCTAGAGCTGTGTGCAACCCTAGAGCTGTGTGTAACCCTAGAGCTGTGTGTAACCCTAAGGCTGTGTGTAACCCTAGAGCTGTGTGTAACCCTAGAGCTGTGTGTAACCCTAGAGATGTGTGTAACCCTAGTGCTGTGTGTAACCCTAGAGCTGTGAGTAACCCTAGAGCTGTGTGTAACCCTAGAGCTGTGTGTAACCCTAGAGCTGTGTGTAACCCTAGAGCTGTGTGTAACCCTAGAGCTGTGAGTAACCCTAGAGCTGTGTGTAACCCTAGAGCTGTGTGTAACCCTAGAGCTGTGTGTAACCCTAGAGCTGTGTGTAACCCTAGTCAGTGCAACCCTAGAGCTGTGAGTAACCCTAGAGCTGTGTGTAACCCTAGAGCTGTGAGTAACCCTAGAGCTGTGTGTAACCCTAGAGCTGTGTGTAACCCTAGAGCTGTGAGTAACCCTAGAGCTGTGTGTAACCCTAGAGCTGTGAGTAACCCTAGAGCTGTGTGTAACCCTAGAGCTGTGTGTAACCCTAGAGCTGTGTGTAACCCTAGAGCTGTGAGTAACCCTAGAGCTGTGTGTAACCCTAGAGCTGTGTGTAACCTTAGTCAGTGCAACCCTAGAGCTGTGAGTAACCCTAGAGCTGTGTGTAACCCTAGAGCTGTGTGTAACCCTAGAGCTGTGTGTAACCCTAGAGCTGTGAGTAACCCTAGAGCTGTGTGTAACCCTAGAGCTGTGAGTAACCCTAGAGCTGTGAGTAACCCTAGAGCTGTGTGTAACCCTAGAGCTGTGTGTAACCCTAGAGCTGTGTGTAACCCTAGAGCTGTGAGTAACCCTAGAGCTGTGTGTAACCCTAGAGCTGTGTGTAACCCTAGTCAGTGCAACCCTAGAGCTGTGAGTAACCCTAGAGCTGTGTGTAACCCTAGAGCTGTAACCCTAGAGCTGTGTGTAACCCTAGAGCTGTGAGTAACCCTAGAGCTGTGTGTAACCCTAGAGCTGTGAGTAACCCTAGAGCTGTGAGTAACCCTAGAGCTGTGTGTAACCCTAGAGCTGTGTGTAACCCTAGAGCTGTGAGTAACCCTAGAGCTGTGTGTAACCCTAGAGCTGTGTGTAACCCTAGAGCTGTGTGCAACCCTAGTCAGTGAAACCCTAGAGCTGTGTGTAACCCTAGAGCTGTGTGTAACCCTAGAGCTGTGTGTAACCCTAGTCAGTGCAACCCTAGAGCTGTGAGTAACCCTAGAGCTGTGTGTAACCCTAGTCAGTGCAACCCTAGAGCTGTGTGTAACCCTAGAGCTGTGTGTAACCCTAGAGCTGTGTGTAACACTAGAGCTGTGTGTAAGTGCAACCCTAGTCAATGCCACCCTAGTCAGTGCCACCTTAGTCAATGCAACCCTAGTCAGTGCCACCCTAGTCAATGCCACCCTAGTCAGTGCCACCCTAGTCAGTGCAACCCTAGTCAGTGCCACCCTAGTCAGTGCCACCCTAGTCAATGCCACCCTAGTCAATGCCACCCTAGTCGGTGCAACCCTAGTCATTGCAACCCTAGTCAATGCAACCCTAGTCAGTGCCACCCTAGTCAGTGCCACACTAGTCAATGCCACCCTAGTCAGTGCCACCCTAGTCATTGCAACCTTAGTCAGTGCCACCCTAGTCAATGCCACCCTAGTCAATGCCACCCTAGTCAGTGCAACCCTAGTCAGTGCAACCCGTCATTGCAACCCTAGTCAATGCAACCCTAGTCAGTGCCACCCTAGTCAGTGCCACACTAGTCAATGCCACCCTAGTCAGTGCCACCCTAGTCAGTGCCACCCTAGTCATTGCCACCCTAGTCATTGCCACCCTAGTCAGTGCCACCCTAGTCAGTGCCACCCTAGTCAGTGCCACCCTAGTCATTGCAACCTTAGTCAGTGCCACCCTAGTCAGTGGCAACCTTAGTCATTGCAACCTTAGTCATTGCAACCTTAGTCATTGCAACCTTAGTCATTGCAACCTTAGTCATTGCAACCTTAGTCAGTGCAACCCTAGTCAATGCAACCCTAGTCAATGCCACCCTAGAGCTGTGTGTAAGTTGATTTTGCAAACAATTTAGTTTCTTATATTAATATCAGCCCTCTGATTACAATGAAGAGCAAGTTGTGCCGCTCTGTTCTGGGCCAGCTGCAGCTTAACTAGGTCTTTCTTTGACGCACTTGACCACATGACTCGACAATAATCAAGATAAGACAAAACTGGAGCCTGCAGGATTTGCTATGAGGGCATGGTTACACGTGGTCTGCAGTTGTGAGGCCGATTGGATGTACTGCCAAATTCTCCAAAACGACGTTGGAGGCGGCAAAGAGTAGAGAAATGCAAATTAAATGATCTAGCAACAGCTCTAGTGGACATTCCTGAAATCAACATGCCAATTGCACGCTCCCTCAAAACTTGAGACATCTGTGGCATTGTGTTTTGTGACTAAACTGTACATTTTAGAGTGGCCTTTTATTGTCCCCAGCACAAGGTGCACCTCATGCTGTTTTAATCAGCTTCTTGATATACCACACCTGTCAGGTGGATGGGTTATCTTGGCAAAGGAGAAATACTCACTAACAACAATGTAAACAAACTTGTGCACAAAATGAGAGAAATAAGCTTTCTGTGCATATGGAACATTTCTGGGATCTTTTATTTCAGCTCCTGAAACATGGGACGAACCCTTAACCTGTTGCATTTTTATTTTTGTTCAGTATAGTTTTAGAGACGTTCAGGACCAGTTTATTACTGGCCACACATTCCAAAACAGACTGCAACTCCTTGTTAAGGGTTTCAGTGACTTCATTAGCTGTGGTTACTGACACGTATATAGTTGAATCATCAGCATACATGGACACACAGGTTTTGTTTAATACCCGTGGTTCCCAAACTAGGGGTCGTGACCCCATATGAAGGTCGCCTGACATGAAAATGAGGTTGCGGGAGAATTTCCAAAATCACCCCCCAAAATTAACCAATATTTAAAAACAAATATATATATTTTGTATCTCAATCATGATGTGGTTAATGTTAAAACATCTGAATGAAAATTGATTTCTAAAAAATACAATTCAACCAGAGTGGCCTTACATGCTGACCAAACCAGACGCCATCAGGACACGCAGGTTGGAATATCAAAACAAACTCTGAGACAATTATATTCATTTGGGGACAGGTCGAAAACCATTAAAGATGTATGGCAATTTAGCTAAATAGATAGCTGTTGCTAGCTCATTTGTCCTGGGATATAAACATTGGGTTGTTATTTTACCTTAAATGCACAAGGTCCTCTACCCGACAATTAATCCACAGATAAAAAGGTCAACTGAGTTCCTTTCTCATCATCTCTCGTCCTTCCTCAGGCTTATTTTTTACTTCTTTGGACTTTATATGGCGGTTGGCAACCAACTTTATTGCTACAACGACTGGAGACTTCATCTTTCAATCACCCACGTGGGCATATACTGCTAAACACCAATGAAGAGATGGCCCGTGGGTATATGCTGCTAAACACCAATGAGGAGATGGCAAGTGGGTATATGCTGCTAAGCACCAATGAGGAGATGGGAGAGGCCGGATTTGCAGCGCGTCACAAATAGGTTCGATTCCGGCGCCGACAGAGATGGCCGCCTCGCTTCGCGTTCCTAGGAAACTATGCAGCATTTAGTTTTTTTACGTGTTATTTCTTACATTGGTACCCCAAGTAATCTTAGGTTTCATTAAATACAGTCGGGAGGAACTACTGAATATAAGAGCAACGTCAACTCACCATCATTACGACCAGGAATATGACTTTCCCGAAGCGGATCCTGTGTTTTGCCCACCACCCAGGACAATGGATCGGATCCTGTGTTTTGCCCACCACCCAGGACAATGGATCGGATCCTGTGTTTTGCCCACCACCCAGGACAATGGATCGGATCCTGTGTTTTGCCCACCACCCAGGACAATGGATCGGATCGTGTGTTTTGCCCACCATCCAGGACAATGGATCGGATCCCAGCCGGTGACCCAAAACAACGACGTTGTAAAAGAGGCAAACAAAGCGTTCTTCTGGTCAGGCTCCGTAGACGGGCACATCGCGCACCACTCCCTAGCATACTACTCGCCAATGTCCAGTCTCTTGACAACAAGGTTGATGAAATCCGAGCAAGGGTAGCATTTGTCGTGGAAAATCGGTTCAAATATAACGCTTACAAGAACTCTGAATTCAATAGGCTTTTAATACAAGAGTATCGCAAGCCGGGATGGTCCGCGGAACTTCCCTCAGTCCATCTGCCACCATTATATCCCAATCTGTACATCCTGCTTGTTCAGCTCGATAACGCCCATATCTGCTTTCAGTCAAGTTATAATGGTGACAGGACCTCTTCATGTCCCAAAAATAATACATGCCTATCTTATGCTATGGGCCCCCTTACGTTCAGCCTGGTGTGTTCTTTGGTATGTCTGTCCTTATTAGGATTTGTAGACTATGTGTCTCTTCTGACATTCCTTCAGCATCTCCATGTCCTAAATATATGTGGCCTATTTCTATAGTCCATCAGTTGGTCATTTGGCTGACCCCCTCCTTTGTATATCCCTCTGACCTTGGTATGTCCAGCTGTCCTAGGCGCCTATGTGTCTCCTTCTCTTCATGTGGTTATTTAAGATCAGCAGACTATGTGTCTCCATCTTTAGTGTGTCCAGTTGCCCTAGGCGCCTATGTGTCGCCTTCCCTTCGTGTGGTCTGTTTTTAGTGTTCAGCTATCCTATACATCTATGTGTTTGTCTATGTGTTTTATTTGCTCCCACACATTCCAGAGAGACATCAGAGACTGTAACGTTCTTTGCTTCACGGAAACACGGCTCACTCGAGAGACGCTATCGGAGTCGGTACGGCCAGCTGGTTTCTTCACGCATTGCGCCGACAGAAACAAGCATCTTTCTGGTAAGAAGAGGGGCAGGGAGGTACGCCTTATGATTAACGAGACGTGGTGTGACCATAACAACATACAGGAACTCAAGTCATTCTGTTCACCTGACTTAGATTTCGTCACAATCAAATGTCGACCACATTATCTACCAAGAGAATTCTCTTCGATTATAATCACAGCCGTATATATTCGTCCCCAAGCAGACACATCGATGGCCCTGAACAAACTTTATTTGACTTTATGCATACTGGAAACCACATATACTGATTCATTGTAGCTGGGGATTTTAACAAGGCTAATCTGAAAACAAGACTCCCTAAATTCTATCAGCCTATCGATTGTACTACCAGGGCTGGTAAAACCCTGGATCATTGTTATTCAAACTTCCGCGACGCATATAAGGCCCTTCCCCGCCCTCCTTTCGGAAAAGCTCACCACGACTCCATTTTGTTGCCTCCAGCCCACAGACAGAAACTAAAACAGGAAGCTCCCGCGCTCAGGTCTATTCAACTCTGGTCCGACCAATCTGATTCCACGCTTCAAGACTGCGTCGATCACGTTGATTGGGATATATTTCGCATTGCGTCCAACAACAACATTGCCGAATACGCTGATTCGGTGAGCGAGTTCATTAGAAAGTGAATTGGCGATGTCGTACCCATAGCAACTATTAAAACATTCCCAAACCAGAAACCGTGGATTGATGGCAGAATTCGCGCGAAACTGAAAGCGCAAACCACTGCTTTTAACCAGGGCAAGGTGACCGGAAACATGACTGAATACAAACAGTGTAGCTATTCCCTCCGCAAGGCAATCAAACAAGCTAAGAGTCAGTATAGAGACAAAGTAGGGTCGCAATTCAACGGCTCAGACACAAGAAGTATGTGGCAGGGTCTACAGTCAATCACAGATTACAAAAATAAAACCAGCCCCGTTGCGGACCAGGATGTCTTGCTCCCAGACAGACAAAATAACTTCTTTGCTCGCTTTGAGGACAATACAGTGCCACTGACACGGCCCGCTACCAAAACCTGAGTACTCTCCTTCACTGCAGCCGACGTGAGTAAAACATTTAAACGTGTTAACCCCCTTAAGGCTGCAGGCCCAGACGGCACCCCAGCCGCGTCCTCAGAGGATGCGCAGACCAGCTGGCTGGTGTGTTTACGGACATATTCAATCAATCCTTATCCCAGTCTGCTGTCCCCTCATGCTTCAAGAGGGCCACCATTGTTCCTGTTCCCAATAAAGCTAAGGTAACTGAGCTAAACGACTACCGCCCCGTAGCACTCACTTCCGTCATCCTGAAGTGCTTTGAGAGACTAGTCAAGGACCATATCACCTCCACCCTACCTAACACCCTAGACCCACTCCAATTTGCTTACCGCCCTAATAGGTCCACAGACGATGTAATCGCCACCACACTGCACACTGCCCTAACCCATCTGGACAAGAGGAATACCTATGTGATAATGCTGTTCATCGACTACAGCTCAGCATTTAACACCATAGTACCCTCCAAACTAGTCATCAAGCTTGAGACCATGGGTCTCGACCCCGCCCTGTGCAACTGGGTACTGGACTTCCTGACTGGCCGCCCCCAGGTGGTGAGAGTAGGTAATAACATCTCCACCCCGCTGATCCTCAACACTGGGGCTCCACAAGGGTGTGTTCTGAGCCCTCTCCTGTACTCCCTGTTCACCCACGACTGCGTGGCCACGCACGCCTCCAACTCAATCATCAAGTTCTATCTCTGGACTAACAGCTATCCACCCTGACTCAGTTCTATCTCTGGACTAACAGCTATCCACCATGACTCAGTTCTATCTCTGGACTAACAGCTATCCACCCTGACTCAGTTCTATCTCTGGACTAACAGCTATCCACCCTGACTCAGTTCTATCTCTGGACTAACAGCTATCCACCCTGACTCAGTTCTATCTCTGGACTAACAGCTATCCACTCTGACTCAGTTCTATCTCTGGACTAACAGCTATCCACCCTGACTCAGTTCTATCTCTGGACTAACAGCTATCCAACATGACTCAGTTCTATCTCTGGACTAACAGCTATCCACCCTGACTCAGTTCTATCTCTGGACTAACAGCTATCCACTCTGACTCAGTTCTATCTCTGGACTAACAGCTATCCACCCTGACTCAGTTCTATCTCTGGACTAACAGCTATCCACTCTGACTCAGTTCTATCTCTGGACTAACAGCTATCCACCCTGACTCAGTTCTATCTCTGGACTAACAGCTATCCACTCTGACTCAGTTCTATCTCCTAAGAGAGGAGTGGAGGACAGGAGATGATGTCAGAGGGACCAGGATGTTCTCACCTGTTACTCTGTATGTCCTTCTCTTTGTTATGGTCCCGGTTGGTTAGGTCTAAATCAGTCAGCTGCTCCAGAGGGTCCCGGAGGTCCTGACAACACACACCATCTACGGTTACAACACACCACACACACACACCCCCCATCTACACACACACACACCCCATCTACACACACACACCCCATCTACGGTTACAAAACACACACCCCATCTACGGTTACAACACACACACACCCCATCTACACACACACACCCCATCTACACACACACACCCCATCTACACACACACACACACACACACCCCATCTACGGTTACAACACACCACATCTACACACACACACCCCCCATCTACACACACACACACCCCATCTACACACACACACCCCATCTACGGTTACAAAACACACACCCCATCTACGGTTACAACACACACACACCCCATCTACACACACACACCCCATCTACACACACACACCCCATCTACACACACACACACACACACACACACACACACACACACACCCCATCTACACACACACACACACACCCTAGCTACACACACACACACACACACACACACACACACCCCATCTACACACACACACACACACCCTAGCTACACACACACACACACACACACACACACACACCCCATCTACGGTTACAACACACTGAGGTGCGAAACACACACACCCCATCTACACACACACACACCCCATCTACACACACACACCCCATCTACGGTTACAACATACTGAGGTGTGAAACACACACACCCCATCTACACACACACACACCCCATCTACACACACACACACCATCTACACACACACACACCATCTATTGTTACAACGCCATGGAAACAAAACAAACAAACACACACACTTGTAATGCACGTACAACCCGTCCCACACGTACCTTGAGAGTGGTGAACTGGTAGGGGACAAAGCCTTTAAAAGACTCATGAATCCCACTCATCACACAGGCGGTCCTCTCCCAGAACTGGAGGAGGGTGATCTGGAAAGAGACTGTATTAACACACACACAGACCACTACTATGCAACGACAGACAGACAGACAGACAGACAGGCAGACAGGCAGACCTGGTAGAACAGAGGGAGGGAGACAGACAGACAGACAGGCAGACCTGGTAGAACAGAGGGAGACAGACAGAAAGACAGACAGACAGACAGGCAGACCTGGTAGAACAGAGGAAGGGAGACAGACAGACAGACAGACAGACAGACAGACAGACAGACCTGGTATGTGCAGAGGGAGGGAGACAGACAGACAGACAGACAGACAGACAGACAGAGACAGAAAAGCAGACAGAAAAGCAGACAGGCAGACCTGGTATGTGCAGAGGGAGGGAGACAGACAGGCAGGCAGACAGACCTGGTATGTGCAGAAGGAGGGAGACAGACAGACAGGCAGACAGACAGATAGGCAAACAGACCTGGTAGAACAGAGGGAGGGAGACAGACAGACAAGCAGACAGACAGACAGATAGGCAGACAGACCTGGTATGTGCAGAGAGAGTGAGACAGCATGTTACAACGGGAGGCTCCCAGCATGTCAACCTTCTGACACACATCGTTCTTTAGCTTCTCAAACAGGTCCTTCGAACCTCTGACCTGGGACTGCACCTGGTGGGCCATACACACAGGTTAACACACACAGTACCTGGTGAACACTACACACAGAACCTGGTGGGCCACACACACAGGGTAACACACCTTGCGGAACTTGTCCAGATGTTTACAGGTGTCCGGGTCGAGTTCCTGAGAGACGTCCTTCATCCAGAGCAGCGCTCCACGGTATTCCGTCCTGGATTTCTCCATCCGGGTCACGGTCAGGAGCGTGTCAGCGATCGCACGCCGCCGAAACGTCTCCACCTCCTGCTCCATCCGGTGTAGGGGCGGGCACAGGACCAGCCTGACATATTAAAATAGCAGATCCAGTATTAACTCTGGGGGTGGGCACAGGACCAGCCTGACATATTAACATAGCAGATCCAGAATTAACTCTGGGGGTGGGCACAGGACTAGCCTGACACAAACATTAACATAGCAGATCTAGTATTAACTCTGGGGGCGGGCACAGGACCAGCCTGACACATAAACATAGCAGATCCAGTATTAACTCTGGGGACAGGCACAGGACCAGCCTGACACATTAACATAGCAGATCCTGTATTAACTCTGGGGGTGGGCACAGGATCAGCCTGACACAAACATTAACATAGCAGATCCAGTATTAACTCTGGGGGCGGGCACAGGACCAGCCTGATATATTAACATAGCAGATCCAGTATTAACTCTGGGGGCGGGCACAGGACCAGCCTGATATATTAACATAGCAGATCCAGTATTAACTCTGGGGGCGGGCACAGGACCAGCCTGACACATTAACATAGCAGATCCAGTATTAACTCTGGGGGTGGGCACAGGACCAGCCTGACACATTAACATAGCAGATCCAGTATTAACTCTGGGGGCGGGCACAGGCCCAGCCTGACACATTAACATAGCAGATCCAGTATTAACTCTGGGGGTGGGCACAGGACCAGCCTGACACATTAACATAACAGATCCAGTATTAACTCTGGGGGCGGGCACAGGACCAGCCTGACACATAAACATAGCAGATCCAGTATTAACTCTGGGGGTGGGCACAGGACCAGCCTGATATATTAACATAGCAGATCCAGTATTAACTCTGGGGGTGGGCCCAGGACCAGCCTGACACAAACATTAACATAGCAGATCCAGTATTAACTCTGGGGGTGGGCACAGGACCAGCCTGACACATTAACATAGCAGATCCAGTATTAACTCTGGGGGTGGGCCCAGGACCAGCCTGACACATTAACATAGCAGATCCAGTATTAACTCTGGGGGTGGGCACAGGACCAGCCTGATATATTAACATTAACATAGCAGATCCAGTATTAACTCTGGGGGCGGGCACAGGACCAGCCTGACACATTAACATTAACATAGCAGATCCAGTATTAACTCTGGGGGTGGGCACAGGACCAGCCTGACACATTAACATAGCAGATCCAGTATTAACTCTGGGGACGGGCACAGGACCAGCCTGACGCATAAACATAGCAGATCCAGTATTAACTCTGGGGACGGGCACAGGACCAGCCTGACGCATAAACATAGCAGATCCAGTATTAACTCTGGGGACGGGCACAGGACCAGCCTGACGCATAAACATAGCAGATCCAGTATTAACTCTGGGGGTGGGCACAGGACCAGCCTGACATATTAACATAGCAGATCCAGTATTAACTCTGGGGGCGGGCACAGGACCAGCCTGACACATTAACATAGCAGATCCAGTATTAACTCTGGGGACGGGCACAGGACCAGCCTGACGCATAAACATAGCAGATCCAGTATTAACTCTGGGGACGGGCACAGGACCAGCCTGACGCATAAACATAGCAGATCCAGTATTAACTCTGGGGACGGGCACAGGACCAGCCTGACGCATAAACATAGCAGATCCAGTATTAACTCTGGGGGTGGGCACAGGACCAGCCTGACATATTAACATAGCAGATCCAGTATTAACTCTGGGGACGGGCACAGGACCAGCCTGACGCATAAACATAGCAGATCCAGTATTAACTCTGGGGGTGGGCACAGGACCAGCCTGACATATTAACATAGCAGATCCAGTATTAACTCTGGGGGTGGGCACAGGACCAGACTGACACATAAACATAGCAGATCCAGTATTAACTCTGGGGGTGGGCACAGGACCAGCCTGACATATTAACATAGCAGATCCAGTATTAACTCTGGGGGTGGGCACAGGAGCAGCCTGACATATTAACATTAACATAGCAGATCCAGTATTAACTCTGGGGGTGGGCACAGGACCAGACTGACACATAAACATTAACATAGCAGATCCAGTATTAACTCTGGGGGTGGGCACAGGACCAGCCTGGCATATTAACATAGCAGATCTAGTATTAACTCTGGGGGCGGGCACAGGACCAGCCTGACACAAACGATAACATAGCAGATCCAGTATTAACTCTAGGGGTGGGCACAGGAGCAGCCTGACATATTAACATTAACATAGCAGATCCAGTATTAACTCTGGGGGTGGGCACAGGACCAGACTGACACATAAACATTAACATAGCAGATCCAGTATTAACTCTGGGGGTGGGCACAGGACCAGCCTGACACATTAACATAGCAGATCCAGTATTAACTCTGGGGACGGGCACAGGACCAGCCTGACGCATAAACATAGCAGATCCAGTATTAACTCTGGGGACGGGCACAGGACCAGCCTGACGCATAAACATAGCAGATCCAGTATTAACTCTGGGGACGGGCACAGGACCAGCCTGACGCATAAACATAGCAGATCCAGTATTAACTCTGGGGACAGGCACAGGACCAGCCTGACACATTAACATAGCAGATCCTGTATTAACTCTGGGGGTGGGCACAGGATCAGCCTGACACAAACATTAACATAGCAGATCCAGTATTAACTCTGGGGGCGGGCACAGGACCAGCCTGATATATTAACATAGCAGATCCAGTATTAACTCTGGGGGCGGGCACAGGACCAGCCTGATATATTAACATAGCAGATCCAGTATTAACTCTGGGGGCGGGCACAGGACCAGCCTGACACATTAACATAGCAGATCCAGTATTAACTCTGGGGGTGGGCACAGGACCAGCCTGACACATTAACATAGCAGATCCAGTATTAACTCTGGGGGCGGGCACAGGCCCAGCCTGACACATTAACATAGCAGATCCAGTATTAACTCTGGGGGTGGGCACAGGACCAGCCTGACACATTAACATAGCAGATCCAGTATTAACTCTGGGGGCGGGCACAGGACCAGCCTGACACATAAACATAGCAGATCCAGTATTAACTCTGGGGGTGGGCACAGGACCAGCCTGATATATTAACATAGCAGATCCAGTATTAACTCTGGGGGTGGGCCCAGGACCAGCCTGACACAAACATTAACATAGCAGATCCAGTATTAACTCTGGGGGTGGGCACAGGACCAGCCTGACACATTAACATAGCAGATCCAGTATTAACTCTGGGGGTGGGCCCAGGACCAGCCTGACACATTAACATAGCAGATCCAGTATTAACTCTGGGGGTGGGCACAGGACCAGCCTGATATATTAACATTAACATAGCAGATCCAGTATTAACTCTGGGGGCGGGCACAGGACCAGCCTGACACATTAACATTAACATAGCAGATCCAGTATTAACTCTGGGGGTGGGCACAGGACCAGCCTGACACATTAACATAGCAGATCCAGTATTAACTCTGGGGACGGGCACAGGACCAGCCTGACGCATAAACATAGCAGATCCAGTATTAACTCTGGGGACGGGCACAGGACCAGCCTGACGCATAAACATAGCAGATCCAGTATTAACTCTGGGGACGGGCACAGGACCAGCCTGACGCATAAACATAGCAGATCCAGTATTAACTCTGGGGGTGGGCACAGGACCAGCCTGACATATTAACATAGCAGATCCAGTATTAACTCTGGGGGCGGGCACAGGACCAGCCTGACACATTAACATAGCAGATCCAGTATTAACTCTGGGGACGGGCACAGGACCAGCCTGACGCATAAACATAGCAGATCCAGTATTAACTCTGGGGACGGGCACAGGACCAGCCTGACGCATAAACATAGCAGATCCAGTATTAACTCTGGGGACGGGCACAGGACCAGCCTGACGCATAAACATAGCAGATCCAGTATTAACTCTGGGGGTGGGCACAGGACCAGCCTGACATATTAACATAGCAGATCCAGTATTAACTCTGGGGACGGGCACAGGACCAGCCTGACGCATAAACATAGCAGATCCAGTATTAACTCTGGGGGTGGGCACAGGACCAGCCTGACATATTAACATAGCAGATCCAGTATTAACTCTGGGGGTGGGCACAGGACCAGACTGACACATAAACATAGCAGATCCAGTATTAACTCTGGGGGTGGGCACAGGACCAGCCTGACATATTAACATAGCAGATCCAGTATTAACTCTGGGGGTGGGCACAGGAGCAGCCTGACATATTAACATTAACATAGCAGATCCAGTATTAACTCTGGGGGTGGGCACAGGACCAGACTGACACATAAACATTAACATAGCAGATCCAGTATTAACTCTGGGGGTGGGCACAGGACCAGCCTGGCATATTAACATAGCAGATCTAGTATTAACTCTGGGGGCGGGCACAGGACCAGCCTGACACAAACAATAACATAGCAGATCTAGTATTAACTCTGGGGGCGGGCACAGGACCAGCCTGACACAAACATTAACATAGCAGATCTAGTATTAACTCTGGGGGCGGGCACAGGACCATTCTGACACATAAACATAGCTGATCCAGTATTAACTCTGGGGGCGGGCACAGGACCAGCCTGACACAAAAACATAGCAGATCCAGTATTAACTCTGGGGGTGGGCCCAGGACCAGCCTGACACATTAACATAGCAGATCCAGTATTAACTCTGGGGGCGGGCACAGGACCAGCCTGACACATTAACATTAACATAGCAGATCTAGTATTAACTCTGGGGGTGGGCACAGGACCAGCCTGACATATTAACATAGCAGATCCAGTATTAACTCTGGGGGTGGGCCCAGGACCAGCCTGACACATTAACATAGCAGATCCAGTATTAACTCTGGGGGCGGGCACAGGACCAGCCTGACACATTAACATAGCAGATCCAGTATTAACTCTGGGGACAGGCACAGGACCAGCCTGACATATTAACATAGCAGATCCATTATTAACTCTGGGGACGGGCACAGGACCAGCCTGAAACATTAACATAGCAGATCCAGTATTAACTCTGGGGTAGGGCCCAGGACCAGCCTGACACATTAACATAGCAGATCCAGTATTAACTTTAGGGCGGGCACAGGACCAGCCTGACATATAAACATTAACATAGTAGATCCAGTATTAACTCTGGGGACGGGCACAGGACCAGCCTGAAACATTAACATAGCAGATCCAGTATTAACTCTGGGGGTGGGCACAGGACCAGCCTGACACATTAACATAGCAGATCCAGTATTAACTCTGGGGGTGGGCCCAGGACCAGCCTGACACATTAACATAGCAGATCCAGTATTAACTCTGGGGCGGGCACAGGACCAGCCTGACATATAAACATTAACATAGTAGATCCAGTATTAACTCTGGGGACAGGCACAGGACCAGCCTGACATATTAACATTAACATTAACATAGCAGATCCAGTATTAACTCTGGGGGTGGGCACAGGACCAGCCTGACATATTAACATAGCAGATCCAGTATTAACTCTGGGGGCAGGCACAGGACCAGCCTGACACAAACATAGCAGATCCAGTATTAACTCTGGGGGTGGGCACAGGACCAGCCTGACATATTAACATTAACATAGCAGATCCAGTATTAACTCTGGGGCGGGCAACACAGGGCCTTGCTGGGTTAGGGGTTATGATGGTTCTGACCTCTGCTTGGCCGAGGCACACAGGGCCTTGCTAGTTGCGTCCATCATGTTGCCAGCCTTGGTGCGGTCGTGTTCTGCCTGGAACCTCAGAAACATCCCCAACTCATTCTCCTCCTGAGACAGGTCTGGAACACAGGAATGTCATAACCTCAACATAACCTAGCCCTCATGAGACAGGTCTGGAACCCAGGAATGTCATAACCTCAACATAACCTAACACTAACCCTCCTGAGACAGGTCTGGAACACACAGGAAGGGAAAGTGGAGTTCTCTGTGAATAGAACAGTATTATCCTGTCTATTTCCTGGTCTGTCTTTAATAAAGTGGTAACCGTAGTAACAGGGGTAACTCACGTGTGATCCTCCGCTGATATTTCTCAATCACCTTCAACAGCTCAGTGGAGGTGGTCTGTACCGAGTGGAACAACTAGAGACAGACAGACAGGACAACGGGTGTGTGAGTGCAAACATACACTATACAATCCAGAGTGTAACAGTGGGTCCAGCCAGACAGTAACAGTGGGTCCAGCCAGCCAGAAACAGTGGATCCAGCCAGACAGTAACAGTGGTTCCAGCCAGTCAGACAGTAACAGTGGGTCCAGCCAGACAGACAGTAATAGTGGGTCCAGACAGACAGACAGTAATAGTGGGTCCAGCCAGACAGTAACAGTGGGTCCAGCCAGCCAGACAGTAACAGTGGGTCCAGCCAGCCAGACAGTAACAGTGGATCCAGCCAGACAGTAACAGTGGGTCCAGCCAGCCAGACAGTAACAGTGGGTCCAGCCAGCCAGACAGTAACAGTGGGTCCAGCCAGCCAGACAGTAACAGTGGGTCCAGCCAGCCAAATCAAATTTATTTATATAGCCCTTCGTACATCAGCTGATATCTCAAAGTGCTGTACAGAAACCCAGCCTAAAACCCCAAACAGCAAGCAATGCAGGTGTAGAAGCACGGTGGCTAGGAAAAACTCCCTAGAAAGGCCAAAACCTAGGAAGAAACCTAGAGAGGAACCAGGCTATGTGGGGTGGCCAGTCCTCTTCTGGCTGTGCCGGGTGGAGATTATAACAGAACATGGTCAAGATGTTCAAATGTTCATAAATGACCAGCATGGTCGAATAATAATAAGGCAGAACAGTTGAAACTGGAGCAGCAGCACAGTCAGGTGGACTGGGGACAGCAAGGAGTCATCATGTCAGGTATTCCTGGGGCATGGTCCTAGGGCTCAGGTCCTCCGGGAGAGAGAAAGAGAGAAAGAGAGAATTAGAGAACGCACACTTAGATTCACACAGGACACCGAATAGGACAGGAGAAGTACTCCAGATATAACAAACTGACCCTAGCCCCCCGACACATAAACTACTGCAGCATAAATACTGGAGGCTGAGACAGGAGGGGTCAGGAGACACTGTGGCCCCATCCGAGGACACCCCCGGACAGGGCCAAACAGGAAGGATATAACCCCACCCACTTTGCCAAAGCAAAGCCCCCACACCACTAGAGGGATATCTTCAACCACCAACTTACCATCCTGAGAGAAGGCTGAGTATAGCCCACAAAGACCTCCGCCACGGCACAACCCAAGGGGGGTGCACCCACTCCAGGGACGGCATGAGAGCCAGACAGTAACAGTGGGTCCAGCCAGCCAGACAGTAACAGTGGGTCCAGCCAGCCAGACAGTAATAGTGGGTCCAGCCAGACAGTAACAGTGGGTCCAGCCAGCCAGACAGTAACAGTGGGTCCAGCCAGCCAGACCGTAACAGTGGGTCCAGCCAGCCAGTAACAGTGGGTCCAGCCAGACAGTAACAGTGGGTCCAGCCAGTCAGTAACAGTGGGTCCAGCTAGCCAGACAGTAACAGTGGGTCCAGCCAGCCAGTACCAGTGGGTCCAGCCAGTCAGTAACAGTGGGTCCAGCCAGTCAGTAACATTGGGTCCAGCCAGCCAGACAGTAACAGTGGGTCCAGCCAGACAGACAGTAACAGTGGGTCCAGCCAGCCAGTAACAGTGGGTCCAGCCAGCCAGACAGTAACAGTGGGTCCAGCCAGCCAGACAGTAACAGTGGGTCCAGCCAGCCAGACAGTAACAGTGGGTCCAGCCAGCCAGACAGTAACAGTGGGTCCAGCCAGCCAGACAGTAACAGTGGGTCCAGCCAGCCAGACAGTAACAGTGGATCCAGCCAGACAGTAACAGTGGGTCCAGCCAGTCAGACAGTAACAGTGGGTCCAGCCAGCCAGACAATTTTGTATTTCACCTTTATTTAACCAGGTAGGCTAGTTGAGAACAAGTTCTCATTTGCAACTGCGACCTGGCCAAGATAAGGCATAGCAGTGTGAACAGACAACACAGAGTTACACATGGAGTAAACAATTAACAAGTCAATAACACAGTAGAAAAAAGGGGAGTCTATATACATTGTGTGCAAAAGGCATGAGGAGGTAGGCGAATAATTACAATTATGCAGATTAACACTGGAGTGATAAATGATCAGATGGTTATGTACAGGTAGCGATATTGGTGTGCAAAAGAGCAGAAAAATAAATAAATAAAAACAGTATGGGGATGAGGTAGGTGAAAATGGGTGGGCTATTTACCAATAGACTATGTACAGCTGCAGCGATCGGTTAGCTGCTCAGATAGCAGATGTTTGAAGTTGGTGAGGGAGATAAAAGTCTCCAGCTTCAGCGATTTTTGCAATTCGTTCAGTAACAGTGGGTCCAGCCAGACAGACAGTAACAGTGGGTCCAGCCAGCCAGAAACAGTGGATCCAGCCAGACAGTAACAGTGGGTCCAGCCAGTCAGACAGTAATAGTGGATCCAGCCAGACAGTAACAGTGGGTCTAGCCAGCCAGACAGTAACAGTGGGTCCAGTCAGCCAGACAGTAACAGTGGGTCCAGCCAGCCAGACAGTAACAGTGGGTCCAGCCAGCCAGACAGTAACAGTTGGTCCAGCCAGCCAGACAGTAACAGTGGGTCCAGCCAGCCAGTAACAGTGGGTCCAGCCAGCCAGACAGTAACAGTGGATCCAGCCAGCCAGTAACAGTGGGTCCAGCCAGTCAGTAACAGTGGGTCCAGCCAGCCAGACAGTAACAGTGGGTCCAGCCAGCCAGTACCAGTGGGTCCAGCCAGTCAGTAACAGTGGGTCCAGCCAGCCAGACAGTAACAGTGGGTCCAGCCAGCCAGTAACAGTGGGTCCAGCCAGCCAGACAGTAACAGTGGGTCCAGCCAGACAGACAGTAACAGTGGGTCCAGCCAGAAAGACAGTAACAGTGGGTCCAGCCAGCCAGTAACAGTGGGTCCAGCCAGACAGTAACAGTGGGTCCAGCCAGCCAGTAACAGTGGGTCCAGCCAGCCAGACAGTAACAGTGGGTCCAGCCAGCCAGACAGTAACAGTGGGTCCAGCCAGACAGACAGTAACAGTGGGTCCAGCCAGCCAGACAGTAACAGTGGGTCCAGCCAGACAGACATTAACAGTGGGTCCAGCCAGACAGTAACAGTGGGTCCAGTCAGCCAGTAACAGTGGGTCCAGCCAGCCAGACAGTAACAGTGGGTCCAGTCAGCCAGTAACAGTGGGTCCAGCCAGCCAGACAGTAACAGTGGGTCCAGCCAGCCAGACAGTAACAGTGGGTCCAGTCAGCCAGACAGTAACAGTGGGTCCAGTCAGCCAGACAGTAACAGTGGGTCCAGCCAGCCAGACAGTAACAGTGGGTCCAGTCAGCCAGTAACAGTGGGTCCAGCTAGCCAGACAGTAACAGTGGGTCCAGCCAGCCAGACAGTAACAGTGGGTCCACACAGACAGACAGTAACAGTGGGTCCAGCCAGCCAGACAGTAACAGTGGGTCCAGCCAGCCAGTAACAGTGGGTCCAGCCAGACAGTAACAGTGGGTCCAGTCAGCCAGTAACAGTGGGTCCAGTCAGCCAGTAACAGTGGGTCCAGTCAGACAGTAACAGTGGGTCCAGCCAGACAGTAACAGTGGGTCCAGCCAGACAGTAACAGTGGGTCCAGCCAGCCAGTAACAGTGGGTCCAGCCAGACAGTAACAGTTGGTCCAGCCAGCCAGACAGTAACAGTGGGTCCAGCCAGCCAGTAACAGTGGGTCCAGCCAGCCAGACAGTAACAGTGGGTCCAGCCAGCCAGTAACAGTGGGTCCAGCCAGTCAGTAACAGTGGGTCCAGCCAGCCAGACAGTAACAGTGGGTCCAGCCAGCCAGTACCAGTGGGTCCAGCCAGTCAGTAACAGTGGGTCCAGCCAGCCAGACAGTAACAGTGGGTCCAGCCAGCCAGTAACAGTGGGTCCAGCCAGCCAGACAGTAACAGTGGGTCCAGCCAGACAGACAGTAACAGTGGGTCCAGCCAGACAGACAGTAACAGTGGGTCCAGCCAGACAGACAGTAACAGTGGGTCCAGCCAGACAGACAGTAACAGTGGGTCCAGCCAGACAGACAGTAACAGTGGGTCCAGCCAGACAGACAGTAACAGTGGGTCCAGCCAGCCAGTAACAGTGGGTCCAGCCAGCCAGACAGTAACAGTGGGTCCAGCCAGACAGACAGTAACAGTGGGTCCAGCCAGACAGACAGTAACAGTGGGTCCAGCCAGTAACAGTGGGTCCAGCCAGCCAGTAACAGTGGGTCCAGCCAGCCAGTAACAGTGGGTCCAGCCAGACAGTAACAGTTGGTCCAGCCAGCCAGACAGTAACAGTGGGTCCAGCCAGCCAGTAACAGTGGGTCCAGCCAGCCAGACAGTAACAGTGGGTCCAGCCAGCCAGTAACAGTGGGTCCAGCCAGTCAGTAACAGTGGGTCCAGCCAGCCAGACAGTAACAGTGGGTCCAGCCAGCCAGTACCAGTGGGTCCAGCCAGTCAGTAACAGTGGGTCCAGCCAGCCAGACAGTAACAGTGGGTCCAGCCAGCCAGTAACAGTGGGTCCAGCCAGCCAGACAGTAACAGTGGGTCCAGCCAGACAGACAGTAACAGTGGGTCCAGCCAGACAGACAGTAACAGTGGGTCCAGCCAGACAGACAGTAACAGTGGGTCCAGCCAGACAGACAGTAACAGTGGGTCCAGCCAGACAGACAGTAACAGTGGGTCCAGCCAGACAGACAGTAACAGTGGGTCCAGCCAGCCAGTAACAGTGGGTCCAGCCAGCCAGACAGTAACAGTGGGTCCAGCCAGACAGACAGTAACAGTGGGTCCAGCCAGACAGACAGTAACAGTGGGTCCAGCCAGTAACAGTGGGTCCAGCCAGCCAGTAACAGTGGGTCCAGCCAGCCAGACAGTAACAGTGGGTCCAGCCAGCCAGACAGTAACAGTGGGTCCAGCCAGACAGACAGTAACAGTGGGTCCAGCCAGCCAGACAGTAACAGTGGGTCCAGCCAGCCAGACAGTAACAGTGGGTCCAGCCAGACAGACATTAACAGTGGGTCCAGCCAGACAGTAACAGTGGGTCCAGTCAGCCAGTAACAGTGGGTCAAGCCAGCCAGACAGTAACAGTGGGTCCAGTCAGCCAGTAACAGTGGGTCCAGCCAGCCAGACAGTAACAGTGGGTCCAGCCAGCCAGACAGTAACAGTGGGTCCAGCCAGCCAGACAGTAACAGTGGGTCAAGCCAGCCAGACAGTAACAGTGGGTCCAGCCAGCCAGTAACAGTGGGTCCAGCCAGACAGTAACAGTGGGTCCAGTCAGCCAGTAACAGTGGGTCCAGTCAGCCAGTAACAGTGGGTCCAGTCAGCCAGTAACAGTGGGTCCAGTCAGCCAGTAACAGTGGGTCCAGCCAGACAGTAACAGTGGGTCCAGCCAGCCAGTAACAGTGGGTCCAGCCAGCCAGTAACAGTGGGTCCAGCCAGCCAGTAACAGTGGGTCCAGCCAGCCAGACAGTAACAGTGGGTCCAGACAGACAGACAGTAACAGTGGGTCCAGTCAGCCAGTAACAGTGGGTCCAGCCAGACAGTAACAGTGGGTCCAGTCAGCCAGTAACAGTGGGTCCAGTCAGCCAGTAACAGTGGGTCCAGCCAGACAGTAACAGTGGGTCCAGCCAGCCAGACAGTAACAGTGGGTCCAGCCAGACAGTAACAGTGGGTCCAGTCAGCCAGTAACAGTGGGTCCAGTCAGCCAGTAACAGTGGTCCAGCCAGCCAGACAGTAACAGTGGGTCCAGCCAGACAGTAACAGTGGGTCCAGCCAGCCAGACAGTAACAGTGGGTCCAGTCAGCCAGTAACAGTGGGTCCAGCCAGCCAGACAGTAACAGTGGGTCCAGTCAGCCAGTAACAGTGGGTCCAGCCAGTCAGCCAGTAACAGTGGGTCCAGCCAGACAGTAACAGTGGGTCCAGCCAGCCAGACAGTAACAGTGGGTCCAGCCAGCCAGACAGTAACAGTGGGTCCAGTCAGCCAGACAGTAACAGTGGGTCCAGTCAGCCAGACAGTAACAGTGGGTCCAGTCAGCCAGACAGTAACAGTGGGTCCAGCCAGCCAGACAGTAACAGTGGGTCCAGCCAGCCAGACAGTAACAGTGGGTCCAGTCAGCCAGTAACAGTGGGTCCAGCCAGCCAGTAACAGTGGGTCCAGCCAGCCAGTAACAGTGGGTCCAGCCAGCCAGACAGTAACAGTGGGTCCAGACAGACAGACAGTAACAGTGGGTCCAGCCAGCCAGTAACAGTGGGTCCAGCCAGCCAGACAGTAACAGTGGGTCCAGACAGACAGACAGTAACAGTGGGTCCAGTCAGCCAGTAACAGTGGGTCCAGCCAGACAGTAACAGTGGGTCCAGTCAGCCAGTAACAGTGGGTCCAGTCAGACAGTAACAGTGGGTCCAGTCAGACAGTAACAGTGGGTCCAGCCAGACAGTAACAGTGGGTCCAGCCAGCCAGACAGTAACAGTGGGTCCAGCCAGACAGTAACAGTGGGTCCAGTCAGCCAGTAACAGTGGGTCCAGTCAGCCAGTAACAGTGGTCCAGCCAGCCAGACAGTAACAGTGGGTCCAGCCAGACAGTAACAGTGGGTCCAGACAGACAGTAACAGTGGGTCCAGCCAGCCAGACAGTAACAGTGGGTCCTGTCAGCCAGTAACAGTGGGTCCAGCCAGTCAGCCAGTAACAGTGGGTCCAGCCAGACAGTAACAGTGGGTCCAGCCAGCCAGACAGTAACAGTGGGTCCAGCCAGCCAGACAGTAACAGTGGGTCCAGTCAGCCAGACAGTAACAGTGGGTCCAGCCAGACAGTAACAGTGGGTCCAGTCAGCCAGACAGTAACAGTGGGTCCAGTCAGCCAGACAGTAACAGTGGGTCCAGCCAGCCAGACAGTAACAGTGGGTCCAGTCAGCCAGTAACAGTGGGTCCAGTCAGTCAGTAACAGTGGATCCAGCCAGACAGTAACAGTGGATCCAGCCAGACAGTAACAGTGGGTCCAGCCAGCCAGACAGTAACAGTGGGTCCAGCCAGCCAGACAGTAACAGTGGGTCCAGCCAGCCAGACAGTAACAGTGGGTCCAGCCAGACAGTAACAGTGGGTCCAGTCAGCCAGACAGTAACAGTGGGTCCAGTCAGCCAGACAGTAACAGTGGGTCCAGCCAGCCAGACAGTAACAGTGGGTCCAGTCAGCCAGTAACAGTGGGTCCAGTCAGTCAGTAACAGTGGATCCAGCCAGACAGTAACAGTGGGTCCAGCCAGCCAGACAGTAACAGTGGGTCCAGCCAGACAGACAGTAACAGTGGGTCCAGCCAGCCAGACAGTAACAGTGGGTCCAGCCAGACAGACAGTAACAGTGGGTCCAGCCAGACAGACAGTAACAGTGGGTCCAGCCAGACAGTAACAGTGGGTCCCGTCAGCCAGTAACAGTGGGTCCAGACAGCCAGACAGTAACAGTGGGTCCAGCCAGCCAGACAGTAACAGTGGGTCCAGTCAGCCAGTAACAGTGGGTCCAGCCAGCCAGACAGTAACAGTGGGTCCAGCCAGCCAGACAGTAACAGTGGGTCCAGCCAGACAGACAGTAACAGTGGGCCCAGCCAGCCAGACAGTAACAGTGGGTCCTGCCAGCCAGACAGTAACAGTGGGTCCAGTCAGCCAGACAGTAACAGTGGGTCCAGCCAGACAGACAGTAACAGTGGGTCCAGCCAGACAGTAACAGTGGGTCCAGTCAGCCAGTAACAGTGGGTCCAGCCAGCCAGACAGTAACAGTGGGTCCAGCCAGCCAGACAGTTACAGTGGGTCCAGTCAGCCAGTAACAGTGGGTCCAGCCAGCCAGACAGTAACAGTGGGTCCAGCCAGCCAGACAGTAACAGTGGGTCCAGTCAGCCAGACAGTAACAGTGGGTCCAGTCAGCCAGACAGTAACAGTGGGTCCAGCCAGCCAGACAGTAACAGTGGGTCCAGTCAGCCAGACAGTAACAGTGGGTCCAGCCAGCCAGACAGTAACAGTGGGTCCAGTCAGCCAGACAGTAACAGTGGGTCCAGCCAGACAGTAACAGTGGGTCCAGCCAGCCAGTAACAGTGGGTCCAGTCAGCCAGACAGTAACAGTTGGTCCAGCCACAGAACTGCAGAGCTATCTTACTCTGATCATATAGACACACTACTGTTATATCTGTCTGCTAATGTACTATACAGACAGAACTATCTTACTCTGATCATATAGACACACTACTGTTATATCTGTCTGCTAATGTACTATACAGACAGAACTATCTTAATCTGATCATATAGACACACTACTGTTATATCTGTCTGCTAATGTACTATACAGACAGAGCTATCTTACTCTGATCAGTTAGTAACACAGAGAGATAATTGGACAGGAAATAGAACGTGTGGTTCAGTTAGTAACACACAGAGAGAATTGGATGCATGAGACTCTCACTCTGAGTAACAGTGGGTGAAGCCACCACGTTAGAGTTAGGGGTTAAAGGTCAAGGTCCTACCTCCAGCTTGGCGTCGAGGTCGGCATCAGAAGACACCACGTTAGAGTTAGGGGTTAAAGGTCAGGGTTCTACCTCCAGCTTGGCGTCGAGGTCGGCATCAGAAGACACCACGTTAGAGTTAGGGGTTAAAGGTCAGGGTCCTACCTCCAGCTTGGCGTCGAGGTCGGCATCAGAAGCCACCACGTACTCATCCTCCTTCTTCCCTGTGGCCTTGATCAGAACCTGCTTCGTCTTCCAAAACTTCTTCTGCATGCGGGCCATGACCGAGCTGTCCTCGCCTAGCAACGCCCGGCCACCGCTCAGTATGTCACCTGCAAACCTGGAGGGGGTGGTTAGGGTTTCCCCGAGATTACAGCTCATGCATTTTCTTTAATTGATTTAAGACTTTTAAAGACAGTGACTTAAGTAATGATTAGCTACTTCATACCCGTCCATCTAATCTTCAGCTCTGTTCTGTTCCGGTTGTTCTGTTACATCCACACGCAGCCTGAAATAGTGGAGATTGAGAACGTTGTGAATGTCAGATGCGTATGGTTTAATCCCCATACTTGAAACTGTAAGAAAGCCTATAAAGCTAGTTGACAAGATACGAGAGGTCATTGTTGAGGTGGTTGTGGTGCAAAACTTCTTCAGTAGGCATGCGCCCTAAATACAAAAGGGAGTGTGCTTATTGACAGGTTACCTGCTGTGGTATTAACATAAACAGGTGAAATGACTGTCCATTACGAGGCACAAGATGGCGGTCAGCGCAGATGTGCTTTTTGGTTGCTGAAGGAATTATTTGATTTCCTCACCCATATATGACCATCTGGTCATTTCTAAGGTCATAAAACCCTGTATGAATATTATTTAGTTTGTTAACTGTTATATAAATAATCAAATATCAAGCATTACTAGCAGGCCAACGCTCTGGTTAAACCGGATGTCCTCAGATAACTCTGGGCCCAGTGTCCTCAGTCAAGTTTAGAGCCTACATGCAATAACATGATTATCCGAAGGACACGTAGCTGCCATCACTCAAATACACTCCCCTGTAAACTACAAAGAACATCCTGCAACACTAACGAGCTTAGAGTGCCAAACTATTTCACTGACATTGACCCTTGCATGCACTCCTGCAAAGACAGGAAACACCTGAGCCTAAAGCAGACACTGCCAGTCCCCCTATCTCACGCTTCCTTGACACACAAACATTTCATGAGCACTGCACACTCACACTCCACCCCCCTCTACTGGTCGGGTGCCAAGAGCAGAGGACTCTGCTGTGCACCAATGGGGCTCCTGCTCTGGCTAGAGCAGGCCCGCCTCCAACTCTTCAGGACCAGTCAGAAGACCAACACGACGAGACTCCACCTACATTATTCTGTGTATACATTCTGCTGTAAACTCTGGCTAAGCAGCCTTTTCAGCTAACTCTATCTGAGCTATATGAATAGGTCCGTGCACGCTCAAGGACAAGATATCTTTGACTTTAATAAACTGCCTTTTTGCTATACTTGATTCCACTCTGTCCAGCGTCTTGATTTGGTCTCTTTCTCTCGTAGTTAAACATCAACATAACCAAAGTAATTGATTACTTTCTGCAAGTTATTAACCTCTAAAACTCTTAAATTAGCGACGACACTAGATAGCCAGATCAGCTAGCTAGCTCAAAAACTAGCTTGTCTTACATGGAAACTTCCGCGACCAGAACCAAAGGGGAAAAAAATGGACATCAGATGGACAATTAACAGATGGTCTTGGGTACTCCTCTTTTGAAATGTGAAGTGCACGGGCAACAATGCTGACAACTTGCGCCCTTCCAGTCCCCGGTTCAGGTCGTTACCTTACGACTCCGACACCCAAGAGGGTATGCCACTTCTTGAGATGCAAAACAACATTGGGATGCTTTTGACAGCAAAGACAGATGAAAAGGCAGATGGCTTGGAGGACATGGTTAGGACGAATACCATGAAAAAGTATATATTTTTATTTTACCTTTATTTAACTAGGCAAGTCAGTTAAGAACAAATTCTTATTTACAATGACGGCCTATGAACAGTGGGTTAACTGCCTTGTTCAGGGGCAGAACAACAGATTTTTACCTTGTCAGCTCGGGGATTAGATCTAGCAACCTTTTGGTTACTGGCCCAAAGCTCCAACCACTAAGCTACCTGCGACCCCAAAATCTGTTGACTTTACCTCTGGAGACGTGAAAAACCTAAAAAGTGACATGAAGAAGGTGGAAGTTATCTGCCAGGAAAATGAAAAGAAGGTGAATGAGGCGGAGAGATACCAGCGCAGGTGGAACCTGAGGCTCCATGGAATTCCAGAGCAGGTGGGTGAGGACATCAAATACAGAGTTGTTGACATCTGTGGAGCTGACATTCCAGAGTTGTTGACATCTGTGGAGCTGACATTCCAGAGTTGTTGACATCTGTGGAGCTGTCATTCCAGAGTTGTTGACATCTGTGGAGCTGTCATTCCAGAGTTGTTGACATCTGTGGAGCTGTCATTCCAGAGTTGTTGACATCTGTGGAGCTGTCATTCCAGAGTTGTTGACATCTGTGGAGCTGACATTCCCAAATCAAAAGCCAAACTTCAGGAAAATGTGGACATCGTCCATCGTTTGACTCAACGATCAAGACAAGAGACTGAGGACAACAATCATGATGATTTAGTCAAACATAAGGCTATTTTCCTGTACTGCAAACGGTTTGAAGCTGACAGTTACTTTCTACAAGAAACTCATACTTGTTATTCTGATCTATGGGGTAATGGCATCTGGTTATCATATGGCAACAACCACTCTGCAGGTGTAGCAGTTAAGAGGTGTATTTAAAGGGAAGGTCATCAAGGTACCGAGTCAATGTGGAGGTTATATACAGGGGGTACCGGTACAGAGTCAATGTGTAGGCTATACACAGGGGGTACCGGTACAGAGTCAATGTGGAGGCTATATACAGGGGGTACTGGTACAGAGTCAATGCGGAGGCTATACACAGGGGGTACCGGTACAGAGTCAATGTGGAGGCTATATACAGGGTGTACCGGTACAGAGTCAATGTGAAGGCTATATACAGGGTATTACAGTACCGAGTCAATGTGGATGCTATATACAGGGGGTAGGGGGTTAATGCGGAGGCTATATACAGGGGGTACCGGTACAGAGTCAATGTGGAGGCTATATACAGGGGGTACCGGTACAGAGTCAATGTGGAGGCTATATACAGGGGGTACCGGTACAGAGTCAATGTGAATGTTATATACAGGGGGTACCGGTACAGAGTCAATGTGGAGGTTATATACAGGGGGTACTGGTACAGAGTCAATGTGGAGGCTATATACAGGGGGTACCGGTACAGAGTCAATGTGGAGGCTATATGCAGGGTGTTACGGTACAGAGTCAATGTGGAGGCTATATGCAGGGGGTACCGGTACAGAGTCAATGTGGAGGCTATATACAGGGGGTACCGGTACAGAGTCAATGTGGAGGCTATATACAGGGGGTACCGGTACAGAGTCAATGTGGAGGCTATATACAGGGGGTACCGGTACAGAGTCAATGTGGAGGCTATATACAGGGGGTACCGGTACAGAGTCAATGTGGAGGCTATATACAGGGGGTACCGGTACAGAGTCAATGTGGAGGCTATATACAGGGGGTACCGGTACAGAGTCAATGTGGAGGCTATATACAGGGGGTACCTGTACAGAGTCAATGTGGAGGCTATATACAGGGGGTAACAGTACAGAGTCAATGTGGAGGCTATATACAGAGGGTACCAGTACAGAGTCAATGTGGAGGCTATATACAGGGGGTACCGGTACAGAGTCAATGTGGAGGCTATATACAGGGGGTACCGGTACAGAGTCAATGTGGAGGCTATATACAGGGGTTACCGGTACAGAGTCAATGTGGAGGCTATATACAGGGGGTAACAGTACAGAGTCAATGTGGAGGCTATATACAGGGGGTACCGGTACAGAGTCAATGTGGAAGCTATAAACAGGGGGTACCGGTGCAGAGTCAATGTGGAGGTTATATACAGGGGGTACCGGTACAGAGTCAATGTGGAGGCTATATACAGGGGGTACCGGTACAGAGTCAATGTGGAGGCTATATACAGGGGGTACAGAGTCAACGTGGAGGCTATATACAGGGGGTACAGAGTCAATGTGGAGGCGATATACAGGGGGTACCAGTACAGAGTCAATGTGGAGGCTATATACAGGGGGTACCGGTACAGAGTCAATGTGGAGGCTATATACAGGGGGTACCGGTACAGAGTCAATGTGGAGGCTATATACAGGGGGTACCTGTACAGAGTCAATGTGGAGGCTATATACAGGGGGTAACAGTACAGAGTCAATGTGGAGGCTATATACAGGGGGTACCGGTACAGAGTCAATGTGGAGGCTATATACAGGGGGTACCGGTACAGAGTCAATGTGGAGGCTATATACAGGGGGTACCGGTACAGAGTCAATGTGGAGGCTATATACAGGGGGTACCGGTACAGAGTCAATGTGGAGGCTATATACAGGGGGTACCGGTACAGAGTCAATGTGGAGGCTATATACAGGGGGTACCGGTACAGAGTCAATGTGGAGGCTATATACAGGGGGTACCGGTACAGAGTCAATGTGGAGGCTATATACAGGGGGTACCTGTACAGAGTCAATGTGGAGGCTATATACAGGGGGTAACAGTACAGAGTCAATGTGGAGGCTATATACAGGGGGTACCGGTAAAGAGTCAATGTGGAGGCTATATACAGGGGGTACCTGTACAGAGTCAATGTGGAGGCTATATACAGGGGGTAACAGTACAGAGTCAATGTGGAGGCTATATACAGAGGGTAACAGTACAGAGTCAATGTGGAGGCTATATACAGGGGGTACCGGTACAGAGTCAATGTGGAAGCTATAAACAGGGGGTACCGGTACAGAGTCAATGTGGAGGCTATATACAGGGGGTACCGGTACAGAGTCAATGTGGAGGCTATATACAGGGGGTACCGGTACAGAGTCAATGTGGAGGCTATATACAGGGGGTAACAGTACAGAGTCAATGTGGAGGCTATATACAGGGGGTACCGGTACAGAGTCAATGTGGAAGCTATAAACAGGGGGTACCGGCACAGAGTCAATGTGGAGGTTATATACAGGGGGTACCGGTACAGAGTCAATGTGGAGGCTATATACAGCGGGTACCAGTACAGAGTCAATGTGGAGGCTATATACAGGGGGTACCGGTACAGAGTCATTTGTACATGTAGGTGGGGGTGAAGTGACGATGCATAGATAATAAACAGCGAGTAGCAACAGTGTGAGTGTGGGGGGGGGGGGGGTCGGCCAATGTATATAGTCTTGGTATTTGATTAATTGTTAAGCAGTCTTATGGCTTGGTGGTAGAAGCTGTTAAAGAGCCTTTTGATCCTAGACTTGCAGTGCGGTACTGCTTGCAGTGCGGTAGCAGAGAAAACAGTCTATGACTTGGGTGACTGGAGTCTTTTTAGGGCCTTCCTCTGACACCGCCTACTATATAGGTCCTGGATGGCAGGAAGCTTGGCCCCAGTGATGTACTGGGCCGTAAGCACTACCCTCTATAGCGCCTTACGGTCAGATGCTGAGCAGCTGCCATACCAGGCGGTGAGGCAACCGGTCAGAATGCTCTCGATGGTGCAGCTGTTGGACTTTTTGAGGATCTGGAGACCCATGCCAAATCTTTTCAGTCTCCTGAGGGGGAAAGGTGTTGTCGTGCCCTCTTCACAACTGTCTTTGTGTGTTTGGACCATGATAGTTCGTTGGTGATGTGGACACCAAGTAACTTGAAGCTCTCTCAGAAGAATAGCACCTTTAGGGACAGCTCTAACAACTATTTGATACTCCTCAGGAGTGGGCTGCTCCACTACAGCCCCGTTGATGTTAATGGGGGCCTTTTCCTGTAGTCCACAATCAGCTCCTTTGTCTTGCTCACATTGAGAGTTTGTTGTCCTGGCAACACACCGCCAGGTCTCTAACCTCCTCCCTATAGGCTGTTTCATTGTTTTGTCGGTGGTCAGGCCTACCTTCTCACATGCATCTGGTTTATCTCTGAATATTAGGACATTTACATTTTTTGAGTTGAAAAGATGTGACTTAAACTCAGTATGTAATATCCCTGTGAAAGACGTGACTTAAACTCAGTATGTAATATCCCTGTGAAAGATGTGACTTAAACTCAGTTCGTAATATCCCTGTAAAAGACGGGATCACATATTTTGGTATTAAAGTTAGCAAAGATCAGAAAGAAAGGGCCAACTTAAATGTCTCTCCTATTGTTGAGGAAATTGGAAAGAGATTTAACTCCTGGTTATTAAGAGATCTTTCTTCATCTGGATGTGAACTTTTATCAATCTGAAGGTCCAGATGAGTTTATACCTCCCCTGCCTTGGATGTTCCTCTGTCAGTAACTAAAATGGTTGATACTAAATCATTTAACTTCATATGGAGGAATAAAGCTCATTATTTAAGAAAAGCGGTAATATGTAGCACCCAGGGTGAGGGAGGGTTGAATGCTCTGGATTTTAAAACCTCTAATATAATATTTATGATTAAATGGATACAGAACTACTTAAGAAATAAGGATTGCATTTGGAATATAATCCCTAATGTAATATTCCAACAGATTGGTGGTCTAGAAGTCTTACTCAAATGCAACTTTGATGTGGGTAAAAACACTATCAAGCTTGCTAACTTTCATAAACAAGTACTTCTAACTTGGAACCTCATGTACAAACATAATTTCCCCCCACAAACATACAATCTGGAAGAATAAAGACATAAAATACAAAAACAAGTCTTTGTTTTTCAAGAACTGGTTCGGCAACAGCATTATCTGGGTTATACCATTATTGAATAATGATGGACAACTATATGATTATCGAATTATAATTATTGAATAATATCTATATGATTATGCAGAATTCATGAGAACACACAATGTTACATTCACTCCTGAGGAGTATCAAATAGTTGTTAGAGCTGTCCCTAAAGGTGTTGTTAGAGCTGTCCCTAAAGGTGTTGTTAGAGCTGTCCCTAAAGGTGTTGTTAGAGCTGTCCCTAAAGGTGTTGTTAGAGCTGTCCCTAAAGGTGTTGTTAGAGCTGTCCCTAAAGGTGTTGTTAGAGCTGTCCCTAAAGGTGTTGTTAGAGCTGTCCCTAAAGGTGTTGTTAGAGCTGTCCCTAAAGGTGCTGTTAGAGCTGTCCCTAAAGGTGTTGTTAGAGCTGTCCCTAAAGGTGTTGTTAGAGCTGTCCCTAAAGGTGTTGTTAGAGCTGTCCCTAAAGGTGTTGTTAGAGCTGTCCCTAAAGGTGTTGTTAGAGCTGTCCCTAAAGGTGTTGTTAGAGCTGTCCCTAAAGGTGTTGTTAGAGCTGTCCCTAAAGGTGCTGTTAGAGCTGTCCCTAAAGGTGTTGTTAGAGCTGTCCCTAAAGGTGTTGTTAGAGCTGTCCCTAAAGGTGTTGTTAGAGCTGTCCCTAAAGGTGTTGTTAGAGCTGTCCCTAAAGGTGTTGTTAGAGCTGTCCCTAAAGGTGTTGTTAGAGCTGTCCCTAAAGGTGTTGTTAGAGCTGTCCCTAAAGGTGTTGTTAGAGCTGTCCCTAAAGGTGTTGTTAGAGCTGTCCCTAAAGGTGCTGTTAGAGCTGTCCCTAAAGGTGTTGTTAGAGCTGTCCCTAAAGGTGTTGTTAGAGCTGTCCCTAAAGGTGTTGTTAGAGCTGTCCCTAAAGGTGTTGTTAGAGCTGTCCCTAAAGGTGTCGTTAGAGCTGTCCCTAAAGGTGTTGTTAGAGCTGTCCCTAAAGGTGTCGTTAGAGCTGTCCCTAAAGGTGTCGTTAGAGCTGTCCCTAAAGGTGTTGTTAGAGCTGTCCCTAAAGGTGTTGTTAGAGCTGTCCCTAAAGGTGTTGTTAGAGCTGTCCCTAAAGGTGTTGTTAGAGCTGTCCCTAAAGGTGTTGTTAGAGCTGTCCCTAAAGGTGTTGTTAGAGCTGTCCCTAAAGGTGTTGTTAGAGCTGTCCCTAAAGGTGTTGTTAGAGCTGTCCCTAAAGGTGTTGTTAGAGCTGTCCCTAAAGGTGTTGTTAGAGCTGTCCCTAAAGGTGTTGTTAGAGCTGTCCCTAAAGGTGTTGTTAGAGCTGTCCCTAAAGGTGTTGTTAGAGCTGTCCCTAAAGGTGCTATTCTTCTGTTAGGAGAACATAACAATACTCCCAAGTGCAACTGTTGAGGATTTTATAGCCTCAATACAGCTAGAAGGAATTTACATTTTATAAACTATAAATGTAATAACATGTATATATGAAAACCATGTCAAGATGTTACTATTCCCTCTGCTAGAATGTACTGGAATGCAGCCCTAGGACAAGTCAACTGGAACAACGTTTCGTTGTTATCTGGTAAATATTGTATATCTAATAAGGTGAAAGAAGTGTCATACAAACTCATTCATAGAATCTACCCTGTAAAGACCTTTATATATACACAGATTTAAAATAGCTATTGATAACTAATGTGTATTTTGTGGTTGTGACCCAGAGACTCCCGAACATTTATTTTGGGACTGTTCTAATGTCAGAAGATTTTGGAGTGAGTTAGAAGATTTGATTAAATAAATAAAATACTATTAATGTTCATTTGAAAGACTCGGATATGATTTATTTTGACCCAAATGATATCGACCCCCGGTGTAACTTTAATTTGTTTATTTTTATGGAAGAATCTTTATCCATGAAATGAGGTCGACAGGGGGGAACAAAACCCTCTTCACATTGTTAAAGATAGAATTTAAATATTATTTTGAAATTATCAGTAGTGTAAAAACAAAAAAAGCAATACGTACCATAAAACGTTGAGTATTATAAATGTATCTCGACATGTGATGTAAATTCACTAATAAAAAAAACCCACTCTTCCATGAGGAGGTCAAGCAGTACATTAAGAACATTCTACATTCTTCCAATAAGAAAGCTGTTCAAATCAATACGTGTGTATCTTTTAAGGTCTTCGTATAATCTGTCATGTGTTGGACCCCCCTAGTATATGTCCTCGTTGTCTGTATACTCCTTGTATGCATCCTGGTGTTCCTGCACTAAGAACAGGGCTCGACACCTGTCGTCGCCAGCAGGTTAACCATAATGAGGCAGCCAGCTGCTATTGATAATGTATGTCGAGCCAGCTACCTGTAGCTGCACAGGTCAAGCGAGATCAATGCCGTTATCTCACCACAAACCTGCTGTCTTCTCAACCTTTGTGTTCAGGAAGAAAAATGTTGCTGGTTCCTGTTGCAACTCGTAAATGTTTGCGACGTTTTCCAGGACGCGCAGCTAATTTGCTCCTAACCTACATCAGTATAACCTGCTAGTTGTACCCAATGTAACGTTAACTAGTCCAGATGACTTGGTCTGCGGATACGTTGCCTATATATAAACGCAACACGTCTTGCATCATCACATTGCTGTGTCTTTACCGTTTGAACGAAGCTGTCAGGAAGTCATGTTGTCCAGCAGTCAGAGTATCCAGGTCACGTTAGCAGCACTAACCAACTGAACTGACGCACAGAAACAGGATATGCAACGTGTCTGTTCCCTCCGTCCTGTCGCTGCGGAGACGTCTCAACATCACAGGTCAAACCAGTTGGAGGAAAATTTGATTTTAAAACGTCCCGAAGGACACTAACCCCATCCTCAAGGAGGTGCAGGAGAAATATGTTATGTTTGCAGGGCACCACAAAGCAAAACAGACATCTTCAAGAATACAACCCTAATTAAAAGCTGCTGCAGGAAAATAGAAAGATCTTTAATCTGAAAAAGTGATGACTGGGTAGTTATTGTATTTAAAACACTGGTATATCATGGATGTAGACAGGCATTCTGATTAACAACGACAGTGGGAATTATAATGGCACATTATGATCTATTATGATCTATTAATCTGTCCCAAGAGAGGGCAGTATAGAGACCTGCCACTGATGGTTCTCAACACAGTAGTTTAATCTGGAAACGATGTGGCTACATACATACACAGTATTAAAATGGAGACGAGATGTATCTTCAAAAACAGTATGTCACCTTGGCAACCTTATATCATGAAGAACAGCCTCCATCGACACAACTGTGGCAGTTCATAAATACACATATCTACATCAGGAAAGACTTTAATCAACAGGCAATACATCAGAGAAATAAAAACAGGTGCTATGTCTGTCTCCAGTCTGTCTCGTCTACGCTCCAGCGTCTGTCTCGCAGGCTGTGTATCTGTATGTGTACAGCTTGTTGTCAGCTCCTCCACTCAACATCAACTGCAAGAGGAAGAGACAGAGGGAACACAAAACGTTGAACAGAATACAGGCTAGATGTGTGCTGTCTCTCCAGGTTAATACAGGCTAGATGTGTGTTGTGTCTCCAGGTTAATACAGGCTACATGTGTGTTGTTGTCTCTCCAGGTTAATCCAGGCTAGATGTGTGTTGTTGTCTCTCCAGGTTAATACAGGCTAGATGTGTCAGTGTGTTAGATGTGTGTTGTCTCTCCAGATTAATACAGGCTAGATGTGTGTTGTCTCTCCAGGTTAATCCAGGCTAGATGTGTGTTGTCTCTCCAGGTTAATCCAGGCTAGATGTGTGTTGTCTCTCCAGGTTAATACAGGCTAGATGTGTGTTGTCTCTCCAGGTTAATCCAGGCTAGATGTGTGTTGTCTCTCCAGGTTAATCCAGGCTAGATGTGTGTTGTCTCTCCAGGTTAATCCAGGCTAGATGTGTGTTGTCTCTCCAGGTTAATCCAGGCTAGATGTGTGTTGTCTCTCCAGGTTAATCCAGGCTAGATGTGTGTTGTCTCTCCAGGTTAATCCAGGCTAGATGTGTGTTGTCTCTCCAGGTTAATCCAGGCTAGATGTGTGTTGTCTCTCCAGGTTAATCCAGGCTAGATGTGTGTTGTCTCTCCAGGTTAATCCAGGCTAGATGTGTGTTGTCTCTCCAGGTTAATCCAGGCTAGATGTGTGTTGTCTCTCCAGGTTAATACAGGCTAGATGTGTGTTGTCTCTCCAGGTTAATCCAGGCTAGATGTGTGTTGTTGTCTCTCCAGGTTAATACAGGCTAGATGTGTGTTGTCTCTCCAGGTTAATACAGGCTAGATGTGTCAGTGTGTTAGATGTGTGTTGTTGTCTCTCCAGATGAATACAGGCTAGATGTGTGTTGTCTCTCCAGGTTAATACAGGCTAGATGTGTGTTGTCTCTCCAGGTTAATACAGGCTAGATGTGTGTTGTTGTCTCTCCAGGTTAATCCAGGCTAGATGTGTGTTGTTGTCTCTCCAGGTTAACCCAGGCTAGATGTGTGCTGTTGTCTCTCCAGGTTAATACAGGCTAGATATGTCAGTGTGTTAGATGTGTGTTGTTGTCTCTCCAGGTTAATACAGGCTAGATGTGTCAGTGTGTTAGATGTGTGTTGTTGTCTCTCCAGGTTAATCCAGGCTAGATGTGTGTTGTTGTCTCTCCAGGTTAATCCAGGCTAGATGTGTGTTGTTGTCTCTCCAGGTTAATCCAGGCTAGATGTGTGTTGTTGTCTCTCCAGGTTAATCCAGGCTAGATGTGTGTTGTCTCTCCAGGTTAATCCAGGCTAGATGTGTGTTGTCTATCCAGGTTAATACAGGCTAGATGTGTGTTGTCTCTCCAGGTTAATACAGGCTAGATGTGTCAGTGTGTTAGATGTGTGTTGTTGTCTCTCCAGATTAATACAGGCTAGATGTGTGTTGTCTCTCCAGGTTAATACAGACTAGATGTGTGTTGTCTCTCCAGGTTAATACAGGCTAGATGTGTGTTGTTGTCTCTCCAGGTTAATCCAGGCTAGATGTGTGTTGTCTCTCCAGGTTAATCCAGGCTAGATGTGTGTTGTCTCTCCAGGTTAATCCAGGCTAGATGTGTGTTGTCTCTCCAGGTGAATACAGGCTAGATGTGTCAGTGTGTTAGATGTGTGTTGTTGTCTCTCCAGGTTAATACAGGCTAGATGTGTCAGTGTGTTAGATGTGTGTTGTTGTCTCTCCAGGTTAATACAGGCTAGATGTGTCAGTGTGTTAGATGTGTGTTGTCTCTCCAGATTAATACAGGCTAGATGTGTGTTGTTGTCTCTCCAGGTTAATCCGGGCTAGATGTGTGTTGTTGTCTCTCCAGGTTAATACAGGCTAGATGTATCAGTGTGTTAGATGTGTGTTGTCTCTCCAGATTAATACAGGCTAGATGTGTGTTGTCTCTCCAGGTTAATACAGGCTAGATGTGTGTTGTTGTCTCTCCAGGTTAATACAGGCTAGATGTGTCAGTGTGTTAGATGTGTGTTGTCTCTCCAGATTAATACAGGCTAGATGTGTGTTGTTGTCTCTCCAGGTTAATACAGGCTAGATGTGTGTTGTTGTCTCTCCAGGTTAATACAGGCTAGATGTGTGTTGTTGTCTCTCCAGGTTAATACAGGCTAGATGTGTGTTGTCTCTCCAGATTAATACAGGCTAGATGTGTGTTGTCTCTCCAGGTTAATACAGGCTAGATGTGTGTTGTCTCTCCAGGTTAATACAGGCTAGATGTGTGTTGTCTCTCCAGGTTAATACAGGCTAGATGTGTGTTGTCTCTCCAGGTTAATACAGGCTAGATGTGTGTTGTCTCTCCAGGTTAATACAGGCTAGATGTGTGCTGGTGTCTCACCCTGCTGTCAGTCCAGTCCACACAGAGCACCTTGTCCTCATGGGCAGACACATCATACAAAGGGGTCTTGCAGCTGGAATACAAAACACACTTTTGTAACATTAGATTCCCCACCACCCCAGCCTCTAACCCATACCACCCCAGCCTCTAACCCCCATACCACCCCAGCCTCTAACCCCCATACCACCCCAGCCTCTAACCCCCATACCACCCCAGCCTCTAACCCCCATACCACCCCAGCCTCTAACCCCCATACCACCCCAGCCTCTAACCCCCATACCACCCCAGCCTCTAACCCCCATACCACCCCAGCCTCTAACCCCCATACCACCCCAGCCTCTAACCCCCATACCACCCCAGCCTCTAACCCCCATACCACCCCAGCCTCTAACCCCCATACCACCCCAGCCTCTAACCCATACCACCCCAGCCTCTAACCCATACCACCCCAGCCTCTAACCCCCATACCACCCCAGCCTCTAACCCATACCACCCCAGCCTCTAACCCATACCACCCCAGCCTCTAACCCATACCACCCCAGCCTCTAACCCCCTACCACCCCAGCCTCTAACCCCCATACCACCCCAGCCTCTAACCCCCATACCACCCCAGCCTCTAACCCCCATACCACCCCAGCCTCTAACCCCCATACCACCCCAGCCTCTAACCCCCATACCACCCCAGCCTCTAACCCCCATACCACCCCAGCCTCTAACCCCCATACCACCCCAGCCTCTAACCCCCATACCACCCCAGCCTCTAACCCCCATACCACCCCAGCCTCTAACCCCCATACCACCCCAGCCTCTAACCCCCATACCACCCCAGCCTCTAACCCCCATACCACCCCAGCCTCTAACCCCATACCACCCCAGCCTCTAACCCCATACCACCCCAGCCTCTAACCCCATACCACCCCAGCCTCTAACCCCATACCACCCCAGCCTCTAACCCCATACCACCCCAGCCTCTAACCCCTACAGCATACAGACCTCCTGGTGTCCCAGAGTTTGACCAGGTTGTCGAGGGAACCAGACACCAGTTGGTGCTCATGGGAAGGAGCCCACTTCACCGCTGTGACCCAGCCGCTGTGAGAGGTAAGAGACAGCAACACCAACGACCCGTCTACACAAACACACACACAAACAGATTAATTCACACCTTATGGAACAGCGGGGACTGTGAAGAGAAACAAACACACAATAACACACGCACACTACACACACACACATGGGTGTTGTATGATGAATTGCTAAGTCCCTCTTTGCCATGCAAATTAACTGAATCCCCAAAACCCTTGTGGTCAATCCTCAAGAGGCGGGTAGACAAACAAAAACCCACAAATTCTGACAAACTCCAAGCATTGATTATGCAAGAATCGGCTGCCATCAGTCAGGATGTGGCCCAGAAGTTAATTGACATCATGCCATGGCGGATTGCAGAGGTCTTGAAAAAGAAGGGTCAACACTGCAAATATTGACTCTTTGCATCAACTTCATGTAATTATCATGTAATTCATGTAATTATGAAATGCTTGTAATTATACTTCAGTAATCCATACTAACATCTGACAAAAATATCTAAAGACACTGAGGCAGCAAACTTTGTGAAAATTAATATTTGTGTCATTCTCAAAACTTTTGGCCACAACTGTATTGTAGATGTGGTAGTAGAGTAGTGGTCTGAGGGAACACACTTAATGTATTGTGAAAAGTGTTATGAAATGTAATGTCAAGTAATATTTTAAAATGTATAAACTGCCTTAATGTTGCTGGACCCCAGGAAGAGTAGCTGCTGCCTTGGCAGGAACTAATGGGGATCCATAATAAACCCCAGGAAGAGTAGCTGCTGCCTTGGCAGGAACTAATGGGGATCCATAATAAACCCCAGGAAGAGTAGCTGCTGCCTTGGCAGGAACTAATGGGGATCCATAATAAACCCCAGGAAGAGTAGCTGCTGCCTTGGCAGGAACTAATGGGGATCCATAATAAACCCCAGGAAGAGTAGCTGCTGTCTTGGCAGGAACTAATGGGGATCCATAATAAACCCCAGGAAGAGTAGCTGCTGCCTTGGCAGGAACTAATGGGGATCCATAATAAACCCCAGGAAGAGTAGCTGCTGCCTTGACAGGAACTAATGGGGATCCATAATAAACCTCAGGAAGAGTAGCTGCTGCCTTGACAGGATCTAATGGGGATCCATAATAAACCCCAGGAGGAGTAGCTGCTGTCTTGGCAGGAACTAATGGGGATCCAAAATGAATACAAATACACTCACATAAGAGAGATGTTGTAATGTACATTGGGAAGTGCACAGAGATATTTAAATGAAGTTAGATTTAGTTGTGACCTTTAGAGCGAGGGTCCCACAGCCTGACGTGTCTGTCAGTGCTGCCAGAGGCCAGGCGACGACACAGTGGAGAGTAGGAGATGTGGTTAAACACCTTACTGCCAGTCTATAGATACGAAGAGAAGATTAACCAATCAGTCATCAACTAAGAGGTTGTGAGGGGTGTGGTCTAGGGTTAGTCTCTCACCAGTGTGGTCTGGGGTTAGAGTCTCTCACCAGTGTGGTCTGGGGTTAGAGCCTCTCACCAGTGTGGTCTGGGGTTAGAGCCTCTCACCAGTGTGGTCTGGGGTTAGAGCCTCTCACCAGTGTGGTCTAGGGTTAGAGTCTCTCACCAGTGTGGTCTAGGGTTAGAGTCTCTCACCAGTGTGGTCTAGGGTTAGTCTCTCACCAGTGTGGTCTAGGGTTAGAGTCTCTCACCAGTGTGGACTAGGGTTAGAGTCTCGTGGTCTAGGGTTAGAGCCTCACCAGTGTGGTCTAGGGTTAAAGTCTCTCACCAGTGTGGTCTAGGGTTAGAGTCTCTCACCAGTGTGGTCTAGGGTTAGAGTCTCGTGGTCTAGGGTTAGAGCCTCACCAGTGTGGTCTAGGACTAGAGTCTATAACCAGTGTGGTCTAGGGTTAGAGTCTCGTGGTCTAGGGTTAGAGCCTCACCAGTGTGGTCTAGGGTTAGAGTCTCTCACCAGTGTGGTCTAGGGTTAGTCTCTCTCACCAGTGTGGTCTGGGGTTAGAGTCTCGTGGTCTAGGGTTAGAGTCTCTCACCAGTGTGGTCTAGGGTTAGAGTCTCTCACCAGTGTGGTCTAGGGTTAGAGTCTCTCACCAGTGTGGTCTGGGGTTAGAGTCTCTCACCAGTGTGGTCTGGGGTTAGAGTCTCTCACCAGTGTGGTCTGGGGTTAGAGTCTCTCGCCAGTGTGGTCTGGGGTTAGAGTCTCGTGGTCTAGGGTTAGAGCCTCTCACCAGTGTGGTCTTGGGTTAGAGTCTCGTGGTCTGGGGTTAGAGCCTCTCACCAGTGTGGTCTAGGGTTAGAGTCTCTCACCAGTGTGGTCTAGGGTTAGAGTCTCTCACCAGTGTGGTCTGGGGTTAGAGTCTCTCACCAGTGTGGTCTAGGGTTAGAGTCTCTCACCAGTGTGGTCTAGGGTTAGAGTCTCTCACCAGTGTGGTCTAGGGTTAGAGTCTCTCGCCAGTGTGGTCTAGGGTTAGAGTCTCGTGGTCTAGGGTTAGAGCCTCTCACCAGTGTGGTCTAGGGTTAGAGTCTCTCGCCAGTGTGGTCTGGGGTTAGAGTCTCTCGCCAGTGTGGTCTAGGGTTAGAGTCTCTCGCCAGTGTGGTCTAGGGTTAGAGTCTCTCGCCAGTGTGGTCTAGTGTTAGAGTCTCTCACCAGTGTGGTCTAGGGTTAGAGTCTCTCACCAGTGTGGTCTAGGGTTAGAGTCTCTCACCAGTGTGGTCTAGGGTTAGAGTCTCTCACCAGTGTGGTCTAGGGTTAGAGTCTCACCAGTGTGGTCTGGGGTTAGAGTCTCTCGCCAGTGTGGTCTGGGGTTAGAGTCTCTCGCCAGTGTGGTCTAGGGTTAAAGTCTCTCACCAGTGTGGTCTAGGGTTAGAGTCTCGTGGTCTAGGGTTAGAGTCTCTCACCAGTGTGGTCTAGGGTTAGAGTCTCTCGCCAGTGTGGTCTGGGGTTAGAGTCTCTCGCCAGTGTGGTCTAGGGTTAGAGTCTCTCACCAGTGTGGTCTAGGGTTAGAGTCTCTCACCAGTGTGGTCTAGGGTTAGAGTCTCTCACCAGTGTGGTCTAGGGTTAGAGTCTCTCACCAGTGTGGTCTAGGGTTAGAGTCTCTCACCAGTGTGGTCTAGGGTTAAAGTCTCTCACCAGTGTGGTCTAGGGTTAGAGTCTCGTGGTCTAGGGTTAGAGCCTCTCACCAGTGTGGTCTAGGGTTAGAGTCTCTCACCAGTGTGGTCTGGGGTTAGAGTCTCTCGCCAGTGTGGTCTGGGGTTAGAGTCTCTCGCCAGTGTGGTCTAGGGTTAGAGTCTCTCACCAGTGTGGTCTAGGGTTAGAGTCTCTCGCCAGTGTGGTCTAGGGTTAAAGTCTCTCGCCAGTGTGGTCTAGGGTTAGAGTCTCTCGCCAGTGTGGTCTAGGGTTAGAGTCTCTCACCAGTGTGGTCTAGGGTTAGAGTCTCTCACCAGTGTGGTCTAGGGTTAGAGTCTCTCACCAGTGTGGTCTGGGGTTAGAGTCTCTCGCCAGTGTGGTCTAGGGTTAGAGTCTCTCACCAATGTGGTCTGGGGTTAGAGTCTCTCACCAATGTGGTCTGGGGTTAGAGTCTCTCACCAGTGTGGTCTAGGGTTAGAGTCTCTCACCAGTGTGGTCTGGGGTTAGAGTCTCTCGCCAGTGTGGTCTAGGGTTAGAGTCTCTCACCAGTGTGGTCTAGGGTTAGAGTCTCGTGGTCTAGGGTTAGAGTCTCTCGCCAGTGTGGTCTAGGGTTAGAGTCTCTCGCCAGTGTGGTCTGGGGTTAGAGTCTCTCGCCAGTGTGGTCTAGGGTTAGAGTCTCTCGCCAGTGTGGTCTGGGGTTAGAGTCTCTCGCCAGTGTGGTCTAGGGTTAGAGTCTCGTGGTCTAGGGTTAGAGTCTCTCACCAGTGTGGTCTAGGGTTAGAGTCTCTCGCCAGTGTGGTCTGGGGTTAGAGTCTCTCACCAGTGTGGTCTGGGGTTAGAGTCTCTCACCAGTGTGGTCTAGGGTTAGAGTCTCTCACCAGTGTGGTCTAGGGTTAGAGTCTCTCACCAGTGTGGTCTGGGGTTAGAGTCTCTCACCAGTGTGGTCTAGGGTTAAAGTCTCTCACCAGTGTGGTCTAGGGTTAGAGTCTCGTGGTCTAGGGTTAGAGCCTCTCACCAGTGTGGTCTAGGGTTAGAGTCTCTCACCAGTGTGGTCTGGGGTTAGAGTCTCTCGCCAGTGTGGTCTAGGGTTAGAGTCTCTCACCAGTGTGGTCTAGGGTTAGAGTCTCTCACCAGTGTGGTCTAGGGTTAGAGTCTCTCACCAGTGTGGTCTAGGGTTAGAGTCTCTCGCCAGTGTGGTCTAGGGTTAGAGTCTCGTGGTCTAGGGTTAGAGTCTCTCACCAGTGTGGTCTAGGGTTAGAGTCTCTCGCCAGTGTGGTCTGGGGTTAGAGTCTCGTGGTCTAGGGTTAGAGTCTCTCGCCAGTGTGGTCTAGGGTTAGAGTCTCTCGCCAGTGTGGTCTAGGGTTAGAGTCTCGTGGTCTAGGGTTAGAGCCTCACCAGTGTGATCTAGGATTAGAGTCTCTCACCAGTGTGGTCTAGGGTTAGAGTCTCTCACCAGTGTGGTCTGGGGTTAGAGTCTCTCGCCAGTGTGGTCTAGGGTTAAAGTCTCTCACCAGTGTAGTCTAGGGTTAGAGTCTCGTGGTCTAGGGTTAGAGACACACCAGTGTGGTCTAGGGTTAGAGTCTCTTACCAGTGTGGTCTAGGGTTAGAGTCTCTCACCAGTGTGGTCTGGGGTTAGAGTCTCTCACCAGTGTGGTCTGGGGTTAGAGTCTCTCACCAGTGTGGTCTAGGGTTAGAGTCTCTCACCAGTGTGGTCTAGGGTTAGAGTCTCTCGCCAGTGTGGTCTAGGGTTAGAGTCTCTCACCAGTGTGGTCTGGGGTTAGAGTCTCGTGGTCTAGGGTTAGAGTCTCTCGCCAGTGTGGTCTAGGGTTAGAGTCTCTCGCCAGTGTGGTCTAGGGTTAGAGTCTCGTGGTCTAGGGTTAGAGCCTCACCAGTGTGATCTAGGATTAGAGTCTCTCACCAGTGTGGTCTAGGGTTAGAGTGTCTCACCAGTGTGGTCTGGGGTTAGAGTCTCTCACCAGTGTGGTCTGGGGTTAGAGTCTCTCACCAGTGTGGTCTGGGGTTAGAGTCTCTCACCAGTGTGGTCTAGGGTTAGAGTCTCACCAGTGTGGTCTGGGGTTAGAGTCTCTCACCAGTGTGGTCTGGGGTTAGAGTCTCTCACCAGTGTGGTCTGGGGTTAGAGTCTCTCACCAGTGTGGTCTAGGGTTAGAGTCTCACCAGTGTGGTCTGGGGTTAGAGTCTCTCACCAGTGTGGTCTAGGGTTAGAGTCTCTCACCAGTGTGGTCTGGGGTTAGAGTCTCTCACCAGTGTGGTCTGGGGTTAGAGTCTCTCACCAGTGTGGTCTGGGGTTAGAGTCTCTCACCAGTGTGGTCTGGGGTTAGAGTCTCTCACCAGTGTGGTCTGGGGTTAGAGTCTCTCACCAGTGTGGTCTGGGGTTAGAGTCTCTCACCAGTGTGGTCTGGGGTTAGAGTCTCTCACCAGTGTGGTCTGGGGTTAGAGTCTCTCACCAGTGTGGTCTGGGGTTAGAGTCTCTCACCAGTGTGGTCTTCACGCTTCCGGTCTCGGCATCCCAGAGGCGGATGGTGTGGTCCCAGGATGCACTGCAGATCTCCTCACTGTCCAACCAGAGGACAGACGACACCGCCTCGTTGTGACCAGACAATGTCATGAGGGGTGTCTAGAAGAGGAAGATGTTATGTGTTTTGTTTAACCAGGTAGGCTAGTTGAGAACAAGTTCTCATTTACAACTGCGACCTGGCCAAGATAAAGCAATGCAGTTCGACACATACAGAGTTACACATGGAGTAAAACAAACATACAGTCAATAATACAGTAGAAAACATCTATATACAGGGTGTGCAAATGAGGTAAAATAAGGGAGGTAAGGCAATACATAGGCCATAGTGGTGAAGTAATTACAATATGGCAATTAAACACTGGAGTGATTGATGTCCGAAGATGAATGAGCTAGTAGAGACACTGGGGTGCAAAGGAGCAAGATAAATACATACATACAGTATGGGGATGAGGTAGTTGGGTGGGCTATTTACAGATGGGCTATGTACATGTGCAGTGATTTGTGAGCTGCTCTGACAGCTGATGCTTAAAGTTAGTGAGGGAGATATGAGTCTCCAGCTTCAGTGATGTTTGCAGTTCGTTCCAGTCATTGGCAGCAGAGAACTGGAAGGAAAGCTGGCTTTGGGGGTGACCAGTGAGATATACCTGCTGGAGCGTGTGCTATGGGTGGGTGCTGCTATGGTGACCAGTGAGCTGAGATAAGGCGGGGCTTTACCTAGCAGAGACTTATAGATGACCTGGAGCCATTGGGTTTGGCGACAAATATGAAGTGAGGGCCAGCCAAAGAGAGCGTACAGGCCGCAGTGGTGGGCAGTATATGGGGCTTTGGTGACAAAACGGATGGCAATGTGATAAGACTGCATCCAATTTGTTGAGTAGACTGTTGGAGGCTATTTTGTAAATGATGGTGGGTAGTATATGGGGCTTTGGTTAAGATGATTAATACTATGATACACTACTGATCAACTGGAGCCCTGGGAGCCCCTAACCCTGGATAATACCATGAGGGGCTGCTCTCCTCACCCTGGTCAGTCTGATAGGGTTAGTCTGGGTTAGTCTGCTCTCCTCACCCTGGTCACTCTGATAGGGTTAGTCTGGGTTAGTCTGCTCTCCTCACCCTGGTCAGTCTGATAGGGTTAGTCTGGGTTAGTCTGCTCTCCTCACCCTGGTCAGTCTGATAGGGTTAGTCTGGGTTAGGCTGCTCTCCTCACCCTGGTCAGTCTGATAGGGTTAGTCTGCTCTCCTCACCCTGGTCAGTCTGATAGGGTTAGTCTGGGTTAGTCTGCTCTCCTCACCCTGGTCAGTCTGATAGGGTTAGTCAGCTCTCCTCACCCTGGTCAGTCTGATAGGGTTAGTCTGGGTTAGTCTGCTCTCCTCACCCTGGTCAGTTTGATAGGGTTAGTCTGGGTTAGTCTGCTCTCCTCACCCTGGTCAGTCTGATAGGGTTAGTCTGGGTTAGTCTGCTCTCCTCACCCTGGTCACTCTGATAGGGTTAGTCTGGGTTAGTCTGCTCTCCTCACCCTGGTCAGTCTGATAGGGTTAGTATGGGTTAGTCTGCTCTCCTCACCCTGGTCAGTCTGATAGGGTTAGTATGGGTTAGTCTGCTATCCTCACCCTGGTCAGTCTGATAGGGTTAGTCTGCTCTCCTCACCCTGGTCAGTCTGATAGGGTTAGTCTGGGTTAGTCTGCTGTCCTCACCCTGGTCAGTCTGATAGGGTTAGTCAGGGTTAGTCTGCTGTCCTCACCCTGGTCAGTCTGATAGGGTTAGTCTGCTCTCCTCACCCTGGTCAGTCTGATAGGGTTAGTCTGGGTTAGTCTGCTCTCCTCACCCTGGTCAGTCTGATAGGGTTAGTATGGGTTAATCTGCTCTCCTCACCCTGGTCAGTCTGATAGGGTTAGTATGCTCTCCTCACCCTGGTCAGTCTGATAGGGTTAGTCAGGGTTAGTCTGCTGTCCTCACCCTGGTCAGTCTGATAGGGTTAGTCTGCTCTCCTCACCCTGGTCAGTCTGATAGGGTTAGTCTGGGTTAGTCTGCTCTCCTCACCCTGGTCAGTCTGATAGGGTTAGTCTGGGTTAGTCTGCTCTCCTCACCCTGGTCAGTCTGATAGGGTTAGTCTGGGTTAGGCTGCTCTCCTCACCCTGGTCAGTCTGATAGGGTTAGTCTGCTCTCCACACCCTGGTCAGTCTGATAGGGTTAGTCTGGGTTAGTCTGCTCTCCTCACCCTGGTCAGTCTGATAGGGTTAGTCTGCTCTCCTCACCCTGGTCAGTCTGATAGGGTTAGTCTGGGTTAGTCTGCTCTCCTCACCCTGGTCAGTCTGATAGGGTTAGTCTGGGTTAGTCTGCTCTCCTCACCCTGGTCAGTCTGATAGGGTTAGTCTGCTCTCCTCACCCTGGTCATTCTGATAGGGTTAGTCTGGGTTAGTCTGCTCTCCTCACCCTGGTCAGTCTGATAGGGTTAGTCTGGGTTAGTCTGCTGTCCTCACCCTGGTCAGTCTGATAGGGTTAGTCTGGGTTAGTCTGCTCTCCTCACCCTGGTCAATCTGATAGGGTTAGTCTGGGTTAGTCTGCTCTCCTCACCCTGGTCAGTCTGATAGGGTTAGTCTGGGTTAGTCTGCTCTCCTCACCCTGGTCACTGATAGGGTTAGTCTGGGTTAGTCTGCTCTCCTCACCCTGGTCACTGATAGGGTTAGTCTGCTCTCCTCACCCTGGTCAGTCTGGGTTAGTCAGCTCTCCTCACCCTGGTCAGTCTGATAGGGTTAGTCTGGATTAGTCTGCTCTCCTCACCCTGGTCAGTCTGATAGGGTTAGTCTGGGTTAGTCTGCTCTCTTCACCC